>NW_028225180.1:72943860-73126407 GCF_052327205.1 Somniosus microcephalus
GCGCTCTCTCTCTTCCCCCCGTCGCGCTCTCTCTCTTCCCCCCGTCGCGCTCTCTCTCTTCCCCCCGTCGCGCTCTCTCTCTTCCCCCCGTCGCGCTCTCTCTCTTCCCCCCGTCGCGCTCTCTCTCTTCCCCCCGTCGCGCTCTCTCTCTTCCCCCCGTCGCGCTCTCTCTCTTCCCCCCGTCGCGCTCTCTCTCTTCCCCCCGTCGCGCTCTCTCTCTTCCCCCCGTCGCGCTCTCTCTCTTCCCCCCGTCGCGCTCTCTCTCTTCCCCCCGTCGCGCTCTCTCTCTTCCCCCCGTCGCGCTCTCTCTCTTCCCCCCGTCGCGCTCTCTCTCTTCCCCCCGTCGCGCTCTCTCTCTTCCCCCCGTCGCGCTCTCTCTCTTCCCCCCGTCGCGCTCTCTCTCTTCCCCCCGTCGCGCTCTCTCTCTCTTCCCCCCGTCGCGCTCTCTCTCTTCCCCCCGTCGCGCTCTCTCTCTTCCCCCCGTCGCGCTCTCTCTCTTCCCCCCGTCGCGCTCTCTCTCTTCCCCCCGTCGCGCTCTCTCTCTTCCCCCCGTCGCGCTCTCTCTCTTCCCCCCGTCGCGCTCTCTCTCTTCCCCCCGTCGCGCTCTCTCTCTTCCCCCCGTCGCGCTCTCTCTCTTCCCCCCGTCGCGCTCTCTCTCTTCCCCCCGTCGCGCTCTCTCTCTTCCCCCCGTCGCGCTCTCTCTCTTCCCCCCGTCGCGCTCTCTCTCTTCCCCCCGTCGCGCTCTCTCTCTTCCCCCCGTCGCGCTCTCTCTCTTCCCCCCGTCGCGCTCTCTCTCTTCCCCCCGTCGCGCTCTCTCTCTTCCCCCCGTCGCGCTCTCTCTCTTCCCCCCGTCGCGCTCTCTCTCTTCCCCCCGTCGCGCTCTCTCTCTTCCCCCCGTCGCGCTCTCTCTCTTCCCCCCGTCGCGCTCTCTCTCTTCCCCCCGTCGCGCTCTCTCTCTTCCCCCCGTCGCGCTCTCTCTCTTCCCCCCGTCGCGCTCTCTCTCTTCCCCCCGTCGCGCTCTCTCTCTTCCCCCCGTCGCGCTCTCTCTCTTCCCCCCGTCGCGCTCTCTCTCTTCCCCCCGTCGCGCTCTCTCTCTTCCCCCCGTCGCGCTCTCTCTCTTCCCCCCGTCGCGCTCTCTCTCTTCCCCCCGTCGCGCTCTCTCTCTTCCCCCCGTCGCGCTCTCTCTCTTCCCCCCGTCGCGCTCTCTCTCTTCCCCCCGTCGCGCTCTCTCTCTTCCCCCCGTCGCGCTCTCTCTCTTCCCCCCGTCGCGCTCTCTCTCTTCCCCCCGTCGCGCTCTCTCTCTTCCCCCCGTCGCGCTCTCTCTCTTCCCCCCGTCGCGCTCTCTCTCTTCCCCCCGTCGCGCTCTCTCTCTTCCCCCCGTCGCGCTCTCTCTCTTCCCCCCGTCGCGCTCTCTCTCTTCCCCCCGTCGCGCTCTCTCTCTTCCCCCCGTCGCGCTCTCTCTCTTCCCCCCGTCGCGCTCTCTCTCTTCCCCCCGTCGCGCTCTCTCTCTTCCCCCCGTCGCGCTCTCTCTCTTCCCCCCGTCGCGCTCTCTCTCTTCCCCCCGTCGCGCTCTCTCTCTTCCCCCCGTCGCGCTCTCTCTCTTCCCCCCGTCGCGCTCTCTCTCTTCCCCCCGTCGCGCTCTCTCTCTTCCCCCCGTCGCGCTCTCTCTCTTCCCCCCGTCGCGCTCTCTCTCTTCCCCCCGTCGCGCTCTCTCTCTTCCCCCCGTCGCGCTCTCTCTCTTCCCCCCGTCGCGCTCTCTCTCTTCCCCCCGTCGCGCTCTCTCTCTTCCCCCCGTCGCGCTCTCTCTCTTCCCCCCGTCGCGCTCTCTCTCTTCCCCCCGTCGCGCTCTCTCTCTTCCCCCCGTCGCGCTCTCTCTCTTCCCCCCGTCGCGCTCTCTCTCTTCCCCCCGTCGCGCTCTCTCTCTTCCCCCCGTCGCGCTCTCTCTCTTCCCCCCGTCGCGCTCTCTCTCTTCCCCCCGTCGCGCTCTCTCTCTTCCCCCCGTCGCGCTCTCTCTCTTCCCCCCGTCGCGCTCTCTCTCTTCCCCCCGTCGCGCTCTCTCTCTTCCCCCCGTCGCGCTCTCTCTCTTCCCCCCGTCGCGCTCTCTCTCTTCCCCCCGTCGCGCTCTCTCTCTTCCCCCCGTCGCGCTCTCTCTCTTCCCCCCGTCGCGCTCTCTCTCTTCCCCCCGTCGCGCTCTCTCTCTTCCCCCCGTCGCGCTCTCTCTCTTCCCCCCGTCGCGCTCTCTCTCTTCCCCCCGTCGCGCTCTCTCTCTTCCCCCCGTCGCGCTCTCTCTCTTCCCCCCGTCGCGCTCTCTCTCTTCCCCCCGTCGCGCTCTCTCTCTTCCCCCCGTCGCGCTCTCTCTCTTCCCCCCGTCGCGCTCTCTCTCTTCCCCCCGTCGCGCTCTCTCTCTTCCCCCCGTCGCGCTCTCTCTCTTCCCCCCGTCGCGCTCTCTCTCTTCCCCCCGTCGCGCTCTCTCTCTTCCCCCCGTCGCGCTCTCTCTCTTCCCCCCGTCGCGCTCTCTCTCTTCCCCCCGTCGCGCTCTCTCTCTTCCCCCCGTCGCGCTCTCTCTCTTCCCCCCGTCGCGCTCTCTCTCTTCCCCCCGTCGCGCTCTCTCTCTTCCCCCCGTCGCGCTCTCTCTCTTCCCCCCGTCGCGCTCTCTCTCTTCCCCCCGTCGCGCTCTCTCTCTTCCCCCCGTCGCGCTCTCTCTCTTCCCCCCGTCGCGCTCTCTCTCTTCCCCCCGTCGCGCTCTCTCTCTTCCCCCCGTCGCGCTCTCTCTCTTCCCCCCGTCGCGCTCTCTCTCTTCCCCCCGTCGCGCTCTCTCTCTTCCCCCCGTCGCGCTCTCTCTCTTCCCCCCGTCGCGCTCTCTCTCTTCCCCCCGTCGCGCTCTCTCTCTTCCCCCCGTCGCGCTCTCTCTCTTCCCCCCGTCGCGCTCTCTCTCTTCCCCCCGTCGCGCTCTCTCTCTTCCCCCCGTCGCGCTCTCTCTCTTCCCCCCGTCGCGCTCTCTCTCTTCCCCCCGTCGCGCTCTCTCTCTTCCCCCCGTCGCGCTCTCTCTCTTCCCCCCGTCGCGCTCTCTCTCTTCCCCCCGTCGCGCTCTCTCTCTTCCCCCCGTCGCGCTCTCTCTCTTCCCCCCGTCGCGCTCTCTCTCTTCCCCCCGTCGCGCTCTCTCTCTTCCCCCCGTCGCGCTCTCTCTCTTCCCCCCGTCGCGCTCTCTCTCTTCCCCCCGTCGCGCTCTCTCTCTTCCCCCCGTCGCGCTCTCTCTCTTCCCCCCGTCGCGCTCTCTCTCTTCCCCCCGTCGCGCTCTCTCTCTTCCCCCCGTCGCGCTCTCTCTCTTCCCCCCGTCGCGCTCTCTCTCTTCCCCCCGTCGCGCTCTCTCTCTTCCCCCCGTCGCGCTCTCTCTCTTCCCCCCGTCGCGCTCTCTCTCTTCCCCCCGTCGCGCTCTCTCTCTTCCCCCCGTCGCGCTCTCTCTCTTCCCCCCGTCGCGCTCTCTCTCTTCCCCCCGTCGCGCTCTCTCTCTTCCCCCCGTCGCGCTCTCTCTCTTCCCCCCGTCGCGCTCTCTCTCTTCCCCCCGTCGCGCTCTCTCTCTTCCCCCCGTCGCGCTCTCTCTCTTCCCCCCGTCGCGCTCTCTCTCTTCCCCCCGTCGCGCTCTCTCTCTTCCCCCCGTCGCGCTCTCTCTCTTCCCCCCGTCGCGCTCTCTCTCTTCCCCCCGTCGCGCTCTCTCTCTTCCCCCCGTCGCGCTCTCTCTCTTCCCCCCGTCGCGCTCTCTCTCTTCCCCCCGTCGCGCTCTCTCTCTTCCCCCCGTCGCGCTCTCTCTCTTCCCCCCGTCGCGCTCTCTCTCTTCCCCCCGTCGCGCTCTCTCTCTTCCCCCCGTCGCGCTCTCTCTCTTCCCCCCGTCGCGCTCTCTCTCTTCCCCCCGTCGCGCTCTCTCTCTTCCCCCCGTCGCGCTCTCTCTCTTCCCCCCGTCGCGCTCTCTCTCTTCCCCCCGTCGCGCTCTCTCTCTTCCCCCCGTCGCGCTCTCTCTCTTCCCCCCGTCGCGCTCTCTCTCTTCCCCCCGTCGCGCTCTCTCTCTTCCCCCCGTCGCGCTCTCTCTCTTCCCCCCGTCGCGCTCTCTCTCTTCCCCCCGTCGCGCTCTCTCTCTTCCCCCCGTCGCGCTCTCTCTCTTCCCCCCGTCGCGCTCTCTCTCTTCCCCCCGTCGCGCTCTCTCTCTTCCCCCCGTCGCGCTCTCTCTCTTCCCCCCGTCGCGCTCTCTCTCTTCCCCCCGTCGCGCTCTCTCTCTTCCCCCCGTCGCGCTCTCTCTCTTCCCCCCGTCGCGCTCTCTCTCTTCCCCCCGTCGCGCTCTCTCTCTTCCCCCCGTCGCGCTCTCTCTCTTCCCCCCGTCGCGCTCTCTCTCTTCCCCCCGTCGCGCTCTCTCTCTTCCCCCCGTCGCGCTCTCTCTCTTCCCCCCGTCGCGCTCTCTCTCTTCCCCCCGTCGCGGCTCTCTCTCTTCCCCCCGTCGCGCTCTCTCTCTTCCCCCCGTCGCGCTCTCTCTCTTCCCCCCGTCGCGCTCTCTCTCTTCCCCCCGTCGCGCTCTCTCTCTTCCCCCCGTCGCGCTCTCTCTCTTCCCCCCGTCGCGCTCTCTCTCTTCCCCCCGTCGCGCTCTCTCTCTTCCCCCCGTCGCGCTCTCTCTCTTCCCCCCGTCGCGCTCTCTCTCTTCCCCCCGTCGCGCTCTCTCTCTTCCCCCCGTCGCGCTCTCTCTCTTCCCCCCGTCGCGCTCTCTCTCTTCCCCCCGTCGCGCTCTCTCTCTTCCCCCCGTCGCGCTCTCTCTCTTCCCCCCGTCGCGCTCTCTCTCTTCCCCCCGTCGCGCTCTCTCTCTTCCCCCCGTCGCGCTCTCTCTCTTCCCCCCGTCGCGCTCTCTCTCTTCCCCCCGTCGCGCTCTCTCTCTTCCCCCCGTCGCGCTCTCTCTCTTCCCCCCGTCGCGCTCTCTCTCTTCCCCCCGTCGCGCTCTCTCTCTTCCCCCCGTCGCGCTCTCTCTCTTCCCCCCGTCGCGCTCTCTCTCTTCCCCCCGTCGCGCTCTCTCTCTTCCCCCCGTCGCGCTCTCTCTCTTCCCCCCGTCGCGCTCTCTCTCTTCCCCCCGTCGCGCTCTCTCTCTTCCCCCCGTCGCGCTCTCTCTCTTCCCCCCGTCGCGCTCTCTCTCTTCCCCCCGTCGCGCTCTCTCTCTTCCCCCCGTCGCGCTCTCTCTCTTCCCCCCGTCGCGCTCTCTCTCTTCCCCCCGTCGCGCTCTCTCTCTTCCCCCCGTCGCGCTCTCTCTCTTCCCCCCGTCGCGCTCTCTCTCGTCGCTCTCTCTCCCCCGTCGCGCTCTCTCTCTTCCCCCCGTCGCGCTCTCTCTCTTCCCCCCGTCGCGCTCTCTCTCTTCCCCCCGTCGCGCTCTCTCTCTTCCCCCCGTCGCGCTCTCTCTCTTCCCCCCGTCGCGCTCTCTCTCTTCCCCCCGTCGCGCTCTCTCTCTTCCCCCCGTCGCGCTCTCTCTCTTCCCCCCGTCGCGCTCTCTCTCTTCCCCCCGTCGCGCTCTCTCTCTTCCCCCCGTCGCGCTCTCTCTCTTCCCCCCGTCGCGCTCTCTCTCTTCCCCCCGTCGCGCTCTCTCTCTTCCCCCCGTCGCGCTCTCTCTCTTCCCCCCGTCGCGCTCTCTCTCTTCCCCCCGTCGCGCTCTCTCTCTTCCCCCCGTCGCGCTCTCTCTCTTCCCCCCGTCGCGCTCTCTCTCTTCCCCCCGTCGCGCTCTCTCTCTTCCCCCCGTCGCGCTCTCTCTCTTCCCCCCGTCGCGCTCTCTCTCTTCCCCCCGTCGCGCTCTCTCTCTTCCCCCCGTCGCGCTCTCTCTCTTCCCCCCGTCGCGCTCTCTCTCTTCCCCCCGTCGCGCTCTCTCTCTTCCCCCCGTCGCGCTCTCTCTCTTCCCCCCGTCGCGCTCTCTCTCTTCCCCCCGTCGCGCTCTCTCTCTTCCCCCCGTCGCGCTCTCTCTCTTCCCCCCGTCGCGCTCTCTCTCTTCCCCCCGTCGCGCTCTCTCTCTTCCCCCCGTCGCGCTCTCTCTCTTCCCCCCGTCGCGCTCTCTCTCTTCCCCCCGTCGCGCTCTCTCTCTTCCCCCCGTCGCGCTCTCTCTCTTCCCCCCGTCGCGCTCTCTCTCTTCCCCCCGTCGCGCTCTCTCTCTTCCCCCCGTCGCGCTCTCTCTCTTCCCCCCGTCGCGCTCTCTCTCTTCCCCCCGTCGCGCTCTCTCTCTTCCCCCCGTCGCGCTCTCTCTCTTCCCCCCGTCGCGCTCTCTCTCTTCCCCCCGTCGCGCTCTCTCTCTTCCCCCCGTCGCGCTCTCTCTCTTCCCCCCGTCGCGCTCTCTCTCTTCCCCCCGTCGCGCTCTCTCTCTTCCCCCCGTCGCGCTCTCTCTCTTCCCCCCGTCGCGCTCTCTCTCTTCCCCCCGTCGCGCTCTCTCTCTTCCCCCCGTCGCGCTCTCTCTCTTCCCCCCGTCGCGCTCTCTCTCTTCCCCCCGTCGCGCTCTCTCTCTTCCCCCCGTCGCGCTCTCTCTCTTCCCCCCGTCGCGCTCTCTCTCTTCCCCCCGTCGCGCTCTCTCTCTTCCCCCCGTCGCGCTCTCTCTCTTCCCCCCGTCGCGCTCTCTCTCTTCCCCCCGTCGCGCTCTCTCTCTTCCCCCCGTCGCGCTCTCTCTCTTCCCCCCGTCGCGCTCTCTCTCTTCCCCCCGTCGCGCTCTCTCTCTTCCCCCCGTCGCGCTCTCTCTCTTCCCCCCGTCGCGCTCTCTCTCTTCCCCCCGTCGCGCTCTCTCTCTTCCCCCCGTCGCGCTCTCTCTCTTCCCCCCGTCGCGCTCTCTCTCTTCCCCCCGTCGCGCTCTCTCTCTTCCCCCCGTCGCGCTCTCTCTCTTCCCCCCGTCGCGCTCTCTCTCTTCCCCCCGTCGCGCTCTCTCTCTTCCCCCCGTCGCGCTCTCTCTCTTCCCCCCGTCGCGCTCTCTCTCTTCCCCCCGTCGCGCTCTCTCTCTTCCCCCCGTCGCGCTCTCTCTCTTCCCCCCGTCGCGCTCTCTCTCTTCCCCCCGTCGCGCTCTCTCTCTTCCCCCCGTCGCGCTCTCTCTCTTCCCCCCGTCGCGCTCTCTCTCTTCCCCCCGTCGCGCTCTCTCTCTTCCCCCCGTCGCGCTCTCTCTCTTCCCCCCGTCGCGCTCTCTCTCTTCCCCCCGTCGCGCTCTCTCTCTTCCCCCCGTCGCGCTCTCTCTCTTCCCCCCGTCGCGCTCTCTCTCTTCCCCCCGTCGCGCTCTCTCTCTTCCCCCCGTCGCGCTCTCTCTCTTCCCCCCGTCGCGCTCTCTCTCTTCCCCCCGTCGCGCTCTCTCTCTTCCCCCCGTCGCGCTCTCTCTCTTCCCCCCGTCGCGCTCTCTCTCTTCCCCCCGTCGCGCTCTCTCTCTTCCCCCCGTCGCGCTCTCTCTCTTCCCCCCGTCGCGCTCTCTCTCTTCCCCCCGTCGCGCTCTCTCTCTTCCCCCCGTCGCGCTCTCTCTCTTCCCCCCGTCGCGCTCTCTCTCTTCCCCCCGTCGCGCTCTCTCTCTTCCCCCCGTCGCGCTCTCTCTCTTCCCCCCGTCGCGCTCTCTCTCTTCCCCCCGTCGCGCTCTCTCTCTTCCCCCCGTCGCGCTCTCTCTCTTCCCCCCGTCGCGCTCTCTCTCTTCCCCCCGTCGCGCTCTCTCTCTTCCCCCCGTCGCGCTCTCTCTCTTCCCCCCGTCGCGCTCTCTCTCTTCCCCCCGTCGCGCTCTCTCTCTTCCCCCCGTCGCGCTCTCTCTCTTCCCCCCGTCGCGCTCTCTCTCTTCCCCCCGTCGCGCTCTCTCTCTTCCCCCCGTCGCGCTCTCTCTCTTCCCCCCGTCGCGCTCTCTCTCTTCCCCCCGTCGCGCTCTCTCTCTTCCCCCCGTCGCGCTCTCTCTCTTCCCCCCGTCGCGCTCTCTCTCTTCCCCCCGTCGCGCTCTCTCTCTTCCCCCCGTCGCGCTCTCTCTCTTCCCCCCGTCGCGCTCTCTCTCTTCCCCCCGTCGCGCTCTCTCTCTTCCCCCCGTCGCGCTCTCTCTCTTCCCCCCGTCGCGCTCTCTCTCTTCCCCCCGTCGCGCTCTCTCTCTTCCCCCCGTCGCGCTCTCTCTCTTCCCCCCGTCGCGCTCTCTCTCTTCCCCCCGTCGCGCTCTCTCTCTTCCCCCCGTCGCGCTCTCTCTCTTCCCCCCGTCGCGCTCTCTCTCTTCCCCCCGTCGCGCTCTCTCTCTTCCCCCCGTCGCGCTCTCTCTCTTCCCCCCGTCGCGCTCTCTCTCTTCCCCCCGTCGCGCTCTCTCTCTTCCCCCCGTCGCGCTCTCTCTCTTCCCCCCGTCGCGCTCTCTCTCTTCCCCCCGTCGCGCTCTCTCTCTTCCCCCCGTCGCGCTCTCTCTCTTCCCCCCGTCGCGCTCTCTCTCTTCCCCCCGTCGCGCTCTCTCTCTTCCCCCCGTCGCGCTCTCTCTCTTCCCCCCGTCGCGCTCTCTCTCTTCCCCCCGTCGCGCTCTCTCTCTTCCCCCCGTCGCGCTCTCTCTCTTCCCCCCGTCGCGCTCTCTCTCTTCCCCCCGTCGCGCTCTCTCTCTTCCCCCCGTCGCGCTCTCTCTCTTCCCCCCGTCGCGCTCTCTCTCTTCCCCCCGTCGCGCTCTCTCTCTTCCCCCCGTCGCGCTCTCTCTCTTCCCCCCGTCGCGCTCTCTCTCTCTTCCCCCCGTCGCGCTCTCTCTCTTCCCCCCGTCGCGCTCTCTCTCTTCCCCCCGTCGCGCTCTCTCTCTTCCCCCCGTCGCGCTCTCTCTCTTCCCCCCGTCGCGCTCTCTCTCTTCCCCCCGTCGCGCTCTCTCTCTTCCCCCCGTCGCGCTCTCTCTCTTCCCCCCGTCGCGCTCTCTCTCTTCCCCCCGTCGCGCTCTCTCTCTTCCCCCCGTCGCGCTCTCTCTCTTCCCCCCGTCGCGCTCTCTCTCTTCCCCCCGTCGCGCTCTCTCTCTTCCCCCCGTCGCGCTCTCTCTCTTCCCCCCGTCGCGCTCTCTCTCTTCCCCCCGTCGCGCTCTCTCTCTTCCCCCCGTCGCGCTCTCTCTCTTCCCCCCGTCGCGCTCTCTCTCTTCCCCCCGTCGCGCTCTCTCTCTTCCCCCCGTCGCGCTCTCTCTCTTCCCCCCGTCGCGCTCTCTCTCTTCCCCCCGTCGCGCTCTCTCTCTTCCCCCCGTCGCGCTCTCTCTCTTCCCCCCGTCGCGCTCTCTCTCTTCCCCCCGTCGCGCTCTCTCTCTTCCCCCCGTCGCGCTCTCTCTCTTCCCCCCGTCGCGCTCTCTCTCTTCCCCCCGTCGCGCTCTCTCTCTTCCCCCCGTCGCGCTCTCTCTCTTCCCCCCGTCGCGCTCTCTCTCTTCCCCCCGTCGCGCTCTCTCTCTTCCCCCCGTCGCGCTCTCTCTCTTCCCCCCGTCGCGCTCTCTCTCTTCCCCCCGTCGCGCTCTCTCTCTTCCCCCCGTCGCGCTCTCTCTCTTCCCCCCGTCGCGCTCTCTCTCTTCCCCCCGTCGCGCTCTCTCTCTTCCCCCCGTCGCGCTCTCTCTCTTCCCCCCGTCGCGCTCTCTCTCTTCCCCCCGTCGCGCTCTCTCTCTTCCCCCCGTCGCGCTCTCTCTCTTCCCCCCGTCGCGCTCTCTCTCTTCCCCCCGTCGCGCTCTCTCTCTTCCCCCCGTCGCGCTCTCTCTCTTCCCCCCGTCGCGCTCTCTCTCTTCCCCCCGTCGCGCTCTCTCTCTTCCCCCCGTCGCGCTCTCTCTCTTCCCCCCGTCGCGCTCTCTCTCTTCCCCCCGTCGCGCTCTCTCTCTTCCCCCCGTCGCGCTCTCTCTCTTCCCCCCGTCGCGCTCTCTCTCTTCCCCCCGTCGCGCTCTCTCTCTTCCCCCCGTCGCGCTCTCTCTCTTCCCCCCGTCGCGCTCTCTCTCTTCCCCCCGTCGCGCTCTCTCTCTTCCCCCCGTCGCGCTCTCTCTCTTCCCCCCGTCGCGCTCTCTCTCTTCCCCCCGTCGCGCTCTCTCTCTTCCCCCCGTCGCGCTCTCTCTCTTCCCCCCGTCGCGCTCTCTCTCTTCCCCCCGTCGCGCTCTCTCTCTTCCCCCCGTCGCGCTCTCTCTCTTCCCCCCGTCGCGCTCTCTCTCTTCCCCCCGTCGCGCTCTCTCTCTTCCCCCCGTCGCGCTCTCTCTCTTCCCCCCGTCGCGCTCTCTCTCTTCCCCCCGTCGCGCTCTCTCTCTTCCCCCCGTCGCGCTCTCTCTCTTCCCCCCGTCGCGCTCTCTCTCTTCCCCCCGTCGCGCTCTCTCTCTTCCCCCCGTCGCGCTCTCTCTCTTCCCCCCGTCGCGCTCTCTCTCTTCCCCCCGTCGCGCTCTCTCTCTTCCCCCCGTCGCGCTCTCTCTCTTCCCCCCGTCGCGCTCTCTCTCTTCCCCCCGTCGCGCTCTCTCTCTTCCCCCCGTCGCGCTCTCTCTCTTCCCCCCGTCGCGCTCTCTCTCTTCCCCCCGTCGCGCTCTCTCTCTTCCCCCCGTCGCGCTCTCTCTCTTCCCCCCGTCGCGCTCTCTCTCTTCCCCCCGTCGCGCTCTCTCTCTTCCCCCCGTCGCGCTCTCTCTCTTCCCCCCGTCGCGCTCTCTCTCTTCCCCCCGTCGCGCTCTCTCTCTTCCCCCCGTCGCGCTCTCTCTCTTCCCCCCGTCGCGCTCTCTCTCTTCCCCCCGTCGCGCTCTCTCTCTTCCCCCCGTCGCGCTCTCTCTCTTCCCCCCGTCGCGCTCTCTCTCTTCCCCCCGTCGCGCTCTCTCTCTTCCCCCCGTCGCGCTCTCTCTCTTCCCCCCGTCGCGCTCTCTCTCTTCCCCCCGTCGCGCTCTCTCTCTTCCCCCCGTCGCGCTCTCTCTCTTCCCCCCGTCGCGCTCTCTCTCTTCCCCCCGTCGCGCTCTCTCTCTTCCCCCCGTCGCGCTCTCTCTCTTCCCCCCGTCGCGCTCTCTCTCTTCCCCCCGTCGCGCTCTCTCTCTTCCCCCCGTCGCGCTCTCTCTCTTCCCCCCGTCGCGCTCTCTCTCTTCCCCCCGTCGCGCTCTCTCTCTTCCCCCCGTCGCGCTCTCTCTCTTCCCCCCGTCGCGCTCTCTCTCTTCCCCCCGTCGCGCTCTCTCTCTTCCCCCCGTCGCGCTCTCTCTCTTCCCCCCGTCGCGCTCTCTCTCTTCCCCCCGTCGCGCTCTCTCTCTTCCCCCCGTCGCGCTCTCTCTCTTCCCCCCGTCGCGCTCTCTCTCTTCCCCCCGTCGCGCTCTCTCTCTCTTCCCCCCCCGTCGCGCTCTCTCTCTTCCCCCCGTCGCGCTCTCTCTCTTCCCCCCCGTCGCGCTCTCTCTCTTCCCCCCGTCGCGCTCTCTCTCTTCCCCCCGTCGCGCTCTCTCTCTTCCCCCCGTCGCGCTCTCTCTCTTCCCCCCGTCGCGCTCTCTCTCTTCCCCCCGTCGCGCTCTCTCTCTTCCCCCCGTCGCGCTCTCTCTCTTCCCCCCCGTCGCGCTCTCTCTCTTCCCCCCGTCGCGCTCTCTCTCTTCCCCCCGTCGCGCTCTCTCTCTTCCCCCCGTCGCGCTCTCTCTCTTCCCCCCGTCGCGCTCTCTCTCTTCCCCCCGTCGCGCTCTCTCTCTTCCCCCCGTCGCGCTCTCTCTCTTCCCCCCGTCGCGCTCTCTCTCTTCCCCCCGTCGCGCTCTCTCTCTTCCCCCCGTCGCGCTCTCTCTCTTCCCCCCGTCGCGCTCTCTCTCTTCCCCCCGTCGCGCTCTCTCTCTTCCCCCCGTCGCGCTCTCTCTCTTCCCCCCCCCGTCGCTCTCTCTCTTCCCCCCCCGTCGCTCTCTCTCTTCCCCCCCGTCGCTCTCTCTCTTCCCCCCCGTCGCTCTCTCTCTTCCCCCCCGTCGCTCTCCCTCTTCCCCCCCCGTCGCTCTCTCTCTTCCCCCCCGTCGCTCTCTCACTTCCCCCCCCGTCGCTCTCTCTCTTTCCCCCCCCCCAGTCGCTCTCTCTCTTCCCCCCCCCCAGTCGCTCTCTCTCTTCCCCCCCCAGTCGCTCTCTCTCTTCCCCCCCAGTCGCTCTCTCTCTTCCCCCCCAGTCGCTCTCTCTCTCCCCCCAGTCGCTCTCTCTCTTCCCCCCAGTCGCTCTCTCGCTTCCCCCCCCCCCGTCGTTCTCTCGCTTCCCCCCCCCAGTCGTTCTCTCTCTTCTCCCCCCAGTCGCTCCCTCTCTCTCTTCCAACAACATGCCCTCAAAAAAGCCTCTGCACCGCCCCCCCACTCGCTCTCTCTCTCTCTCTTCCCCTCCCCACTCGCTCTCTCTCTTCCAACAACAACATGCCCTCAAAAAAGTCTCTCTCCTCTCTCTCCCCCGTCTCTCTCTCTCTCCCCCAGTCTCCCTCTCTCCCTCAGTCGCTCTGTCTCTCCCCCCTCAGTCTCTCTCTCTCTCCCCCCTCAGTCTCTCTCTCTATCTCCCCAGTCTCTCCCTCTCTCTCTCTCCACATCTCTCTCTCTCTCACCCCTCAGTCGCTCTCTCTCTCCCCCTCAGTCGCTCTCTCTCTCTCCCCAGTCTCTCTCTCTCACACTCCCAGTCTCTCTCTCACACTCCCAATCTCTGTCTCTCACACTCCCAATCTCTCTCTCTCTCACTCCCAATCTCTCTCTCTCTCTCTATCTCCCCCCCAGTCTCTCTCACACTCCCAATCTCTCTCTCTCTCACACTCCCAGTCTCTCTCTCTCACACTCCCAATCTCTCTCTCTCACACACTCCCAATCTCTCTCTCACACTCCCAGTCTCTCTCTCACACTCCCAGTCTCTCTCTCTCTCACACTCCCAATCTCTCTCTCTCTCACTCCCAATCTCTCTCTCACATTCCCAATCTCTCTCTCTCTCTCACATTCCCAATCTCTCTCTCTCTCACTCCCAATCTCTCTCTCTCTCACATTCCCAATCTCTCTCTCTCTCACTCCCAGTCTCTCTCTCTCACACTCCCAATCTCTCTCTCTCACACTCCCAATCTCTCTCTCACACATTCCCAATCTCTCTCTCTCTCACTCCCAGTCTCTCTCTCTCACACTCCCAATCTCTCTCTCTCAGACTCCCAATCTCTCTCTCTCTCACACTCCCAATCTCTCTCTCTCTCACACTCCCAATCTCTCTCTCTCACACTCCCAATCTCTCTCTGTCTCTCACACTCCCAATCTCTCTCTCCCTCACACTCCCAATCTCTCTCTCTCACACTCCCAATCTCTCTCTCTCTCACACTCCCAATCTCTCTCTCACACTCCCAATCTCTCTCTCTCTCACACTCCCAATCTCTCTCTCTCTCACACTCCCAATCTCTCTCTCTCTCTCACACTCCCAATCTCTCTCTCTCTCACACTCCCAATCTCTCTCTCTCACACACTCCCAATCTCTCTCTCACACACACTCCCAATCTCTCTCTCTCACACACTCCCAATCTCTCTCTCTCTCACACTCCCAATCTCTCTCTCTCACACACTCCCAATCTCTCTCTCTCACACACTCCCAATCTCTCACACACTCCCAGTCTCTCTCTCTCACACACTCCCAATCTCTCTCTCTCTCACACACCCAATCTCTCTCTCACACTCCCAATCTCTCTCTCTCACACTCCCAATCTCTCTCTCACACACTCCCAATCTCTCTCTCTCTACACACTCCCAATCTCTCTCTCTCTCTCACACTCCCAATCTCTCTCTCACACCACTCCCAATCTCTCTCTCTCACACACTCCCAATCTCTCTCTCTCTCTCTCACTCCCAATCTCTCTCTCTCTCACACTCCCAATCTCTCTCTCTCTCTCTCTCACACTCCCAGTCTCTCTCTCTCACACTCCCAATCTCTCTCTCACACTCCCAGTCTCTCTCTCTCACACTCCCAATCTCTCTCTCTCACACACCCAATCTCTCTCTCTCACACTCCCAATCTCTCTCTCTCACACACTCCCAATCTCTCTCTCTCACACACTCCCAATCTCTCTCTCTCACACTCCCAATCTCTCTCTGACACTCCCAGTCTCTCTCTCTCACACTCCCAATCTCTCTCTCTCACACTCCCAATCTCTCTCTCTCACACTCCCAGTCTCTCTCTCTCTCTCACATTCCCAATCTCTCTCTCTCTCACACTCCCAATCTCTCTCTCTCTCACACTCCCAGTCTCTCTCTCTCACACTCCCAATCTCTCTCTCTCACACACTCCCAATCTCTCTCTCACACTCCCAGTCTCTCTCTCTCACACTCCCAGTCTCTCTCTCTCACACTCCCAATCTCTCTCTCTCTCACTCCCAATCTCTCTCTCTCTCACATTCCCAATCTCTCTCTCTCTCACATTCCCAATCTCTCTCTCACTCCCAATCTCTCTCTCTCTCACATTCCCAATCTCTCTCTCTCACTCCCAGTCTCTCTCTCTCACACTCCCAATCTCTCTCTCTCACACTCCCAATCTCTCTCTCTCACACATTCCCAATCTCTCTCTCTCTCACTCCCAGTCTCTCTCTCTCACACTCCCAATCTCTCTCTCTCAGACTCCCAATCTCTCTCTCTCTCACACTCCCAATCTCTCTCTCTCTCACACTCCCAATCTCTCTCTCTCACACTCCCAATCTCTCTCTGTCTCTCACACTCCCAATCTCTCTCTCACTCACACTCCCAATCTCTCTCTCTCACACTCCCAATCTCTCTCTCTCTCACACTCCCAATCTCTCTCTCACACTCCCAATCTCTCTCTCTCTCACACTCCCAATCTCTCTCTCACACTCCCAATCTCTCTCTCTCTCACACTCCCAATCTCTCTCTCACACTCCCAATCTCTCTCTCTCTCACACTCCCAATCTCTCTCTCTCTCACACTCCCAATCTCTCTCTCTCTCTCACTCCCAATCTCTCTCTCCCAATCTCTCTCTCTCTCACTCCCAATCTCTCTCTCTCTCACACACTCCCAATCTCTCTCTCTCACACACTCCCAATCTCTCTCTCTCACACACTCCCAATCTCTCTCTCACACACACTCCCAATCTCTCTCTCTCACACACTCCCAATCTCTCTCTCTCTCACACTCCCAATCTCTCTCACACACTCCCAATCTCTCTCTCTCTCACACTCCCAATCTCTCTCACACTCCCAGTCTCTCTCACACACTCCCAATCTCTCTCTCTCTCACACACCCAATCTCTCTCTCACACTCCCAATCTCTCTCTCTCACACTCCCAATCTCTCTCTCACACACTCCCAATCTCTCTCTCTCTCACACACTCCCAATCTCTCTCTCTCTCTCTCACACTCCCAATCTCTCTCTCACACACTCCCAATCTCTCTCTCTCACACACTCCCAATCTCTCTCTCTCTCTCTCACACTCCCAATCTCTCTCTCTCTCACACTCCCAATCTCTCTCTCTCTCACACTCCCAGTCTCTCTCTCTCACACTCCCAATCTCTCTCTCACACTCCCAGTCTCTCTCTCTCACACTCCCAATCTCTCTCTCTCACACACCCAATCTCTCTCTCTCTCACTCCCAATCTCTCTCTCTCACACACTCCCAATCTCTCTCTCTCACACACTCCCAATCTCTCTCACACTCCCAGTCTCTCTCTCTCTCTCACATTCCCAATCTCTCTCTCTCACACTCCCAATCTCTCTCTCTCACACTCCCAATCTCTCTCTCTCTCTCACACTCCCAATCTCTCTCTCACTCCCAATCTCTCTCTCTCTCTCTCACTCCCAATCTCTCTCACACTCCCAATCTCTCTCTCTCTCACTCCCAATCTCTCTCTCTCTCACTCCCAATCTCTCTCTCTCTCACTCCCAATCTCTCTCACACTCCCAATCTCTCTCTCTCTCACACTCCCAATCTCTCTCTCCTTCCCTCTCTCTCTCTCTCTCTCTCCTTCCCTCTCTCTGTCTCTCTCTCCTTCCCTCTCTTTCTCCTTCCCTCTCTCTCCTTCCCTCTCTCTCTCCTTCCATCTCTCTCTCTTTCCTTCCATCTCTCTCTCTCTCCTTCCTTCCCTCTCTCTCTCTCTCCTTCCCCCTCTCTCGCTCTCTCTCCTTCCCCCCCTCTCTCTCTCTCCTTCCCTCTCTCTCTCTCTCCTTCCCTCTCTCTCTCTCTCCTTCCCTCTCTCTCTCCTTCCCTCTCTCTCTCCTTCCCTCTCTCTCTCCTTCCCTCTCTCTCATTCCCTCTGTCTCTCTCTCCTTCCCTCTCTCTCTTCCCCCCAGTCGCTCCCTCTCTCTCTTCCAACAACAACATGCCCTCGAGAAAGCCTCGGCACCGCCGGGCTCCCCCAGCTAGTATAATAATAAAGGGAGGAATTTTTCAATTCGTTCCTGTGAAATTTTAGCCAATCGGAAAAGCATGACAGCTTTATCTGAATTGCTGGGATATTTAAAGTGTGACGTGACTTATAATGTATTGTGTAATATATGTGTAATATAGTGGTTAGCACTGTGTAATATATGTGTAATATAGTGGTTAGCACTGTTGCCTCACAGCGCCAGGGACCCGGGTTCGAATCCGGCCTCGGGCGACTGTCTGTGTGGAGTTTGCACATCCTCCCCGTGTTTGCGTGGGTTTTCTCCGGGTGCTCCGGTTTCCTCCCACAGTCCAAAGATGTGCGGGTTAGGTTGATTGGCTATGATAAATTGACCCATAGTGTTAGGGGGATTAAATACATGGGGTTACGGGGATAGGGTGGGATATGTGTCGGTGCAGGCTCGATGGGCCGAAATGGCCTCTATCTGCACTGTGGGGTTTCTGTGTGATTCTGTGTGATATGTGACATTGAACACAGGGAGTGTCGTCTTCGGGTGAAGCAGGGTTTAAAGCATGGGGGATAATTGGACCAAGGCGCACATTTATAATCGTACATTCTGTCTTCATTTTTATATATTATTGTAAATTCCTACGTCCTCATTTATCATGAAAACTTCCTGTGTAAACATGTCACGTTGTAATTGCACCCTCCCACCAGTGGTGGCGCTGCAGTGCCTTCCTGCTGAGGTGGGGGAGGGTGCAGTTATAGCGCGAGACGTTTACGCAGTGACAGGAAGTGTGTGCAGAGGTTGGTGTCCGCCGTGGCTCAGTGGGTATCACTCCCTCACTCGCCTGAGTCAGAAGATTATGGGTTCCAAATCTCACTCCATAGACCTGAGCATATAATCTGGGCTCACACTTCAGTGCCAGTACTGAGGGAGTGCTGGAGGCGCCGTCTTTCGGATGAGACGTTAAACCACGTCTACACAACAATAACAGCTGTACAGAGCTCTGGTTAGAACACATCTGGAACACTGCGTTCAGTCCTGGGCTCCGCATTGGAGCAAGAAGGATATATTGGCCTTGGAGGGAGTGCGGCGCAGATTCTGGTATGATACCGGGCCTAAAAGGGTTAAATTACGAGGACAGGTTGCACAGACTGGGCTTGTATTCCCTCGAGTTTAGAGGATTAAGGGGTGATCTGATCGAAGTGTTTAAGATGATTAAAGGATTTGATAGGGTAGATAGAGAAACTATTTCCTCTGGTGGGGGGAGTCCAGAACAAGGGGGCACAACCTTAAAATTAGAGCCAGGCCGTTCAGGGGTGATGTCAGGAAGCACTTCCTCGCACAAAGGGTGGTGGAAATCTGCAACTCTCTCCCCCCAAAAAGCTGTGGAGGCTGGGGGGTCAATTGAAAATTTCAAAACTGAGATTGATGGATTTTTGTTGAGTAAGGGTATTAAGGGATACGGAACCAAGGCGGGTAGATGGAGTTAAGGTACAGATCAGCCATGATCTGATTCAGCGGCGGAACAGGATCGAGAGACTGAATAGCCTTCACCAGTTCCTGTGTTCCCTGTCTGCCCTCTCAGGTGGACATAAAAGGTCCCACTGCCACTATTTCAAAGAAGAGCAGGGGGATTCTCCCCAGGGTCCTGGGCCAATATTTATCCCTCAACCAACATCATTAGAACAGATTATCCGGTCATTATCACATTGCTGTTTATGGGAGCTTGCTGTGCGCAAATTGGCTGCCGCGTTTCCTACATTACAACAATGACCACACTTCAAAAAGTACTTCATTGGCTGTAAAGCGCTTTGGGACGTCCTGAGGTTGTGAAAGGTGCTATAGAAATGCAAGTCTGTCTTTCTCGATGTAAGATTATGTTTGGTATATTATAGCTAGGCATTAAAATCGCTAATCATTGGGGGTTGACCCGTGCTGGGGCTCTCTTCCTCCAGACGGTGTTCGGGTTGAGCGTGCTGTCTCAACAGCTCGCGAAAGGTTTCTTCATGATTGGGATGCTGGCTTGTAAAAGCTGAAGGTTCCTGCACTGGTCACACTTTAACATCAGTGCGGGTTGCATTTCTGAACTGGAAGATGTCTGGTATCTCCTGGTGCTCCTTTGTTTCCCATGCTTTGTCCTTTGCAAGTATTGTTCAGAGGCAGCTCAAGAACAACATGCTTTGTGCAGAATTTCCCTGCGGTGACATCCTTTCGCTCAACTCCACTGACATCATGAAGAAGGAGTGGAAATCACTCAGTACAGAGTGAGTGGGATGTGGCCATGAGTCCCCAGTGTTACTGGAAGTGCGTTTCACAGTTCACTTTTATTTTAGTTGGAGAAAAGAACCCATATTTATAGTGTGTCTTTTTCACCCTCACGATGTCCCAAAGCGCACGCAAGATAAATACAAGTTGGTTATGGGATAAATATTGGGCCAGGACATCAGGTGAACTCCCTTGTTCTTCTCTCAATAGTGGCCGTGGGATCTTTTACATTCTCCCAAACAAGCAGAAGGGGGCTTCAGTTTAACGTCCCATCAGAAAGACGGCACCTCCGATAATGCAGCGCTCCCTCAGTACTGCCCCTCCGACAGTGTGGCGCTCCCTCAGTACTGCCCCTCCGACAGTGCGGCGCTCCCTCAGTACTGCCCCTCCGACAGTGCGGCACTCCCTCAGTACTGTCCCTTCGACAGTGCGTCGCTCCCTCAGTACTGCCCCTCCGACAGTGCGGCGCTCCCTCAGTACTGCCTCTCCGACGGTGCGGCGCTCCCTCAGTACTGCCCCTCCGACAGTACGGCGCTCACTCAGTACTGCCCCTCCGACAGTGCGGCGCTCCCTCAGTACTGTCCCTCTGACAGTGCGGCACTCCCTCGGTACTGCCCCTCCGACAGTGCGGCACTCCCTCGGTACTGCCCCTCCGACAGTGCGGCACTCCCTCAGTACTGTCCCTCCGACAGTGCGGCACTCCCTCGGTACTGCCCCTCCGACAGTGCGGCACTCCCTCGGTACTGCCCCTCCGACAGTGCAGCGCTCGATCAGTACTGCCCCTCTGACAGTGCAGTGCTCCCTCGGTACTGCCCCTCTGACAGTGCGGCGCTCCCTCAGTACTGCCCCTCCGACAGTGTGGTGCTCCCTCAGTACTGCCCCTCCGATAGTACGGTGCTCACTCAGTACTACCCCTCCGACAGTGCGGCGCTCCCTCAGTACTGCCCCTCCGACAGTGCGGCGCTCCCTCAGTACTGTCCCTCCGACAGTGCGTCACTCCCTTGGTACTGCCCCCCGACAGTGCGGCACTCCCTCTGTACTGTCCCTCCGACAGTGCGGCACTCCCTCAATACTGTCCCTCCGACAGTGCGGCACTCCCTCAATACTGACTCTCTGACAGTGCGGTGCTCCCTCAGCATTGCCCCTCTGACAGTGCGGCGCTCCCTCAGTACTGCCCCTCCGACAATGCAGCGCTCCCTCAGTACTGCCCCTCCGACAGTGCGGCGCGGTCTCAGTACTGCCCCTCCGACAGTGTAGCGCTTGATCAGTACTTCCCCTCCGACAGTGCAGCGCTCCCTCAGTACTGCCTCTCCGCCAGCACAGCACTCACTCCGTACTGCCCCTCTGACAGTGCAGCGCTCCCTCAGTACTGCCCCTCCGACAGTGCGGTGCTCCCTCAGCACTGGCACTGGGAGCGTCGGCCTGGATTATGGGCTCGAGTCCTGAAGTGTGACTCGAACCCACGACCTCCTGGCTCGGAGGTGATAATCAGATGGTTATGGGTTCCATTGTATCTGGTGATGTGTACAGTGTAACAGGTGGAATTAAACTGTTTCGGCAGATGTGAAATGGCACAGATTAACTGGACACTCAACTCCTTCCAGCCTGTGGGAGATTGCTGCAGCAGTGACGACGCTTTAAAGTCCTTTTTTAGTGGAGGCTTTCAAACACCAAGCCCTGATCTGGCCCTGCCTAGTTCAGGAAGATATCATGACCTTAATGTTTGCAGGAGAAAGTGACCTTTGCCCAGAAGAATGTGACAGAACGATAAATTCAATCCCTCGGGTGAATCATAAATTGATTGCAATTGCCACCTCATTTTGGATTCCCAGAAACCTTCTCTGTATTATATTCCCAGAATTTGTGTGTCTTTTGAAGCAAGTTCAAGCACTGCTTATAAGCCAGTAACAGTGAACAGAAACACAGCAACACAGTGACAGAACTAAACAGCCAGTGTCACTTGGCTCAGATAGCTTCTTATAAAAGCATCGGAAAAAAACACCCTAGATTGGTGATGTTAACGGACAAAATCTAAACACATTCAGAGCGCATTCCTTCATTGTAATAGAGGTTCAATGAGCAAAGAAATCCAGCATGAATAGACTGTGTTCATACGCTAATGTCTTGGTTAACGAGTGACACTGGAGTATTGTGTCCAATTCTGGGCACCGCACTTTAGGAAGGATGACAAGGCCTTAGAGAAGGTTAAGGGGAGATTGGCCAGAATGGTGCCAGGGATGAGGGACTTCAGTGACGTGGAGAGACTGGAGAAGCTGGGTGTGATGAAATATGCCATTCATCAGGCACTGTATTCCCTGTGTTTAGTTTAGTTTCAGTTTCATTTCCTTACCTGTATTGTATTGAGTGTAGGGCTCCGCCCATACCTGGCCCCTGCTTAAGCAAGCCCCAGCGTGTCTCACAGCAGTACAGCAGATCTCTGGATGAGAGACACTTCTCCAATGTATATTACTTTCTGAGTTAATAAAAGCCTTGCTTTGCTCCGTTAACGTCGAGTCTCGGATTCATTGAGGCACATCAATTTTATTAACTCAATTTTCAACGCAATGGATCAACTCTTGAAACCCGAACGTTTGGATTTGGACCCGCATGCTTCGGACGCATCGGCACGATTCGGAGACTGGTTTAAGTGTATGGAATTCTTCCTGGACAATTCCGCAGCCATCACAGGCGCTACGGACGCTGAGAGTATGAAACTCGGAATCCTGCGGAATTGGGTAAGCCACCGGGTTTACCCCCTCATCCAAGACGCCGACACGTACCCGGCCGCCTGCGACATCCTAAAGGCGCATTACCAGCAGCCTACGAACGAGGTGTACGCTAGGCATCTGCTCGCTACTCGCACACAGCGACCTGGGGAATCGCTGGATGAGTTCCTAGTCACCCTGAAAACGCTTGGCAAAGACTGCAAGTGCCAAGATATAAAAGCCGCAGTGTACACTGACGAGCTTGTTCGTGATGCCTTTATCGCAGGCCTCAGCTCCACCTACATCCGGCAGAGACTACTGGAAAAAACGGGATTGGACCTGAAACAGGCTGTGGACACAGCGCGATCCCTGGATGTGGCCCAGAGAAACTCGGACGCCTACTCTTCGGCCCGCGCCGCCCACGCCGCCACGTGTGCACCAAGGGCGCCGCCATCTTGGAAGGCATCTTCCCCGCCCGGCAGCCCGACATCGTCGGGGCCCCGCTCTCCCCCCAGAAGCCCTACGACAGCCGCGACGCGTCGGGGCCCCAACTGCTACTTCTGCGGGCAGCCGAAGCACATCAGAAACCTGTGCCCGGCAAAAGGCACCACCTGCTTTAAGTGCGGTAAGAAGGGGCACTTCGGGAAGGTGTGCAGAGGGAACCCCGCTGGAAAACCCGCCACCGCCGCGTGTGCGCCGTGGGAGCGGCCATCTTGGACGCCATCTTGCCCGACCTCGTGGGGTCCGCCAGCGGTCGGTAGCGTTTATGTTCAATAATAAACAGAGGGGGAAGATTAAAAATGATAAGATTCTTAGGTGGCGGATCGAGCTCTCCACCTTCGAGTATGACATCATTTACCGGCCAGGGGCCCTTAACGAATCCCCCGACGCCCTCTCACGAGGGATGTGTGCCAGCGCCACCGGGGATCGGCTACAGACCCTCCACAACGACCTCTGCCACCCAGGGGTCACACGGCTGTTCCACTTCATAAAGTCCCGCAACTTACCCTACTCGATTGAGGAAGTTCGGTCTCTGACCAGGAACTGCCGCACTTGCGCTGAGTGCAAGCCTCGGTTCTACCGCCCAGATAGAGCCCACTTAATCAAAGCTACATGGCCCTTTGAGCGGCTCAGCTTAGATTTCAAGGGCCCCCTCCCGTCAGTCGACCGCAATGTTTACTTCCTGAACATTGTGGACGAATACTCCCGTTTCCCATTCGCCTTCCCCTGCCCAGACATGACCAGCGCCACGGTCATTAAATGCCTCAACAGCCTGTTCTGCCTGTTTGGTATGCCGAGCTACATCCATACGGATAGGGGGGCGTCCTTCATGAGTGAAGAGCTACGCCAGTACATGCTGTCCAGGGGGATCGCCATGAGCCGTACCACCAGCTACAACCCCCAGGGTAACGGCCAGGTGGAGCGAGAGAACGGGACAGTATGGAAAGCAGTCACTCTAGCTCTAAGGACCAAGGGCCTCCTTATCTCCCGCTGGCAGGAAGTCCTCCCAGATGTGCTCCATTCGATATGGTCGCTATTGTGTACTGCCACTAATGCCACGCCTCATGAACGAATGTTTGTCTTTCCCCGGAAATCCACCTCAGGCGTATCCATGCCGTCATGGCTCTCCACCCCAGGTCCGGTATTTGTACGAAGGCATGTGAGGGGCCACAAGACGGACCCCCTCATGGAGTCAGTGCACCTACTCCACGCCAACCCCCAATACGCGTATGTCCGGCACGCCAATGGAAGGGAGGACACCGTGTCCGTAAAAGACATTGCCCCAGCCGGTAACCACAACAACCACAACAACGATCACAGCAATTCTTACCCACCCACTATCCTTTCACCACCCCCGGAAGAACATCGACCAACGGTGCCCCCACCAACTACCCCTTCAACAACCCTGGCGGCGCCCCCGGCAGAGACCCAGGAGGCCACCGGGGACACCCAGCCGACACCCGCGGCACCACAACAGCTACATCGGTCACAGAGGACTACCAAACCCCCGAACAGACTAAATCTGTAGAAGGGGTGAATGTGATGAAATATGCCATTCATAAGGCACTGTATTCCCTGTGTTTAGTTTAGTTTCCGTTTCATTTCCTTACCTGTATTGTATTGTGTGTAGGGCTCCGCCCATACCTGGCCCCTACTTAAGCAAGCCCCAGCGTGTCTCACAGCAGTACAGCAGATCTCTGGATGAGAGACACTTCTCCAATGTGTATTACTTTCTGAGTTAATAAAAGCCTTGCTTTGCTCCGTTAACGTCGAGTCTCGGCTTCATTGAGGCACATCACTAGGGTTGATCTCCTTGCAGCAGAGAAGGTTAAGGGGAGATTTAATAGAGGTGTTCAAAATCATGAGGGGTTTTGATAGGGTAAATAAGGAGTAACTTTTTTTTTTAATTCATTGATGGGATGTGGGCGTCGCTGGCTAGGCCTGCATTTAGTGCCCATCCCTAATTGCCCTTGAGAAGATGGTGGTGAGCCGCCTTCTTGAACCGCTGCAGCCCATATGGTGTAGGTACACCCACAATGCTGTTAGAAAGGGAGTTCCAGGATTTTGGCCCAGTGACAGTGAAGGAACGGCGATACAGGTCCAAGTCAGGATGGTGTGTGGCTTGGAGGGGAACTTGTAGGTGGTGATGTTCCCATGCGTCTGCTGCCCTTGTCCTTCTAAGTGGTAGAGGTCGCGGGTTTGGAAGGTGCTGTTGAAGGAGCTTTGGCGAGTTGCTGCAGTGCATCTTGTAGATGGTACACACTGCAGCCACAGTGCGCCGGTGGTGGAGGGAGTGAATGTTGAAGGTGGTGGATGGAGTGCCAATCAAGCGGGCTGCTTTATCCTGAATGGCGTCGAGCTTCTTGAGTGTTGTTGGAGCTGCACTAATCCAGGCAAGTGGAGAGTATTCCATCACACTCCTGACTTGTGCCTTGTAGATGGTGGAAAGGCTTTGGGGAGTCAGGAGGTGAGACACTCGCTGCAAAATTCCCAGCCTCTGGCCTGCTCTTGTAGCCACAGTATTTATATGGCTGGTCCAGTTCAGTTTCTGATCAATGGTAACCCCCAGGATGTTGATAGTGGGGGATTCAGCGATGGTAATGCCATTGAATGTCAAGTGGAGATGGTTAGAGCCTCGCTTGTTGGAGATGGTCATTGCCTGGCACCTATGTGGTGCGAATGTTACTTGCCACTTGTCAGCCCAAGTCTGAATGTTGTCCAGGTCTTGCTGCATATGGACACGGACTGCGTCAGTACCTGACGAGTCTCGAATGGTGCTGAACAGTGTGCAATCATCAGCGAACATCCCCACTTCTGACCTTATGATGGAGGGAAGGTCATTGATGAAACAGCTGAAGATGGTTGGGCCTAGGACACTGCCCTGAGGAACTCCTGCAGTGATGTCATGTGATTGAGATGAATGACCTCCAACAACCACAGCCAACTTCCTTTGTGCTAGGTATGATTCCAACCAATGGAGAGTTTTCCCCTTGATTCCCATTGACTTCAGTTTTGCTAGGGCTCCTGATGCCACACTCGATCAAATGCTGCCTTGATGTCAAGGGCAGTCACTCTCACCTCACCTCTTGAGTTCAGCTCTTTTGTCCATGTTTGGACCAAGGCTGTAATGAGGCCAGGAGCTGAGTGGCCCTGGCGGAACCCAAACTGGGCGTCAGTTAGCAGGTTATTGCTGAGTAAGTGCCGCTTGATAGCACTGTCGACGACACCTTCCATCACTTTGCTGATGATTGAGAGTAGACTGATGGGACGGTAATTGGCCGGGTCGGATTTGTCCTGCTTTTTGTAGACAGGACACACTTGGGCAATTTTCCACATTGCCGGGTAGATGCCAGTGTTGTAGCTGTACTGGAACAGCTTGGCTAGGGGCGCAGTTTCCTGTTTCCAGTGGCAGGAGGGTCGGTAACCAGAGGACGCAGATTTAAGATAATTGGCAAAAGAACCAGAGGGGGGATGAGGAGAATTTTTTTTACGCAGCGAGTTGTTGTGATCTGGAATGCGCTGCCTGAAAGAGCGGTGGAAGCAGATTCAATAGTAACTTCCAAAAGGGAATTAGATAAGTACTTGAATTGGAGAAATTGCAGGGCTACGGGGAAAGAGCAGGGGGGAGCGGGACTAATTGGCGAGCTCTTTCAAAGAGTCGGCACAGTCAAGATGGGCCGAATGGCCTCCAGCTGTGCTGTAAGATTCTATGGACACTCAGAGTAAAGTGAATTCCTCTCAGTCTCTCTCTCCCTCAGTTTAATACGCTTTCTAAATTTTACAGAGCGTGGCACCAGAATGCGGATTTTCTCTCACTCTCAGAGCCGCTTCAGTTTAAAAACAAAAACTGAATAGAAATTTTACCTCGGTGAAGCTGATGAAATTCGTTTGTCAAAATGATTTGAGGAAATGTTACTGGGAGAAAGTGCCGGGAGCTGAAGAAAAAATACCACACGGGTACAGCTCACTGAACAGTATTAACGCTTCCTGAGAAATTAGATTCACTGCAGGCGCTCAGACTACACACAATCCAAATGCAACCCTCATAAACACATAAAAAATAGGAGCAGGAGTCAGCCATTCGGCCCCTCGAGCCTGCTCCGCCATTCAATGAGATCATGGCTGATCTTCTGCCTCAACTCCATTCACCGGCCCTATCGCCAGATCCCTTGATGCCCTTACTAGTCAGAAATCTAGCGACTTCTGTTTTGAATATACCCAATGACTGAGCCTCCACAGCCCTCTGGGGTAGAGAATTCCAAAGATTCGCCACCCTCTGTGTGAAGAAATTTCTTCTCATCTCAGTCCTGAATGGCCTACCCTTTATCCTGAGGCTGTGGCCCCTGGTTCTAGACTCCCCAGCCAAGGGAAACATTCTCCCAGCATCCACCCTATCAAGCCCTGTAATAATTTTGTATGCTTCAATGAGATCCCCTCTCATTCTTCTGAATTCAAGAGAATACAGGCCTAGCTTACAATCTATATTAACGATTTGGAGGAAGGGACCGAGTGCAACGTATCCAAGTTTGCCAACGATACAAAGATAGGAGGGAAAGCAGTGAGTGAGGAGGACATAAAAAACCTGCAAAAGGACATAGACAGGCTGGATGAGTGGGCAAAAATTTGGCAGATGGAAAATAATGTTGGAAAGTGTGAGGTTATGCAATTTGGCAGAAAAAATCAAAGAGCAAGTTATTATCTAAATGGAGAGAAACTGCAAAGTGTTACAGTACAAAGGGATCTGGGGGTCCTGGTGCATGAAACACAGAAGGTTAGTATGCAGGTACAGCAGGTGATCAGGAAGGCCAATGGAATCTTGGCTTTTATTGAAAGGGGGATGGAGTATAAAAACAGGGAAGTCTTGCTGCAGTTATACAGGGTATTGGTGAGGCCACACCTGGAATACTGCGTGCAGTTTTGGTTTCCATATTTAAGAAAAGATATACTTGCTCTCGAGGTGGTTCAGAGAGGGTTCACTCGGTTGATTCCGGAGATGAGGGGGTTGACTTATGAGGAAAGGTTGAGTAGGTTGGGCCTCTACTCATTGGAATTCAGAAGAATGAGAGGCGATCTTATCGAAACATATAAGATTGTGAGGGGGCTTGATTGGGTGGATGCGGTGAGGATGTTTCCATTGATGGGTGAGACTAGAACTAGGGGGCATAATCTTAGAATAAAGGGGCTGCCCTTTCAAAACTGAGATGAGGAGAAACTTCTTCACTCAGAGGGTAGTGAATCTATGGAATTTGCTACCTCAGAGAGTTGTGGAAGCTGCGACATTAAATAAATTTAAAACGGAGATAGACAGTTTCCTAGCTGATAAGGGAATAAGGGGTTACGGGGAGAGGGCAGGGAAGTGGACGTGAGCCTAAGTTCGGATCAGCCATGATCCTATTGAATGGCGGAGCAGGCCCGAGGGGCTGTATGGCCTACTCCTGCTCCTACTTCTTATGTTCTTATGTTTACTCACTCTCTTCTCATACGACAGTCCCGCCATCCCAGGAATCAATCTCGTTAACCTTCGTTGCACTCCCTCTATGGCACGTATATCCTTCCTTAGGTAAGGAGACCAAAATTGTACACAGTACTCCAGGTGTGGTCTCACCAAGGCCCTATATAATTGGAGTAAGACATCTTTACTCCTGTACTCAAATCCTCTTGTAATGAAGGCCAGCATACCATTTGCCTTCCTAATGGCTTGCTGCACCTGCACATTCACTTTCAGTGACTCATGTACAAGGACACCCAGGTCCCTTTGAGCATCTGCATTCCCCAATCTTTCACCATTTAGGAAATACTCTGCCTTTCTGTTTTTTCTACCAAAGTGGATAACTTCACATTTATCCACATTATATTCCATCTGCCATGTTCTTGCCCACTCACTGAGCCTGTCGAGATCCCCCTGAAGCCTCTTCACATCCTCTTCACATCTGACACTGCCACCTATCTTTGTATCATCAGCAAATTTGGAAATGTTACTCCAACTCCAAGCCCAGGCTTTTGGGAGAGGCCGAGGCCTTCAAGTAAAATTTGTAATGAAGGCGTACAAAAAACACAACGGGCAATTCAATGGATGAATTTGATGACATAATTGTGAGCCTCTGTCATTTTTAACATTTTGTGCAAACTCTTACTTTGAACATCAGAAGTTTCAGTTACTGGGGAAAAAAAATGGCACCTGAAGAAATATTCAGAGTGCATTTTGAGCAATTTGTGGGAACCCAGTAAGGAAAGCAAAACAAAGACAACTTCTCAAGCCTTGAGAGAGAGAGAGAGAGAGTGAGAGAGGGCGAGAAGAGCAAAATGCTCCCTGTAATTTTTTTTGGCGGGGGGTCATGGCCCCTTTAAGGGGTTGAGCAGCCCACTCAAACTTCTGTGCATGCGAGGTTTTTCCCGTTGAGAAACCGGCAAAGTGGGAGCTCCAGACAGCTGTGTGGCTGCACAGCTAAACGGGAACATTGGGGAAGAGTTGCAGCAGGCTGTGGTGCATAGAGCATATAAAACACCCATTGATGTCTAACGGCAGCACGGTGGCATAGTGGTTAGCACTGTTGCCTCACAGCGCCAGGGACCCGGGTTTGAATCCGGCCTCGGCGTGACTGTCTGTGTGGAGTTTGCACATTCTTCCTGTGTTTGCGTGGG
The DNA here is from genome assembly GCF_052327205.1 of Somniosus microcephalus. NCBI lineage: Eukaryota > Metazoa > Chordata > Chondrichthyes > Squaliformes > Somniosidae > Somniosus > Somniosus microcephalus. Next base: position 72,972,199 of record NW_028225180.1, read on the forward strand.
TTTCCTCCGGGTGCTCCGGTTTCCTCCCACAGTCCAAAGATGTGCGGGTTAGGTTGATTGGCTATGATAAATTGACCCTTCGTGTTAGGGGGATTAAATACGTGGGGTTACGGGGATCGGGTGGGATATGTGTCGGTGCAGGCTCGATGGGCCGAAATGGCCTCTATCTGCACTGTGGGGTTTCTGTGTGATTCTGTGTGAAAGACAGACTCCCATTTCTACAGCACCTTTCACCACCTCAGGACGTCCCAAAGCCCTTCACAGCCAATGAAATACCTTTTTGAAGTGTGGTCACTGTTGTAATGTGGGAAACGCGGCAGCCAATTTGCACACAGCAAGCTCCCACAAACAGCAATAACCAAACAATCTGTTTTTAGTGATGTTGATTCAGGGATAAATAGTGGCCCCAGGACACCGGGGAGCACTCCCCTGCTCTTCTTCCAATAGTGGTCGTGGGATCTTTTACGTCCACCTGAGAGGGCAGACGGGGCCTCGGTTTAATGTCTCATCTGAAAGACGGCACCCCCAACAGTGCGGCGCTCCCTGAGTACTGCCCCTCCGACAGTGCAGTTCTCCCTCAGTACTGCCCCTCCGACAGTGCGGCACTCCCTCAGTACTGCCCCTCCGACAGTGCGGCACGCCCTTAGTACAGCCCCTCCGACAGTGCAGTTCTCCCTCAGTACTGCCCCTCTGACAGTGCGGCGCTCCCTCAGTACTGCCCCTCCGACAGTGCGGCGCTCCCTCAGTACTGCCCCTCCGACAGTGCGGTGCTCCCTCAGTACTGCCCCTCCGACAGTGCAGCGCTCCCTCAGTATCGCTCCTCCGACAGTGCGGCGCTCCCTGAGTACTGCCCCTCCGACAGTGCAGTTCTCCCTCAGTACTGCCCCTCCGACAGTGCGGCACTCCCTCAGTACTGCCCCTCCGACAGTGCGGCACTCCCTCAGTACAGCCCCTCCGACAGTGCAGTTCTCCCTCAGTACTGCCCCTCTGACAGTGCGGCGCTCCCTCAGTACTGCCCCTCCGACAGTGCGGCGCTCCCTCAGTACTGCCCCTCCGACAGTGCAGCGCTCCCTCAGTACTGCCCCTCCGACAGTGCGGCACTCCCTCAGTACCGCCCCTCCGACAGTGCGGCGCTCCCTCAGTACTGCCCCTCCAACAGTGCGACGTTCCCTCAGTACTGCCCCTCCGACAGTGCGGCGCTCCCTCAGTACTGCCCCTCCAACAGTGCGATGCTCCCTCAGTATGCCCCTCCGACAGTGCGGCGCTCCCTCAGTACTGCACTGGGGTGTCAGCCTAGATGTTTGTGCTCAAGTCTCTGGAGTGGGACTCGAACCTACAACCTTCTGACTCAGAGGCGAGAGAGCGACCCACTGAGCCAGGGCTGACACTAGGAGACAGAAGAAGTTCAAAGAAGAATTTACTCTTGTCACCCAGGTAGAGGATTTGATCAACTTGCTTTTGAGTGGTCCTCCCGAATAAGGTCGAAAGCATCTTTCTCTGTAAAACGGTCGTGCCTTAACATTAGTAAAACCCATTATTTAGAAAAGTATTTCAGTCTCGGTTGATTCTCACCTCTTGTACCCTAAAGAGTGAGAAAAATAACACTGCCAGATTGCACGATCATAGGATGAGAGATGACAACAACAACTTGTATTTATATAGCGCCTTTAACTTAGTAAAACTTCACAGGAGCGATTATCAGACAAAATTTGACACCGAGCCCCATAAGGAGATATTAGGACAGGTGACCAAAAGCTTGGTCAAAGATGTAAGTTTTAAGGAGCGTCTTAAAGGAGGCGGAGAGGTTTAGGGCCCAGGCAGCTGAAGGCATGGCCGCCAATGGTGGAGCGATGGAAATCGGGGAGATGGGCAAGAGGCCAGAATTGGAGGAGCGCAGAGATCTCGGAGGATCGTGGGGCTGGAGGAGGTTACAGAGATAGGGAGGGGGGCGAGCGCCACGGAGGGATTTGAAAACAAGGGTGAGAATTTTAAAATCGAGGCGTTGCCGGACCGAGAGCCAATGTAGGTCAGGGAGCACAGGGGGTGATGGGTGAACGGGATTCAGTGCGAGTCAGGATACAAGGTAATAATTAGGAAAGAAAGAAAGTCTTGCATTTATATAGCGCCTTTCACGACCACCGGACATCTCAAAGCGCTTTACAGCCAATGAAATACTTTTGGAGTGTGGTCACTGTTATGAAGTGGGAAACGCGGCAGCCAATATGCGCACAGCAAGATCCCACAAACAGCGATGTGATAATGACCAGATCATCTGTTTTAGTGATGTTGGTTGAGGGATAAATATTGGCCCAGGACACCGGGGGAGAACTCCCCCTGCTCTTCTTCCAATAGTGGCCGTGGGATCTTTTACATCCACCTGAGAGGGCAGACGGGGCCTCGGTTTAACGTCTCATCCGAAAGACTGGAATGCTAGCTGAAATTTCGCCTGCTAAACCCAAGGATGCTCAGGCCAACAAACACGAGGCCATTTAGGGATTGGAAAACAATTTTACGTTCACTATATCGTAACAGCAATGGTGTGTCACGCAGTGTGGCACCTTTAACATTGAAAATACCTGTCACTGCACCACCTACAGGAGTAACAGGTACTGCAGGTACATACAAGTGCTCCACGTGCCTGATTTAATGTATAACAGAGACAGAGGTAGATGTGCTTTATAGACTCGGGGGCAAGGAACGAGGACTTCACTTGTGACAAGAGATGAACAGAGGGAGGCATGTCAGAACAGGGACACGCCGATTGGCAGAGTGGTTGGATGTGGAATCAGACCCATGATTCTGCACACACTGGCTTGTGGTGGGCCCCGTTAGTCAGACTTAATTCCCCGCACCCTTCAGCTTGAAAATCTTTTTTGCCCTGCAAGTTGCTGGGTGTGTGAGCTGGTAGTGGGACGGCGAGGGTAACAGTGCATCTGGGACCTGGGTGAACGACGGGACCGACAGCCTATCTCCTAAACCCATGTGATTTAACGACTGAGAAAGAAACAGAGGAACAGCGGAAAAGGAAATCGGGTGAATTAGAGTCAAATCAGGTACAGAAAGAGAAATAAAGAGAGAGAAAGAGAGAAAAAGAGACAGAGGGGAAAAGTAAGAAAAAAATGTTAAAACCTCTAAGAGCAATTTACTACCTGCAGGAATGAGACTCCACAGTTTAAATTGTTCCCTTTCCGGGCCAGAGAGGTCGAGTGTCATTGCAGGAACAGAAATCATCTCATTAAAAGGCTCCTTACGCTGTTAAGTCCCAGCCCTAACTTTTGGCAGCGAGTTTAACAGGTGATTAAGGCGCAAACGCAGCAGCTTCACAAGACTCACGGGGAGGTTGAGGGCGAGCTGCTGTTTCCGCGAGGCTAATGGCGGAGCGGCGCAAATCGTCCAGCAACTTGTGGCAATTCGCAACTCACGGGGTGTCGCTCCCTCACCACAAGTTGCTGGGCGGCGGACATATTAATAATGGCGAGCGCCATCAAACTTGCTGCTATTTTGCCAGCAAATGCTGGGCCAACGAGTCAACAATCCCAGCACTGCTTCCAAGACGGGGACACGGAAAATAAAAGACAGGAGTTTCTCCATGGAGAGGGAAGGAGGTGGAAAAAAAATTGAGTGTCATTCTTGGGCCACTCACGCCCACCTCTCAGTGGAGGTGGTCAGACTGGCAACGGCGGAGGACTGGGAGTAGACTGGCTGGCTGCTCCCCCAGCAGTGGATGGTGCACGGCAGGAAGACAGCGAGAAAGGGGGCAATTTTAACTCAATCCGTCCGTCGCCAAACTGACGGGATCAGGTGCAACGATGGCTTTCCACCCCGCCCAATTTAGGAACATAGGAACAGGAGGAGGCCATTCAGCCCCTCGAGCCTGTTCCGCCCTTCAATCAGCTCATGGCTGATCCGTATCTCAAGCCTTGGCTCCGTATCCCTCGATACTCTTACCCAACAAAAATCGACCAATCTCAGTTTTGAAATGTTCAATTGACCCCCCCCAGCCTCCACAGCCTTTTGGGGGGAGAGAGTTCCAGATTTCCACCACCCTTTGTGTGAAGAAGTGCTTCCTGACATCACCCCTGAACGGCCTGGCTCTAATTTTAAGGTCCTGCCCCTTTGTTCTGGACACCCCCCACCAGAGGAAATAGTTTCTCTCTCCATCTACCCTATTGAATCCTTTTAACATCTTAAACACCTCGGTTAGATCACCCCTTAATCTTCTAAACTCGAGGGAATACAAGCCCAGTCTGTGCAACCTGTCCTCGGAATTTAACCCTTTTAGCCCCCGGTATTTAACTCTCCACTGAATATCGGGCGGGGTGTAAAACCGGCATGACACACGATCCCGTCAGTTTCCTGACAGATGAGTTAAGTTAAAATTGCCCTCGCACGCCCGTTGGGGAGCCTCATCACCAACAAGCAAGGCCAACAGGTAAAGGAACAGCCCACTCATCAGTTATTGCATCATGTGTAAAAAATACTGGAATTCGCAAGGTAGAATTACAGGAACACACAGGGTGTGGAGCCTTCTAATCTCAAAAAGAGTTGCTGTTTTATTACTTTCTATTTCGCTGTGGTCCTGATCTGCAGGGGGTTTATTACTATTGACTGATAGCGTGCTCTGTGCTGGGAGATAAGGAGCCTTTCACTGTGTACTTAAAACGGCTTATCTACCCCAGTTATCGGGAAAGGGATATCTGTCTCTCTCTTAGCATGACATCGACCCTCGTGTCACTTCGTGAAGACGTGCTGCGTGAGCTCTCCTGACCAGTCGGCTCGTGAATGGTCTGAGGCGTGGAGACCAGGAGCAGCAGGTTTGGGAACCTGAGGTAGCCGAACCCAGCCAGGGGCAACTCCAGCAGCAACTTGCAATTATACAGCGCCTTTAATAGTTCAAAACGTCCCAGGGTGCTTCACAGGAACGTTTTCAGAAAAAATTAGACACTGAGCCACAGGAGATATTAGGACAGGCTATTCTCTATAATATACACAGGGGCTGCTATTCTCTATAATATACACAGGGGCTGCTATTCTCTATAATATACACTGAGGCTGCTATTCCCTATAATATACACAGGGGCTGCTATTCTCTATAATATACACAGGGGCTGCTATTCCCTATAATATACACAGGGAGTGCTATTCCCTATAATATACACAGGGGCTGCTATTCCCTATAATATACACAGGGGCTGCTATTCCCTATAATATACACAGGGGCTGCTATTCCCTATAATATACACAGGGGCTGCTATTCCCTATAATATACACAGGGGCTGCTATTCTCTATAATATACACAGGGGCTGCTATTCTCTATAATATACACAGGGGCTGCTATTCTCTATAATATACACTGAGGCTGCTATTCTCTATAATATACACAGGGGCTGCTATTCCCTATAATATACACAGGGGCTGCTATTCCCTATAATATACACAGGGGCTGCTATTCTCTATAATATACACAGGGGCTGCTATTCCCTATAATATACACAGGGGCTGCTATTCTCTATAATATACACAGGGGCTGCTATTCCCTATAATATACACAGGGGCTGCTATTCTCTATAATATACACAGGGGCTGCTATTCCCTATAATATACACAGGGGCTGCTATTCCCTATAATATACACAGGGGCTGCTATTCCCTATAATATACACAGGGGCTGCTATTCTCTATAATATACACAGGGGCTGCTATTCCCTATAATATACACAGGGGCTGCTATTCCCTATAATATACACAGGGGCTGCTATTCCCTATAATATACACAGGGGCTGCTATTCCCTATAATATACACAGGGGCTGCTATTCCCTATAATATACACTAAGGCTGCTATTCCCTATAATATACACTGAGGCTGCTATTCCCTATAATATACACAGGGGCTGTTATTCCCTATAATATACACAGGGGCTGCTATTCCCTATAATATACACAGGGGCTGCTATTCCCTACAATATACACAGGGGCTGCTATTCCCTATAATATACACAGGGGCTGCTATTCCCTATAATATACACTAAGGCTGCTATTCCCTATAATATACACTGAGGCTGCTATTCTCTATAATATACACAGGGGCTGCTATTCTCTATAATATACACAGGGAGTGCTATTCCCTATAATATACACAGGGGCTGCTATTCCCTATAATATACAGAGGGGCTGCTATTCCCTATAATATACACAGGGGCTGCTATTCCCTATAATATACACAGGGGCTGCTATTCCCTATACTATACACAGGGGCTGCTATTCCCTATAATATACACAGGGGTTGCTATTCCCTATAATATACACAGGGGCTGCTATTCCCTATAATATACACAGGGGCTGCTATTCCCTATAATATACACAGGGGCTGCTATTCCCTATAATATACACAGGGGCTGCTATTCCCTATAATATACACAGGGGCTGCTATTCTCTATAATATACACAAGGGCTGTTATTCCCTATAATATACACAGGGGCTGCTATTCCCTATAATATACACAGGGGCTGCTATTCCCTATAATATACACAGGGGCTGCTATTCCCTATAATATACACAGGGGCTGCTATTCCCTATACTATACACAGGGGCTGGTATTCCCTATAATATACACAGCGGCTGCTATTCTCTATAATATACACAGGGGTTGCTATTCCCTATAATATACACAGGGGCTGCTATTCCCTATAATATACACTAAGGCTGCTATTCCCTATAATTTACACAGGGGCTGCTATTCTCTATAATATACACAGGGGCTGCTATTCCCTATAATATACACAGGGGCTGCTATTCCCTATAATATACACAGGGGCTGCTATTCCCTATAATATACACAGGGGCTGCTATTCCCTATAATATACACAGGGGCTGCTATTCCCTATAATATACACAGGGGCTGCTATTCCCTATAATATACACTGAGGCTGCTATTCTCTATAATATACACAGGGGCTGCTATTCCCTATAATATACACAGGGGCTGCTATTCCCTTTAATATACACAGGGGCTGCTATTCCCTATAATATACACAGGGGCTGCTATCCCCTATAATATACACAGGGGCTGCTATCCCCTATAATATACACTGAGGCTGCTATTCCCTATAATATACACTGAGGCTGCTATTCTCTATAATATACACAGGGGCTGCTATTCCCTATAATATACACAGGGGCTGCTATTCCCTATAATATACACAGGGGCTGCAATTCCCTATAATAAAGACAGGGGCTGCTATTCCCTATAATATACACAGGGGCTGCTATTCCCTATAATATACACAGGGGCTGCTTTTACCTATAATATACACAGGGGCTGCTATTCCCTATAATATACACTGAGGCTGCTATTCTCTATAATATACACAGGGGCTGCTATTCCCTATAATATACACAGGGGCGGCTATTCCCTATAATATACACAGGGGCTGCTATTCCCTATAATATACACAGGGGCTGCTATTCCCTATAATATACACAGGGACTGCTATTCCCTATAATATACACCGGGGCTGCTATTCTCTATAATATACACAGGGGTTGCTATTCCCTATAATATACACAGGGGCTGCTATTCCCTATAATATACACAGGGGCTGCTATTCCCTATAATATACACAGGGACTGCTATTCCCTATAATATACACCGGGGCTGCTATTCTCTATAATATACACAGGGGTTGCTTTTCCCTATAATATACACAGGGGCTGCTATTCCCTATAATATACACTGAGGCTGCTATTCTCTATAATATACACAGGGGCTGCTATTCCCTATAATATACACAGGGGCTGCTATTCCCTATAATATACACAGGGGCTGCTATTCTCTATAACATACACAGGGGTTGCTATTCCCTATAATATACACTGAGGCTGCTATTCCCTATAATATACACAGGGGCTGCTATTCTCTATAATATACACAGGGGCTGCTATTCTCTCTAATATATACAAGGGCTGTTATTCCCTATAATATACACAGGGGCTGCTATTCCCTATAATATACACAGGGGCTGCTATTCCCTATAATATACACAGGGGCTGCTATTCCCTATAATATACACAGAGGCTGCTTTTCCCTATAATATACACAGGGGCTGCTATTCCCTATAATATACACAGGTGCTGCTATTCTCTATAATATACACAGGGGCTGCTATTCTCTATAATATACACTGAGGCTGCTATTCTCTATAATATACACAGGGGATGCTATTCCCTATAACATACACAGGGGATGCTATTCCCTATAATATACACAGGGGCTGCTATTCCCTATAATATACACAGGGGCTGCTATTCTCTATAATATACACAGGGGCTGCTATTCCCTATACTATACACAGGGGCTGCTATTCCCTATAATATACACTGAGGCTGCTATTCCCTATAATATACACAGGGGCTGCTATTCTCTATAATATACACAGGGGCTGCTATTCTCAATAATATACACAAGGGCTGCTATTCCCTATAATATACACAGGGGCTGCTATTCCCTATAATATACACAGGGGCTGCTATTCCCTATAATATACACAGGGGCTGCTATTCTCTATAATATACACAGGGGCTTCTATTTTCTATAATATACACAAGGGCTGCTATTCCCTATAATATACACAGGGGCTGCTATTCCATATAATATACACAGGGGCTGCTATTCCCTATAATATACACAGGGGCTGCTATTCCCTATAATATACACAGGGGCTGCTATTCCCTATAATATACACAGGGGTTGCTATTCTCTATAATATACACAGGGGCTGCTATTCCCTATAATATACACAGGGGCTGCTATTCCCTATAATATACACAGGGGCTGCTATTCTCTATAATATACACAGGGGCTGCTATTCCCTATAATATACACAGGTGCTGCTATTCCCTATAATATACACAGGGGCTGCTATTCCCTATAATATACACAGGTGCTGCTATTCCCTATAATATACACAGGGGCTGCTATTCTCTATAATATACACAGGGGCTGCTATCCCCTATAATATACACTGAGGCTGCTATTCCCTATAATATACACTGAGGCTGCTATTCTCTATAATATACACAGGGGCTGCTATTCCCTATAATATACACAGGGGCTGCTATTCCCTATAATATACACAGGGGCTGCAATTCCCTATAATAAAGACAGGGGCTGCTATTCCCTATAATATACACAGGGGCTGCTATTCCCTATAATATACACAGGGGCTGCTTTTACCTATAATATACACAGGGGCTGCTATTCCCTATAATATACACTGAGGCTGCTATTCTCTATAATATACACAGGGGCTGCTATTCCCTATAATATACACAGGGGCGGCTATTCCCTATAATATACACAGGGGCTGCTATTCCCTATAATATACACAGGGGCTGCTATTCCCTATAATATACACAGGGACTGCTATTCCCTATAATATACACCGGGGCTGCTATTCTCTATAATATACACAGGGGTTGCTATTCCCTATAATATACACAGGGGCTGCTATTCCCTATAATATACACAGGGGCTGCTATTCCCTATAATATACACAGGGACTGCTATTCCCTATAATATACACCGGGGCTGCTATTCTCTATAATATACACAGGGGTTGCTTTTCCCTATAATATACACAGGGGCTGCTATTCCCTATAATATACACTGAGGCTGCTATTCTCTATAATATACACAGGGGCTGCTATTCCCTATAATATACACAGGGGCTGCTATTCCCTATAATATACACAGGGGCTGCTATTCTCTATAACATACACAGGGGTTGCTATTCCCTATAATATACACTGAGGCTGCTATTCCCTATAATATACACAGGGGCTGCTATTCTCTATAATATACACAGGGGCTGCTATTCTCTCTAATATATACAAGGGCTGTTATTCCCTATAATATACACAGGGGCTGCTATTCCCTATAATATACACAGGGGCTGCTATTCCCTATAATATACACAGGGGCTGCTATTCCCTATAATATACACAGAGGCTGCTTTTCCCTATAATATACACAGGGGCTGCTATTCCCTATAATATACACAGGTGCTGCTATTCTCTATAATATACACAGGGGCTGCTATTCTCTATAATATACACTGAGGCTGCTATTCTCTATAATATACACAGGGGATGCTATTCCCTATAACATACACAGGGGATGCTATTCCCTATAATATACACAGGGGCTGCTATTCCCTATAATATACACAGGGGCTGCTATTCTCTATAATATACACAGGGGCTGCTATTCCCTATACTATACACAGGGGCTGCTATTCCCTATAATATACACTGAGGCTGCTATTCCCTATAATATACACAGGGGCTGCTATTCTCTATAATATACACAGGGGCTGCTATTCTCAATAATATACACAAGGGCTGCTATTCCCTATAATATACACAGGGGCTGCTATTCCCTATAATATACACAGGGGCTGCTATTCCCTATAATATACACAGGGGCTGCTATTCTCTATAATATACACAGGGGCTTCTATTTTCTATAATATACACAAGGGCTGCTATTCCCTATAATATACACAGGGGCTGCTATTCCATATAATATACACAGGGGCTGCTATTCCCTATAATATACACAGGGGCTGCTATTCCCTATAATATACACAGGGGCTGCTATTCCCTATAATATACACAGGGGTTGCTATTCTCTATAATATACACAGGGGCTGCTATTCCCTATAATATACACAGGGGCTGCTATTCCCTATAATATACACAGGGGCTGCTATTCTCTATAATATACACAGGGGCTGCTATTCCCTATAATATACACAGGTGCTGCTATTCCCTATAATATACACAGGGGCTGCTATTCTCTATAATATACACAGGGGCTGCTATTCCCTATAATATACACAGGGGCTGCTATTCTCTATAATATACACAGGGGCTGCTATTCCCTATAATATACACTGAGGATGCTATTCCCTATAATATACACAGGGGCTGCTATTCCCTATAATATACACTGAGGCTGCTATTCCCTATAATATGCACAGGGGCTGCTATTCTCTATAATATACACAGGGGCTGCTATTCCCTATAATATACACTGAGGATGCTATGCCCTATAATATACACAGGGGCTGCTATTCCCTATAATATACACTGAGGCTGCTATTCCCTATAATATGCACAGGGGCTGCTATTCCCTATAATATGCACAGGGGCTGCTATTCCCTTTAACATACACAGGGGCTGCTAATCTCTATAATATACACAGGGGCTGCTATTCCCTATAATATACACTGAGGCTGCTATTCCCTATAATATACACAGGGGCTGCTATTCTCTATAATATACACAGGGGCTGCTATTCCCTATAATATACACAGGGGCTGCTATTCCCTATACTATACACAGGGGCTGCTATTCCCCATAATATACACAGGGGCTGCTATTCCCTATAATATACACAGGGGCTGCTATTCCCTATAATATACACAGGGGCTGCTATTCCCTATAAAATACACAGGGGCTGCTATTCCCTATAATGTACACAGGGGCTGCTATTCCCTATAATATACACTGAGGCTGCTATTCTCTATAATATACACAGGGGCTGCTATTCCCTATAATATACACAGGGGCTGCTATTCCCTATAATATACACAGGGGCTGTTCCCTATAATATACACAGGGGCTGTTATTCCCTATAATATACACAGGGGCTGCTATTCCCTATAATATACACAGGGGCTGCTATTCCCTATAATGTACACAGGGGCTGCTATTCTCTATAATATACACAGTGGCTGCTATTCCCTATAATATACACAGGGGCTGCTATTCCCTATAATATACACAGGGGCTGCTATTCCCTATAATATACACAGGGGCTGCTATTCCCTATAATATACACTGGGGCTGTTATTTCTCTATAATATACACAGGGGCTGCTATTCCCTATAATACACACAGGGGCTGCTATTCCCTATAATATACACTGGGGCTGCTATTCCCTATAATATATACTGGGGCTGTTATTCCCTATAATATATGCTCTTTGGATATAGCCATGGGATCTTTTACCTGGGAGGGCAGACGGGGCCTCGGTATAACTTCTCCTCCGAAAGACGGCAGCTCCGACAGTGCAGCACTCCCTCAGTACTTGCGCTGGGAGTGTCAGCCTCTGGACTGGGGCTCAAACGCATGACCTTCTGACTCAAGAGGAGAGAGAGGAAACGGCTGACCCCTGGAGGGGCAGGGCTCTGAGCTGATGCTGGAGCCCAGTGGTGTGAGGTCCCCCATGGAGGAGGCAGGCTCACGTTGCTTGGCTATGATGACCACATGGAGTGACGTCAAGCTGGGCCCTGGACACTTGGCAACGTGCAGACCGCCACCGACGGTTGAAATGTTTGAGGGGAGCTCCACCTACACCAGGTAACACCATGCACCGAACCCTCTACTGGGCAGTGGGCTGTGTAAAGAGGACACTGGCTGACTGAAAGCAGAACTGTCTGAGGCTTGGGCCTGCACGGTGTGAGTGCAGGCCTTAAACCCCCTCAGCACAGCCACTGCTTGTCTGAGTCTCAGTTCCCTTTTCGGTCTGAAATTGTCCTTAAGATGACTGGAGTGCTGCCTTGTCGACCCTCCCAACACAGAACGCTCACACATGTCACAAGCTCATCAATAACAAGCGACTGACACTTAAAGGAGAAGTGCTTCCTACTGACAAGGTACTTAGGGCCCCCGTTCACTTCTGCCTGGTAACAGAGTAGATGAACAGTAACCATCTGTATCCAGTCCCGATCGCTGACAAGCTGCTTCTCCCCATTTTTTGACACTTCCAATGCACTCCTGGCCAGCCTCCCACCCTTCATAAACTCTGCTGCCCCGTGTCCTAACTCGCACCGAGTCCCGTTCACCCATCACCCCCTGTGCTCACTGCCCCGTGTCCTAACTCGCACCGAGTCCCGTTCACCCATCACCCCCTGTGCTCACTGCCCCGTGTCCTAACTCGCACCGAGTCCCGTTCACCCATCACCCCCTGTGCTCACTGCCCCGTGTCCTAACTCGCACCGAGTCCCGTTCACCCATCGCCCCCTGTGCTCACTGCCCCGTGTCCTAACTCGCACCGAGTCCCGTTCACCCATCGCCCCCTGTGCTCACTGCCCCGTGTCCTAACTCGCACCGAGTCCCGTTCACCCATCACCCCCTGTGCTCACTGCCCCGTGTCCTAACTCGCACCGAGTCCCGTTCACCCGTCACCCCCTGTGCTCACTGCCCCGTGTCCTAACTCGCACCGAGTCCCGTTCACCCTTCACCCCCTGTGCTCACTGCCCCGTGTCCTAACTCGCACCGAGTCCCGTTCACCCATCACCCCCTGTGCTCACTGCCCCGTGTCCTAACTCGCACCGAGTCCCGTTCGCCCATCACCCCCTGTGCTCACTGCCCCGTGTCCTAACTCGCACCGAGTCCCGTTCGCCCATCACCCCCTGTGCTCACTGCCCCGTGTCCTAACTCGCACCGAGTCCCGTTCGCCCATCACCCCCTGTGCTCACTGCCCCGTGTCCTAACTCGCACCGAGTCCCGTTCGCCCATCACCCCCTGTGCTCACTGCCCCGTGTCCTAACTCGCACCGAGTCCCGTTCTCCCATCACCCGCTGTGCTCACTGCCCCGTGTCCTAACTCGCACCGAGTCCCGTTCACCCATCACCCCCTGTGCTCACTGCCCCGTGTCCTAACTCGCACCGAGTCCCGGTCACCCATCACCCCCTGTGCTCGCTGCCCCGTGTCCTAACTCGCACCGAGTCCCGGTCACCCATCACCCCCTGTGCTGGCTGCCCCGTGTCCTAACTTGCACCGAGTCCCGTTCACCCATCACCCCCTGTGCTCACTGCCCCGTGTCCTAACTCGCACCGAGTCCCGTTCACCCATCACCCCCTGTGCTCACTGCCCCGTGTCCTAACTCGCACCGAGTCCCGTTCACCCATCACCCCCTGTGCTCACTGCCCCGTGTCCTAACTCGCACCGAGTCCCGTTCACCCATCACCCACTGTGCTCACTGCCCCGTGTCCTAACTCGCACCAAGTCCCGTTCACCCATCACCCACTGTGCTCACTGCCCCGTGTCCTAACTCGCACCGAGTCCCGTTCACCCATCACCCCCTGTGCTCGCTGCCCCGTGTCCTGACTCGCACCGAGTCCCGTTCACCCATCACCCCCTGTGCTCACTGCCCCGTGTCCTAACTCGCACCGAGTCCCGTTCACCCATCACCCCCTGTGCTCACTGCCCCGTGTCCTAACTCGCACCGAGTCCCGTTCACCCATCACCCCCTGTGCTCACTGCCCCGTGTCCTAACTCGCACCGAGTCCCGTTCACCCATCACCCCCTGTGCTCACTGCCCCGTGTCCTAACTCGCACCGAGTCCCGTTCACCCATCACCCCCTGTGCTCACTGCCCCGTGTCCTAACTCGCACCAAGTCCCGTTCACCCATCACCCCCTGTGCTCACTGCCCCGTGTCCTAACTCACACCCAGTCCCGTTCACCCATCACCCCCTGTGCTTGCTGACCCGTGTCCTAACTCGCACCGAGTCCCGTTCGCCCATCACCCCCTGTGCTCACTGCCCCGTGTCCTAACTCGCACCGAGTCCCGTTCGCCCATCACCCCCTGTGCTCACTGCCCCGTGTCCTAACTCGCACCGAGTCCCGTTCACCCATCACCCCCTGTGCTCACTGCCCCGTGTCCTAACTCGCACCGAGTCCCGTTCACCCATCACCCACTGTGCTCACTGCCCCGTGTCCTAACTCGCACCGAGTCCCGTTCGCCCATCACCCCCTGTGCTCACTGCCCCGTGTCCTAACTCGCACCGAGTCCCGTTCGCCCATCACCCACTGTGCTCACTGCCCCGTGTCCTAACTCGCACCGAGTCCCGTTCGCCCATCACCCCCTTTGCTCACTGCCCCGTGTCCTAACTCGCACCAAGTCCCGTTCACCCATCACCCCTTGTGCTCACTGCCCCGGGACCTAACTCGCACCGAGTCCCGTTCACCCATCACCCCCTATGCTCACTGCCCCGTGTCCGAACTCGCACCAAGTCCCGTTCACCCGCCACCCCCTGTGCTCACTGCCCCGTGTCCTAACTCACACCCAGTCCCGTTCACCCATCACCCCCTGTGCTCACTGCCCCGTGTCCTAACTCGCACCGAGTCCCGTTCACCCATCACCCCCTGTGCTCACTGCCCCGTGTCCTAACTCGCACCGAGTCCCGTTCACCCATCACCCCCTGTGCTCACTGCCCCGTGTCCTAACTCGCACCGAGTCCCGTTCACCCATCACCCCCTGTGCTCACTGCCCCGTGTCGTAACTCGCACCGAGTCCCGTTCACCCATCACCCCCTGTGCTCGCTGCCCCGTGTCGTAACTCGCACCGAGTCCCGTTCACCCATCACCCCCTGTGCTCACTGCCCCGTGTCCTAACTCACACCCAGTCCCGTTCACCCATCACCCCCTGTGCTCACTGCCCCGTGTCCTAACTCGCACCGAGTCCCGTTCACCCATCACCCCCTGTGCTCACTGCCCTGTGTCCTAACTCGCACCAAGTCCCGTTCACCCATCACCCCCTGTGCTCGCTGCCCCGTGTCCTAACTCGCACCAAGTCCCGTTCACCCATCACCCCCTGTGCTCACTGCCCCGTGTCCTAACTCGCACCGAGTCCCGTTCACCCATCACCCCCTGTGCTCACTGCCCCGTGTCCTAACTCGCACCGAGTCCCGTTCACCCATCACCCCCTGTGCTCGCTGCCCCGTGTCCTAACTCGCACCGAGTCCCGTTCACCCATCACCCGCTGTGCCCACTGCCCCGTGTCCTAACTCGCACCGAGTCCCGTTCACCCATCACCCCCTGTGCTCGCTGCCCCGTGTCCTAACTCGCACCGAGTCCCGTTCACCCATCACCCCCTGTGCTCGCTGACCTACATTGGCTCCCGGTCCAGCAACGCCTCGATTAAAAAATTCTGATCCTTGTTCTCAAACCCCTCCGTGGCCCTCGTCCCCCTCCCTATCTCTAATCTCCTCCAATTCTGGCCACTTGCGCATCCCCCGATTTTCAGCGCTCCACCATTGGCGGCTCGTACAGGGAGTTGAAAAAATCAATACTGCACCACAGGTGTCGGCCATGGCTCAATGGGTCTCACTCTCTCTCTTTCACCTCTGAGTCAGAAGGCCGTGGGTTCAAGCCCCACTCCAGAGACTTGAGCCTATAATCTAGGCTGACACTCCCAGTGCAGTACTGAGGGAGCGCCGCACTGTCGGAGGGGCAGTACTGAGGGAGTGCCGCACCGTCGGAGGGGCAGTACTGAGGGAGCGCCGCACTGTCGGAGGGGCAGTACTGAGGGAGCGCCGCACTGTCGGAGGGACAGTACTGAGGGAGCGCCGCACCGTCGGAGGGGCAGTACTGAGGGAGCGCCGCACTGTCGGAGGGGCAGTACTGAGGGAGCGCCGCACCGTTGGAGGGGCAGTACTGAGGGAGAGCCGCACTGTCGGAAGAGCAGTACTGAGGGAGTGCCGCACCGTCGGAGGGGCAGTACTGAGGGAGTGCCGCACCGTCGGAGGGGCAGTACTGAGGGAGCGCCGCACCGTCGGAGGGGCAGTACTGAGGGAGCGCCGCACTGTCGGAGGGGCAGTACTGAGGGAGAGCCGCACTGTCGGAGGGGCAGTACTGAGGGAGAGCCGCACTGTCGGAGGGGCAGTACTGAGGGAGCGCCGCACTGTCGGAGGGGCAGTACTGAGGGAGCGCCGCATTGTCGGAGGGGCAGTACTGAGGGAGCGCCGCATTGTCGGAGGGGTAGTACTGAGGGAGCGCCGCACTGTCGGAGGGGCAGTACTGAGGGAGCTCTGCACGGTCGGAGGGGCAGTACTGAGGGAGCACCGCGCTGTCGGAGGGGCAGTACTGAGGGAGCTCTGCACTGTCGGAGGGGCAGTACTGAGGGGGCGCTGCACCGTCGGAGGGGCTGTACTGAGGGAGCGCCGCACTGTCGGAGGGGCTGTACTGAGGGAGCGCCGCACTGTCGGAGGGGCAGTACTGAGGGAGTGCCGCACCGTCGGAGGGGCAGTACTGAGGGAGCGCCGCACCGTCGGAGGGGCAGTACTGAGGGAGCGCCGCACTGTCGGAGGGGCAGTACTGAGGGAGAGCCGCACTATCGGAGGGGCAGTACTGAGGGAGAGCCGCACTGTCGGAGGGGCAGTACTGAGGGAGCGCCGCACTGTCAGAGGGGCAGTACTGAGGGAGCGCCGCATTGTCGGAGGGGCAGTACTGAGGGAGCGCCGCATTGTCAGAGGGGTAGTACTGAGGGAGCGCCGCACTGTCGGAGGGGCAGTACTGAGGGAGCTCTGCACTGTCGGAGGGGCAGTACTGAGGGAGCGCCGCGCTGTCGGAGGGGCAGTACTGAGGGAGCTCTGCACTGTCGGAGGGGCAGTACTGAGGGAGCGCTGCACCGTCGGAGGGGCTGTACTGAGGGAGCGCCGCACTGTCGGAGGGGCTGTACTGAGGGAGCGCCGCACTGTCGGAGGGGCAGTACTGAGAGAGCGCCGCACTGTCGGAGGGGCAGTACTGTCGGAGGTGGCGTCTTTCGGATGAGACCTTAAACCTGCCCCCTCAGATGAACATAAAAGATGCCACTATTGGAAGAAGAGCAGGGGGAGTTCTCCCCGTTGTCCTGGGGCCAATATTTATCTCTCCAGCAACATCACTAAAACAGATGATCTGATCATTATCACATTGCTGTTTGTGGGAGCTTGCTGTGTGCAAATTGGCTGCCATGTTTCCTACATTACAACAGTGACCACACTTCAAAAAATACTTCATTGGCTGTGAAGCGCTTTGGGACGTCCTGAGGTTGTGAAAGGTGCTGGAGAAATGCAAGTCTGTCTTTTTCATTTTCTTAATGAATATGAGAGTTGCAGTACTGTAACAGAGATTGTTTCTGCTCAGCATTATTTGAGTCAGTGTCCACAGCAGGGCAAAGCGCTCCTAAAAATAACTTTCAGAGGGAAGTGATATTGGTAAAGAGGATCTTTGCAGGATTTCGGTGCAATTCTGCGGGGTCTTCATTCCTGTAAATTGGTTCCCATCCTCTCGAAAGGAAACACTTTGTGCTCACTGTCAGAAAATCAACTTGCAGCGAATCCGGGAAGCTGCTTTGCTCATCTCCCGATACCACGGCCGCTGGTTTGTAATCGGGCACAAACTGGGAGGAGGGGTGGAGGAGAGCGGCGGGGGGGAGGAGGTCAGGGGAGGTGAGGAGGTCAGGGGAGGTGAGGAGATGAGGAGGGAAGGAGGGGGAGGAGAGGGGTGGTCAGGGGAGGGGTGGAGGAAAGGAGGGGTGGAGGAGAGCTGGGGGGAGGAGAGGAGGTCAGGGGAGGTGAGGAGGTCAGGAGGGGAGGTGGGCAGGAGTGGTGGAGGGAAGGAGAGCTGGGGGAGGAGGGGAGATGGGGAGGAGGGAGAGCTGGGGGGAGGTGGGGAGGGGAGAGGAGGGGAGGTGGGCAGAAGGGGTGGAGGGAAGGAGAGCTGGGGGAGGAGGGGAGATGGGGAGGAGGGAGAGCTGGGGGGAGGTGGGGAGGGGAGAGGAGGGGAGGTGGGGGGAGGAGGGGAGGTGGGAAGGAGAGCTGGGGAGGAGGGGAGATGGGGAGGAGGGAGAGCTGGGGGGAGGTGGGGAGGGGAGGTGGGAGGGGAGAGGAGGGGAGTTGGGCAGGAGGGGTGGAGGGAAGGAATGCTGGGGGAGGAGGGGAGATGGGGAGGAGGGAGAGCTGGGGGGAGGTGGGGAGGGGAGGTGGGAGGGGAGAGGAGGGGAGTTGGGCAGGAGGGGTGGAGGGAAGGAGAGCTGGGGGGAGGAGAGGTGGGGAGGAAGGAGTGCCTAGTCGTGATGCTCCGGCCATCATGAGTGTGGGGTAGGTGTGTTGGAGCAGCTGCTCTTATCGTGCCCATCATTTTCTATATTGAGAGAGAGTGGGCACAGGGGGCGATGGGCTGAATGGCCTCTTGAGTGCTGTAAGTTTCATGGGGGGGTGCGATAATCTGCGGCCCCCTCCGCCGCACTCCCACTGTGACACCAGTGGGGAACCTGGAAAAAGGGGCTCCAATCAAGCCAGGAGCCAGAATCAGCAGGCCCTGGCCTTACAGGGGGGTTTCCTGATGCCCGGCCCAAAGGCCATCAGTGTCGGAGAGGCCAGGGATGGAGACCGGCGGGTGGGGGCACAGGAATAGGGAGCGGCGGGGGTGGGGGGGGGGCGGGGGGGAGAAGGGGAGTGAGGGGGAGCCCAGGAGTTGGGGGGTCAGGGTCAGTTTGAATGGCAGGGTTGGTGAGAGGCTACAATCAATCTCTCGCCATGTGTTTTCCTGTCATTAACCCCAGTTTGATGGTTTACGGCCTCTGATGATTATGATGCTGGCAAACACTGTTTCCTGGAAATTGAGTCCGTTCCAGCTCCACACATTGTTAATTAAGGTCAATAGTTAAACAAGCTTTTTAATAAGCTGTGTCGGGTGTTGCAATAGAGTTACAGGAGAGAGAGGCGTGGAAATTTGATCGAACTGTGCCCGTCTTTCGGGCGCAAAACGGGCGCATAAACTTCCAATATGGTGGGCAGGAAGCGCGCCGCCCGCCATATTGGATTGGGCCTCTCCATAGGTGTCTGGAGCGCACAGCGGAAGTATTTAAAGCAGTGGGTAGCTTCTGTAAGCGAGGTTCCGGCGCTTGTTGGAGGACCCCATTCTGATTCTGGCCTGCCCCAGTGCCTGACTCGCCACGTGCTAAACTCGCTCAGTATCTCATGCTGCTTACGGGCAGGAAGGGTCCTTCAGCAGTGCTAGTTAAAGGGTAGTTGCTGGTTAACCATTTCAGGCTGCTGGTTAACCATTTCAGGTTGCTGGTTAACTTGTGGCCGTTTTCTGACTCCGCGCAGTTCAGTTCGACACCAGCAAGATTGTGCTGGTGTTGCACAGTTGCTGGCCGCCTTCAAAGCTGTTTGACCCTCAGTCATGGGTGGTCTGGTAGGGCTGCCTTTGGGGCTGGAGGACGAGGGGGAACAGCAAGGAAGGCAGCGGGGGACAGGAGCAGCTGGGACAAGAGAGAGGGGGAGAAGGGCACTGCGCAGGAGGCCGTACCCACAGCAGGTATTCAAGGACCCCTTCAATGTCCCTGAGCATCAATATATGAGACACCTTGTCTTCGCCAAGAAGGCCGTCACTGGGCTGTCTCACCTGCTGCAGCCTCGCTGGGCATGGACAGCACTGCCTGTGGTTGTCAAGGTCACCGTGGCCCTCAACGTTTATGCCCCGGGCTCCTTCCAGGCTGTAACAGGCCGCATCGGCAACATCTCCCAGTTCGCAGTCCGCCACTGTATCAGGGAGGCCATCGAGGCTTTCTGCATCGACTGCCAGTGCCCCTCGCTGTCAGAACACTCAGGGACCAGCTCATCCAAGGGTGCTTCACCTGAACTATCCCTCCCATCCCCAGTACACCAGCAGTCTCACAATCCTTATTACCATCCAGGCGCATGGGAACACCACCACCTCCAGGTTCCCCTCCAAGTCACACACCATCCTGACCTAGAAGTATATCGGCCGTTCCTTCATCGTCGCTGGGTCAAAATCCTGCAACTCCCTCCCCAACAGCACTGTGGGAGCACCTTCACCACACGGACTGCAGCGGTTCAAGAAGGTGGCTCACCACCACCTTCTCAAGGGCAATTAGGGATGGGCAATAAATGCTGGCCTTGCCAGCGACGCCCACATCCCATAAAAGAATTTTTTAAAAACTACCGCAATCGATTGCCTTCACTTCGGTCCAGCCTCATGGGGTCTTACATAGAATGACCGAGTCTACAGCACAGAAACAGGCCATTCGGCCCAACTGGTCTATGCCAGTGTTTATGCTCCACACGAGCCTCCTACCACCCTTCTTCATCTCACCCCATCAACATATCCTTCTATTCCTTTCCCCCTCATGTGTTTATCCAGCTTCCCCTTAAATGTATCTCTGCTCTTCGCCTCAACCACTCCCTGTGGTAGCGAGTTCCACATTCTCACCACTCTCTGGGTAAAGAAGTTTCTCCTGAATTCCCTATTGAATTTATTAGTGACATATCTTATTATTTATGGCCCCTAGTTGTGGGGTCCTGCCCTCACTTCACTACAAAGATAAACACCAACAACGATTACAGAACCAAAACTAATTTATCAAACAACTCAATGCCATTTGTATCGAACAGGAAACAGAAATAATTACTAATCACCCTTGTGCCAGCCCTCAGTGCCTGTCCCGTGAGCTTGTTTACTATCCTAGCACTCCTAAAGAAAGACTTGCAATTATATAGCGCCTTTCACGACCACCAGATGTCTCAAAGCGCTTTACAGCTCTATTTTTGAAGTGGAGTCACTGTCGTAATGTGGGAAACGCGGCAGCCAATTTGCGCACAGCAAGCTCCCACAAACAGCAATGTGATAATGACCAGATCATCTGATTTAGTGATGTTGATTGAATATTGGCCCCAGGACACCGGGGAGAACTCCCCCTGCTCTTCTGCGAAATAGTGCCTTGGGATCTTTTACGTCTCATCTGAAAGACGGCACCTCTGACAGTGCAGTGCTCCCTCCATACTGCACTGGGGAGTGTCAGCCTGGATTATAGGCTCAAGCCTCTGGAGTGAGATAAAGTGGTCCTTTCATATCTAACCATTAAAACTATTCATCATCGACGTCTGCCCTTGTTGATAGTAGGCTCCCGAGGTATGGAAAGTGCTCCTTCAGTGTGCCAGCGCAGCCTTCGGTCGCCTGAGGAAGAGAGTGTTTGAAGACCAGGACCTCAAACCCGGCACTAAGCTCAGGCCAACATCCCCAGCATCGAAGCTTTGACCACGCTTGATCAGCTCCGATGGACGGTTCACATTGTCCGCATGCCCGATACGAGGCTCCCAAAACAAGCGCTCTACTCGGAGCTCCGGCACAGCAAGAGAGCCCCAGATGGGCAGAGAAAATGCTTCAAGGACACCCTCAAAGCCTCCTTGAAAAAGTGTAACATCCCCACTGACACCTGGGAATCCCTGGCCCAAGACCGCACAAAGTGGAGAATAATCCGGGAAGGCGCCGAACACTTCGAGTCTCTTCGCCGGGAGCAAGCGGAAGCCAAGCGCAGGCAGCGGAAGGAGCGCAGGTCAACCCAAGCACCCCAGCCCACCCGCCCCTTCAACCACCGTCTGCCCCACCTGTGACAGAGACTGTAGGTCCTGCATTGGACTCATCAGTCACCTGAGAACTCATTTTTAATGTGGAAGCAAGTCATCCTCGGTTCCGAGGGACTGCCTAAGAAGAAGATTAAAACTATCCAAAGGAATGCTTGTCTCATGGCCCCATTTCAGACCGTGCCTGGCCGTTACTGAGCTTTGTAGATTGCTGGAGCCAAGCACAGTGTTGGTTGTTACTGGCACATCTCAGCCAATGGATAATTCCTTTCCACACATGAGCGGACAGCTTATCAAAGGCTGCCCTCTCCTGGACATGCTCAAATTGTTTATACAACGCATTTCCTGATGTTTGCATCCTGTCCTCGCAGAATGGATAGCTGGCGTGCTGAAAGCAGAGAGATGGGGTCAAGGGTAGCTATTCACAGTGGCAGAAGGTGGAAAGTGCTGGGACCACTGCTGTTCACAATTTACATTAACGATTTAGACTGGAATCAAAAACACAATTTCTAAATTTGCATAAGCCACCAAATTGGGAGGGATAGTTAATACTGAGGAGGACTGCAACAAATTAGAAGACGCCATTAATAAGCTTGCAGAATGGGCACGTAATTAGCAGATTAATTATCAACTTAGATAAGTGTGAGGTATTACATTTTGATAAGAAAAATAAGGAGGTCACATATTACTTGGAAAATAAGAATCTAAATGGGGTAGAGGAACAAAGGGATCTCGGAGTACAAATACACAAATCACTAAAAGTTGCGACACAGGTTAGCAAGGCCAGAACAAAAGCAAACCAAGCACTAGGGTTTATTTCTAGAGGTACAGAATTGAAAAGTAGGGAAGTTATGCTAAACCTGTATCGAACCTTGGTTAGACCACGCTTGGAGTACTGCGTGCAGTTTTGGTTCCCATATTATAAAAAGGAGACACTGGAGAGTGTGCAGAGAAGATTTACAAGGATGATACCAGAAATGCGAGGGTTGTAAGATTCGCAAAATTCAGCAGATCCCCCAAAACCAAGAAGATTACCCTAAAGAAGGGATTTTTGGACTGTTAATAAAGTCAAAACCCCCAGGGTTTTGGTATTTTTAAAAGGCATGTTCGAGCCTGTGGAAGGAAAAAGGCTGCAACAAAAGAATTGGGATTGGCCTCTGTAAATGGACAGTTTTGGGTATTGGCATTAACCGAGCTGTCTGGGGACTATCTAGACTGTCTCAGTCATTTTACATACTGACAATAGACCAATGGAAAAGCAGTTCCCGCCAAAATTACAGAACCATCCAAAATCTTGCATAATGCAAAACATGCCACCAACCAACAAAAGAACCTTGGCCCCCACAGGAAAAGACAACTTTACTGCAATTAAACAAGAGGTTAAACAATCGATGGGACTGTAATGATCAGTAACATGTCATTCTAGAATGGTACACTAGGTGGAGCTGTATGTATATAAGAGTGGGGCTACCCACGATGCACCAGGCTACCCACAAGGCAGTAGTCAAGATGGATGCCTGCACACTAGTCCACATGGTTGAATAAAGTGACTAGCTCAAGCTAGCTGTTCATAATAAGAATGTCTATTTATTTATGAACATAACAGACCATCCCAAAACCACGCCACACGTCCTTAAAACAACTTAAGATCGATGGGACCATCCCGAAACCAATTAAACAATTCACACCAATCAAAAGTAACGAGCCCGCCAAAACTAACAATAAGCCAGAACTGATTTTGGCGCGCAGATTAGCAGGCCTCAATCAGTATAATTGAAGGCCTGTTTCTCACAGAAAGTAGTTGGAGTTCAAGAGTTGAGTTCAAGAAGAGTTCAAGCAGTTCGAGTCAACGGTTCGAAGGAGTCATCGACCCAGAAGAGATCCACCAACATCGGGATCAAGAAGTCCATCTCGAAGCAGTTCTCCCTCTCGAAGAAGTAACACACCATCGCGGCAGACCAGGGCCCCACGAAACAAACAACCAAAAATATTACCAGCAACCGGGTAATATTGGGCCACCGCGACCAACAAGAAACCAACTTGGAAGAAACCGGAGATCCGCAAGTTTTTCCACTCCACAATCTATCCTGATTTACCCCTGGGTAAGATTTTACTGAAAAGACTCTAAACCCTACTTCTAACCAAAAGAAATTGGGTACTCACCTGATAGATCCAACACGCACCCTACCGCATCAGCTGACTCGCGAAGACTGACCAGCTACGCAGGTGAAGTCCTCTGCCGCGTCCGGGGTACAGCAGGCTCCAACCGACACATCTAGAGAACCCCGAAATCGCGAACCTCTACAACTGTCAAAGGAAGTCGTTTTGGTGAGCATTATCCCTGGTCCTCTGCAGCCCAACTTAGCTAGTGAAGTGGGATTGGGAGGGGGCAAGTATTCGGTCTATTGTTATTTTCCCTTGTATGTTCCAAAGTGTTCCCCCAATTTAGAGTGTTAAGATTATTGTGTTGTGTATTTTCCTTCTCAAATAAAGATCAAAGTTCTTTCACCAAAATTCAGTTGTCTGCTGCAATTTCATTACACCCCCCAAATAAGTCCCAGGTCTAGAACCAAGGGAGTGGGAGCGATTCGAACCGCTCATAAGTCAGAGGCAAAGCTGACCCACACACCACCCCCTACAGGGTGTACATATCAGGAAAAGATGAACAGGCTGGGTCTCTTTTCTCTTGAAAAGAGAAGGCCAAGGGTGTGACCAAATAGAGGTCTTTAAAATTATGAAAGATTTTGATAAAGTGGATACAGAGAGAATGTTTCCACTTGTGGGGAAGAGCATAACTAGAGGCCATCAGTATAAGATAGTCACCAAGAAATCCAATTGGGAATTCAGAAGAAACTTCTTTATCCAGAGAGTGGTGAGAATGTGGAACTCGCTACCACAGGGAGTGGTTGAGGCGAATAGCAGAGATGCATTTAAGGGGAAGCTCGATAAGCACATGGAGAAGGGAATAGAGGGTTATGTTGATAGATTTAGATGAGGAAAGAGGGGAGGAGGCTCGTGTAGAGCATAAACACCGGCATGGACTGGTTGGGCCGAATTGCCTGTTTGTGTTGTATATTGGATGTAATTCGATGTAAAAGAGCAAACAATTTGCTTTTCAAAAAATCCCCCTCAGATCAGTTATAAACATAGAAACACTCAAGAAGCTTGACACCATCCAGGACAAAGCAGCCCGCTTGATTGGCACCCCATCCACCACCTTAAACATTCACTCCCTCCACCACCGGCGCACCGTGGCTGCAGTGTGTACCATCTACAAGATGCACTGCAGCAACTCGCCAAGGCTTCTTCAGCAGCACCTCCCAAACCCGCGACCTCTTCCACCTAGAAGGACAAGGGCAGCAGGCGCATGGGATCACCATCACCTCCAAGTTCCCCTCCAAGTCACACACACCATCCTGACTTGGAAGTATATCGCCGATCCTTCATCGTCGCTGGGTCAAAATCCTGGAACTCCCTCCCTAACAGCACTGTGGGAGCACCTTCACCACACGGGACTGCAGCGGTTCAAGAAAGCGGCTCACCACCACCTTCTCAAGGGCAACTAGGGATGGGCAATAAATGCTGGGCCTTGCCAGCGACACCCAGATCCCATAAGCGAATTAAAGGTGATTTTGCTCAGTATTTCAGTGGGTTGCAGGCTCCAATCAGAACCCCCTGGCCTAGAAATTCAGTTTGGGGCGGCCAGCTGGCTAGCGCCCAAAAGTTAGCGCTGGGCGCGGAGCCATTTGCGACCGTCAGATATTCGTCTTCTGCGCCCCAATCCGGAACCGGGCGCTATTCCAGGGTGTGCCCGCCTCTGCTTGGGGCGCTGAAAGTGAATTTCAGCGCTCTTGGCGCCGCTGCGCCAGCCGCTGCGGAGCGACAGGCTGCGGTACTGCAGGCCTCCTCCTTCTCTTAAGGGGGAGCTGCCTGCAACGGGGAGATCGCCGCTGGAGAGTGCCGGCAAATGAGCCCGGCACCTCGGAGAAGTGCCGGGTTAGCGGAAAGCAGCCGGCAATGCCGCGGGGGGGGGGGGGGGAGGAGGCCGGGGAAGGAGGTGCGGGCAGGCGGCCGCCGAAAAAGCGGCCGGCCGCACCTCCACCTTAAAGCGCCCCACTAAGGCTAGAGTACGGCCCCGATTTCTGGTCGCTGTTTGCGGCCGCTGCGGAAGAGGCGGCCGCAACTAAATATGGGGATCGGGCCGGTTTCGGGGCGGAACCGGGGCACTGCGCACACCGATGACGTCATCGGTGCCGGCGCAGCGCTAACGGCTACCACCGCCAATACCGCTGCGCTGAATATCAGCGCAAACTCATTTTTGGCGCAGAAGCCCTCTTTAGGCGGTAACTGGCCGCAAAGCTGGCAGCGCCTTAATGAATTTCTAGGCCCCTGTCTTTTGCAAAACTTCCAGATATCAAGCCAAGCAGCCCAACCCTGTCCCCCTTGGATTCGCTTCTACTTTTCCAACAACTGTTCCAACATTTGCAAGACTTTCAGCGGGTAAACAGTGAGAGATGGTGGCTGGTGAATCAATAACACGTGGGCACAGACTGAGGATGGTCACTGGAAGAACAAAGGGAGCAGTTTAGAAGAAATCTTTTCACTTCCAGGGTTATCAGAACATGGAATGGTCTCTCCTCGAGGCAGAGACTACAACACCGGGAAGAAGCATCCGGGAAGGCGCCGAACACCTCGAGTCTCTTCGCCGGGAGCAAGCGGAAGCCAAGCGCAGGCAGCGGAAGGAGCGCACGTCAACCCAAGCACCCCACCCACCCGCCCCTTCAACCACCGTCTGCCCCACCTGTGACAGAGACTGTCGGTCCCGCATTGGACTCATCAGTCACCTGCGAACTCATTTTTAGTGTGGAAGCAAGTCATCCTCGGTTCCGAGGGGCTGCGTAAGATTTAAAAGAAAGTCTTGCATTTCTATAGCGTCTTTCACAACCTCAGGACATCCCAAAGCGCTTCAAAGCCAAAGAAGCACTTTTAAAGCGTCGTCGCTGTTGTAACATCGGAAATGTGGCAGCCAATTTGCACACAGCAAGATCCCACAAACAGCACTGTGATAATGACCGGATAATCTGTTTTAGTGATATTGGTTGTGAGATAAATATTGGCCCCGGGGAGAACTCCCGCGCTCTTCTTCCAATAGGGATCTTTTGCAGCCACCTACGGGCAGATGGGGCCCTCGATTTAACGTCTCATCTGAAAGCACTCCCTCAGTCCTACACATGGAGTGTCATCCTGGCTTATGGGCTCCAGTCTCTGGAATCAAGGTGTTTAAAAATAGTAAAGGGATTTGATAGGGTATATGGGAGAGAAATGATTCCCTCTGGTGGAGGTGTCCAGAACAAGAGGTCACTATTTTAAAGAGAGAAAACCTTTTAGGAGTGAATTCAAGAAGCACATTTTTCCACACAAGGGCAGTAGAAATCTGGAGATCTCGCCCCAAAAGGTTGTGGCTGCTGGGGGTCAATTGGAGCTTTCAAGACTTGAGATTGATAGATTTTTGTTGGGTCAGGGTATGAGACATGGAGCAAAAGCAGATAAATGAAATTGAGGTACAGATCAGCCATTATCTAATTGAATGGCAGAACAGGATCGAGGAGCTAAATGGCCTCCTCCTGTTCCCATGAAATGAATTTTAGGCTAACTAGGCAGGGGACGGATATGCATCAAACAGGACAGGGAGGAGACAATGTGAAATGGTCTAAAGTTAAAAGGGCCTGTAGGCTGTGGTGGGATACAGTTCACTTGTGGAGCCAATGTCCAGATTCACTGACAGATTGAGGATCTGTCAGATGGGCAGAGGATCAATGAGGACCCAGGAGGAGGCTGCTTTCCAGTGAATTTATAGGGTTGAACAGGAGCAGAGAGTCGACCATGCGCCAGGAGAGGCTGATCCTGAGGTCCAGCAGAGGGGTTTAGAGGCCTAAGCTGTTGGCAATACACCCTGAAGTGGGACATCGGCGTCCTTCAGGAATTAAGGGGATAACAATGCAGCTTACACACTAGAAACGGTTGAGACAGAGACTGGCGGAGACAGCTCAGACATGCTGACCACAAGGTCTCGATGCTTTTCAAGATGAGATGAAATTAGCTCAGAAGCACCATCTATGATTAACCAGAAACTATGGAACCTAGAGCGAAGTAAAACCACACGGGGCACAGCGAGATAGAAATGCAGACATGTGGTTTTACTAAATGTTACAAAATATAACAACAGGTGAGGTCATAAAGATCATGTGACAATAAAATATAGGCGAACGGTTGCGAGACACAAGATAGGGAATTAGCCAATCAGCAACTGTGCACGTGGGCCTTAGGCCAACTAAAAACAGTGCAACAGGATTGTGCACGAGGCTACCACGACTTTTGAACGCACAAATATGTAACGCTTACTGTATCATTTTGGAGAAGTCTCCAGGTGTGCCAGTAGAGATTATCTTCCCACCAGTGTAAGAAAGACCACTTGAATAACGACCTAAAACCTTGTATCGAGTGTTGGTTTAAGATACTCCACAACACACCCCAACAGGAGAGGAGATCAGTAGGGAGTTGCCAGACTAGGTACCATCTTAGAAAGAACCTCAACGTCAATCTACCAGTTTGTTCAAGCTAAACGTTTCATTTCTGATGCCCAACAGCAGTGGAGTCAGTTCATGAAGCATTCAACCAGTCTATACTCCACTCCAGTAATGGAGGATTTCTCCCCCTCCAATATTAAAAATGTTTATGCTGATCTTTTAGCAGGTTTTGGTGTCCATTTCTAGTCAACTGAGGTCAGGCACTCCTTTCCGTATTGACCATCTATGAGGGTAGACAACCCATTTCCCCAGGATGAACCCACTCGCCCCAGCCACGTGGTGCTCAACATCCCCAGAGCACCAAGTCAGCTGCCTTCCCTTCCTTCAGAGAGCCTTTAGTTTATTATGGGGAGGGGAAGCGAGCACATTGAGCGAGCATCCTTGGCGAGACCACACCTGGGGTACTGCGCACAGTTTGTCTCCTTACCCAAGGAAGGATATACTTGCCTTAGAGGGAGTGCAACATAAGTTTTAGATGTGGGGATTGTCCAACGAGGAGATTGTGCAGAATGTGCCGATATTACCTAGAGTTTAGAAGAATGATAGAGGATCTCATTGAAATGTATAAAATTCTAAAAGGGCTGGACAGGGTAGATGCTGGGAGGACAATGTTTCCCCTGGCTGGAGAGTCTAGAACTAGGGAGTCACAGGCTCAGGATAAAGGGTCAGCCATTTAGGACAGGAGAAATTACTTCACTCAAAGGGTTGTGAATCTTTGAAATTCTCTACCCCAGAGGGCAATGGATGCTCAGCCGTTGGAATGTGTTCGATGGATCACCAAGGGATATGGAGATAGTGCGGGGAAAGTGGAGTTGAGGTCAAAGATCAGCCATATTATTGAATGGCGGAGCAGGCTCGAGGGGCCGAATGGCCGACTCCTGCTCCTATTTCTTATGTTCAGAAAACACAGTCGGACGAAGCTGCCACATTTCGTAAGACCACCCCTTGCCCACCATTACACACTCAATGGAACCCCATTACCCCACACACTTGTACCTTGCCTCAGTGTAACACAGCTGACCATTACCCCCTCCCCCAGACATCTGACACAACCAACCACCTCGCTCACCTGTGCATCACACAAATGAAATACTCAAAGCATGGCGATACAGCATGAAATCTTTATTTTTGGCACAAAACTGCAAGTACAGAACATTCTCTGAAAAGATGGTCCCAGGGCACGGAGGTGGGTAGGAGACCCATGGCCACCCCCACCAGCAGCTCGAAGCTGATGTAGGAGGCTGCATGGAGGGTCCTGGTGTGGCTCTGTACAGAGCTGCCTCTGGAACCTCCACAACAGTAGGACTGGCCACACATGCAACTCCCAATTTCATGTCATTGTATTTATCAGCAGTTGGGAGTGTTGAGCTCAGTACTGCCGGGTTCCCATGCCCCACTGCTAACCAGCAATACTCTGTTGGAAACATGGACCTATGCGGAGAGGATCAGCTGACTTGCAATTAGTGCCAGTTTGAGTAACTGTCCAGGCCACTTGGGCAGACACTGGAGGGCAGCTTGTCTGGAGGTTTGTACATGCTGCAGGATCAACATCAGCAAATGGCAAGAAATA
This sequence comes from Somniosus microcephalus, assembly GCF_052327205.1. Classification (NCBI taxonomy): domain Eukaryota; kingdom Metazoa; phylum Chordata; class Chondrichthyes; order Squaliformes; family Somniosidae; genus Somniosus; species Somniosus microcephalus. The sequence continues at coordinate 73,002,579 of NW_028225180.1, forward strand.
ATAACAGTTACTGTCCAGTCAGTGAGGCACTAGGTTGGAGCAGTATTCACAGAATCACAGAAACCCCACAGTGCAGATAGAGGCCATTTCGGCCCATCGAGCCTGCACTGACACATATCCCACCCGATCCCCATAACCCCTACACCAACACATATCCCACCCTATCCCTGTAACCCCACGTATTTAATCCCCCTAACACTAAGGGTCAATTTATCATAGCCAATCAACCTAACCCACACATCTTTGGACTGTGGAAGGAAACATGAGCACCCAGAGGAAACCCACGGGGAGAATGTGCAAACTCCACACAGACAGCCGCCCGAGGCCAGATTCGAACCCGGGTCCCTGGCGCTGTGAGGCAACAGTGCTAACCACTATGCCACCGTATTGCACTACACAATGTGATGAAATATTCCATTCATCACTCATCAGTATTTCTCTGCCTGTGACTGTGGTTGGTTTCAGTTTCATTTCCATTGTATTGTACTGTGTGTAGGGCTCCGCCCATACCTGGCTCCTATGTAAGCTGGCCCAGCCTGCAGCACATCCAGTATGGCAGACCTCTGGATGGAAGATACATTCTCCTCTGTGTGTTACCTTCTAAGTCAATAAAAGCCTTGTTTTGTTTCGCTAACATCGAGTCTCGGATTTATTGAGGCACATCACACAAGAATGGGGATTTCATGCACTTAGGTACTTAGTCCCAGGGCCATTACCCCACACAAGGGCAGACTCAAGAGACCTGGACAGCAGTGTATACATGTATACATTCACTAGTGCTATACGTGTATTGCTATTTCCAGATACGAGGGTACAGACTAGACATGTCTTCATGAGTAAAGCAAGTGCAGCAAAAGATGGATTACCTTATGTAGAGAAAATGATTAAACTTGAGATGCTATAATCAAGCAGATTATAGAGGTGAGGCAAGAGAGATCAGAAAGGCCAGGTAGGAAAACTGGTACAAAACAAAGGGACACAGTATAAAGGATTTTAAACAAAGTGTGGAGTAGGTCCAATTAGAGGCAAAGAAAGGAATCTAAGGCCAATGGAATGGCAGTCTCCAGAGTACTTGGCCTCAGGAAGACAGAGTGGGAATGAACAGTGTACAAGTGGAGATGGAGCAGTTAGAACGAGACTACTCTCCTCAGGAAAGCGTCCGAACACCTTATAGTTTATGGTCTCTGCAGGGTATTTAAAGGCTGAATGGCTACTGAGTAGAATTTTTTTGCATCTTTCCACAGCATCTGGGAACAGCTACTCACCGCAGACAGCCCTGGACTTGTGATCAGTTGCTCGACGTTTGCCAGAGATCCCTAGGGAGGAGGAAGAGAGAGAGAGAGAGAGAGAGAAAGAGAGAGAGGGAGGTCAGAAGCAGCAGCAAATCGCTCAACATGAAGTGAACAAAATCCTTTGGGACCATAAAACAAACTTAAACCCTGAGCAGCAACCCCTTACTGACCTCACCTGTGCAGGAGCATTGTACGGAAGAGAAGTGCCCCCGAGAATGCAGGTTAACAAAACATCTCCCTCCCACTAACTAGAAAGGCTGCAAACTTGTGTCACCAGCACTGCTGTGTCCAGAGACAAACGACCCGGCTTACTTGTGTTAGTTACCCCACAGAATGAGCGGCTCTATGTTCCAATTGCCATTCAGACTCTGGTATTCGCTCAAATACTGCAAAGGAAAAGCGGCCCTTAAATTACCATTACCTGTGCACTCACCTGTGCCTCTGGCCTACCTTGACGTACATATTCACTCGTCGCTTACATATGACAGAGACCATATTCCCCACAAGTGGCTGCAGTGAAAGCTGGAATAACTTAAACTAAAATTTAAAACTTATTAAGGCAGTTCGACAAACCCAGGGCTCAACAGGAGAATCAAAGGGAGCACGGTGGCATAGTGGTTAGCACTGTTGCCTCACAGCACCAGGGACCCGGGTTCGAATCCGGCCTCGGGTGACTGTCTGTGTGGAGTTTGCACATTCTCCCCGTGTTTGTGTGGGTTTTCTCCGGGTGCTCCGGTTTCCTCCCACAATCCAAAGATGTGCGGGTTAGGTTGATTGGCTATGATAAATTGACCCTTAGTGTTAGGGGTTACGGGGATAGGGTGGGATATGTGTTGGTGTAGGGGTTACGGGGATCGGGTGGGATATGTGTCGGTGCAGGCTCGATGGGCCGAAATGGCCTCTATCTGCACTGTGGGATTTCTGTTTCTGTTTCTGTTTCACAGAAAGTACAGGGCCACGAAGGATTTTTTAAAAAACTTTATGGGCTGATTAGAGATGAAGGATGACATTAAATGGATATTTTGGCACAGATTGGGAGCGAAAGAGACAAGAGGGGGGTGGAGCAATTAGATAGGGTCATTTATAGACACAAGTACTGAAACAAAAAGTGGAATTCCAAGTGGAAAAGGCCCCAGGCCTGGACAGCTGCACCCTAGAATGCCGAGGGAAATCGGAGGCTCCGATCGCAATCCAAACATCTTTGGATTCGGGAGTTGTGCCAGAGGGTTGTGCATGTAACACCTGGGGATAAACCAGATAATGATAGACCAGTCAGCCCAACATCAATCGTGGGTAAACTTCCGGAGGACAGAGCACGATACAATGATTCACTTGAAAGATATGGATTAAAAGGCAAGATGCGTCTGACAAATTTAATAGCTCTTTGAGGAATAAACTATTGATAAAGGAAGTGCAGTGAATGATGTTCAAAAGGTGTTGGATCAGGTTTGTTGATTAAACTTTTTAAAGATATTAAAAGGAGAGTGTGGCAACAATACGAAGTTGGCTAAAGGACAGAAGTCAGAAGAGGCCTTTCAGCCCATCATGTCGGTGCCAGGTCTATACTAGAACTTATCCCACTGCCCCGCATCATCCTCTGCTTCATATATGGTCAACAGTCCCTGCCTCAACCACTGCCTGTAGGAAAGCATTTCACACTGCAACAACCCTGTGTAAAGTCATAGAATCATAGAAAGTTACGGCACGGATGGAGGCCATTTTGGCCCACCGTGTCCGCGCCGGCCAACAAAGAGCTATCCAGCCTAATCCCACTTCCCAGCTCTTGGTCCGTAGCCCTGCATGTTACAGCATCCCAAGGGCACATCCAAGTACTTTTTAAATGTGGTTAGGGTTTCTGCCTCTTCCACCCTTTCAGGCAGTAAAGTGCATCCCATCTCATCAATTTTAATTTGATGACCGCTCACTGACACTAACCCCCCCCCCCCAATCCAATAGTTTTACTCCACCAAAACCCTTCCCTTAAATCTCTTCAATCTGCTCCTTGCCTCCCTTGTCACAGTATCACAGCTGGGCAAGGTGATAGAGTGAGTGGTTAATGAGGTATTTTTCAAACTGCGGGGTGCAAACAGCAGTGTGCCCCCTGGGTCAGTGTTAGGACCATGAACTGGCCTCCGGTACGGAGGCACAATATTAACTTTCTAGAGAACAAACAAGGGCCATGGTCAACTAAGCAACATCAGGAGGATGTAGTGGCTAATAAATTTGGTAGACAAGCGTCGGATTAAACTTGATGCAGAAGAAGATCCCGTCCGAGCTTACCCCCGTTCGGACGGAATTCCTCATCGGCGCCCGGCCCCGAAACTCCCCTCAGGAACCGGCGCCTCACAACTTGAGCCGTCTCGAGGAAATACCCTCCGTGCCTTTTCTTTCCGCGCGGAGGGGTTTCCTGTACGGGCTGCTCCTGCACACTCTCCACTTTGCCATCTTCGTCTACCGTCCAGACACGCCTTGGCGTGGCGTCTTGCCGACTGGCGGTGGCGGAGGTCCCCAATGGAGGGCTCTCTACGCGGGAGTCCTCCCTTGTTCCATCGGGGACTTGGCCTGGAGGGTGTTGCACGGAGCGGTCCCGTGCAATAGGGTTTTAAGTAGGTTCACGGACTCCCAGGCCGCCTGCATTTTTTGCGGCCTGGAGGAGTCCGTGTTTCACGTTTATATGGAGTGTGAGAGGTTGCAGCCCCTCTTTCACTACTTGAAGGGGCTGCTCCTCGATTTTTGGTTGCACTTCAGTCCCACGCTCTTGACCTACGGTCACCCGGTGCAGAGGGGAGCGGGCAGGTTGGAGGACCTCCTCGTGGGCCTGCTCCTGGGCCTGGCTAAAAGAGCCATCAATTGGTCCAGGCAGCGGGCGGTCGAGGGGGTCGTCCAGCCGGATTGCCTGCCTCTCTTCCGTGGCCATGTTCGCGCCCGGGTGGCCCTGGAGTTGGAGCACGCGGTGTCCGCCGGCGCGCTTGAGTATTTCTGCGACCGGTGGGCGCCGCGGGGACTGGAGTGCATCATCAACCCGGAAAACCAAATTTTAATTTGATTTGTTAAGTTTTAGTTGAACTTTTGTTTATTTACAGTCCAATTGGTTTTTTTTTGGGTTCAAACAAAAAGAGTACCCCTCCCCCCCCCAATCCAATAGTTTTACTCCACCAAAACCCTTCCCTTAAACCTCTTCAATCTGCTCCTTGCCTCCCTTGTCACAGTATCACAGCTGGGCAAGGTGATAGAGTGAGTGGTTAACGAGGTATTTTTTAGGCTGCGGGGTGCAAACAGCAGTGAGCCCCCTGGGTCAGTGTCAGGACCATGAACTGGCCTCCGGTACGGAGGCACAATATTAACTTTCTAGAGAACAAACAGGGGCCATGGTCAACTTAGCAACATCAGGAAGACATAGTGGCTAATAAATTTGGTAGACAAGCGTCGGATTAAACTTGATGCAGAAGAACGCAAAGTGCTGCATTTTGGGAGCCAGGATAAGAGGAAATATACATCAAGTGGTAAAGCTTTAAAAGAACAAAGAGTCAAGCGTTCAGATCTTCCAACATGGGAGCACAAGTGATTAAAGCTGCAAGTGTATGGGATCCTACATTTTATAAATAGGGACAGAAGTACTAAAGCACAGTAATGCTTTAGTAAACAGATCATTTTGTTGGGCTGCAGTTAGAATAGTGTGTGGCGACACGCCACCATTGGACATAATCCGCTCACGGCGGCACGGACAGTTTACGCAGGTGCACTGCCGGCAGCAGCGGCCCCCAGCCGGGGGCCCTTTCCTCCGGCAACTTGTTTCCCACAGGGACAGGCTGCCGGGAGCACTTCCTGTCTGGGGAGTATTTAAGTGGTTGCGCGGGCTTTTCAAGCTCTCTCTTTGCCATGATGTAGATTAAAGCAGTTGTGTTTCACCAACTCTGGTCTCGACTCCCACGTTTGCCGCGGTATCTCAACAAGTGTCCATTTCTGGGCACCCTCGTTTAGGAATGACATCAAGGATATGGAGAAGGTATACAAGAGAGTGAAGTTACCAGGAGAGACTAGAGAAACAGTGGTCTAAATTAGACCAGAGGTCAAGAGATCCAACAGGGCCACTCAATTTTGAGTGAATCGATAAAAATCTGCAACTCCCCACAGGTTGGCAACTAGAAGGCATACATTTAAGAACACTGAATGGGAGAGGTCAGGAAACTGTTTCTAAATGCAGAGGGTTTGTTGGGACATGAAATGTTGGACCAGAAACAGTGGGACAAGCAGATTCCACAACAGCATTTAAAAGGGGATAAAAAGGACAGGGGACTGAGACAAAGCTCTGAGCCAGCACAAGCACAGGATTAAATGGCCTCCAGCTGCACTACAAAATTCTGCCACGTTCTAATGGGTTTACACAATGTAGCCTTTAATGGACCCATCTGCTCTTTAACCTTAATTCGATTAACTTCTTGCAGCCCCTTCAGCCATCTACAAATCTTTCTCCATTGCTTTTATGAAATCACAATTGGTTTCCTTCTGGGACACTCACTCATTTAAGGTTCCTTTTAACCTCCCTGTTAAAACCCTTACACAGTACTGACTGATGCACGAGAAAGGTTTGGAGAGTGGGTAGAATCAAATCTTCCTGCTGCCTCGTAGGACAGCAGCCTGGAGTTGGTGATCGCATCCCATGAACGAAGAGATGGAGTCAACGCAAAACCTCCAGCCCATCCTGTGCAGTTGTTTTCAAAGGGCCAAGGGAGGATAAATTGCCCTGAAAACTAACTTAAAAATGGTACTAAAAGTTGCCCAGTATTCAGAGGCAAAACGCCTTCTCAAACATCAATTGAATATTTAAGACTAAAAGACCTCCATTACCTTTATTATTCAGTGGGGCAGCCTCAATCGAGATCTGTACAGAACCCGAACCCCAAATACTCGACCTCTCCAGTTTTATAAGCTCCGACGCCCCCCCCCACCACCACTCCGAGAAACACAAGGCACACGGGAGAATGAGGAGTTACAAAGACACCGAGATTGAAATGACATTTCAGCTGATTGTGCCTGATAGGAACTAGCCACTCAACCCATTCTCCTCCTACCCACCAATTCTTTAACTACTTAAAACATGCTTTGACTTAAGCTTGTGGTAAAACACACTATTTTCTAATATTTCTTCACATCTGACTTCAACCACCCCCCTTTACGCTTCTAGCACTAATCCTAAATTGTGTGCCCTCGTTACTGATTCACCATTTACCCTCAAACTTAATTTTAAACCTGTTAAATCCCCCCTTGCCTTCTCTACCAGTGAATAGAACCCTCGTTCTCTGCCCCCCTACATCCCTGCCATCACCCCAGTGAACCTAGGTACAATATCCTTTCTACAACAGGGTGCCCAAAGCCACACCATATCCTAAAAATGGCTCGTACAAACGTCACCACCTTGCTTCTGGTTCAACGGTTCTATGTAAAAACCCATCTGTTTGAACCTGCTTTTATAGAAACACCTCGAAATATCTGTCCCTTTGCTCCAGAAATTCAGCTGAGGTGCACTCCCACTCTTCATATTTATCAGATTGTATCTGCCACCTGTCTGCCCACTCCCTGGTCTTGTCAGTTTGCTATGCTCCTTAATTTGGTTCATCACCTGTGCCCCTCTACACCCATGTGCAAATTGTGTGTATATGGTGAAGAGGGCCCACAGATCCCTGGGACACAGCATGAGCTACACCTGGTCAACTCCAGATACAGGCATTAACCTATCCTACAATCACTATTGTACCTTCAAATTCAAGGGCCTCCACAGTTGTCTTGTGACATTACCAAGAGGGTTGGGAAATTAGCAAATGCAAAACTTGCCCTATTCTGTGCAAATCAGGACAGAGTGGTGGAAACATCAGCATTAGTGGTCACTTGTAATATAGTACCAAGTTAAACCAGACCAAGAAAGTCAGCAAGTGGTAGTAATACAGAGAGGTACCAGGTATGGCAGAGTTGTGGTTATGGTATCTGGTAAAGTGGGGGCTGAAAGGTCTTCAGGTAAGGAAACCCGCCACCCCTACCTGGCCTGGCTCACCCCACCCAGGCGACTGTGCACTCTGAAGTGACACAATAAGATAGTTGGAAAACTAGGAATGGGCAATGCACCCATGTCAGTTACACAGACCACCGGAATACTCCACGTGGTGAGCAGGGAAGTCTTTCACTCATTGAGGTGCACTACATTTCCCTCCCCCCCCCCCCCCCCACTGGCGAGAAGCCAGTCCTTGGATAAGCAAGTGGCAAGGAACTAATATAATATACTGCATGCACTGCAACACAATGAAGAGCAGCCAGGACACCAGGGGAGGCACGAACAAAACCTCCCCAACTCGTCCAAGGGGCGGCAAGAGGGGAACATTCACCAACCTCACGGCAGCCATCGGGCAGAGGAGATGTGCTACTGAGATTAAACAAGTAGGATGGAGCACATGGTCACATTTATAAACCAATTTGTTACATAAGAAATAGGAGCAGGCGATTCGGCCCTTCCAAGGATTTTTACACCTCCAGTTCAGACCAGAATTGAGAGGCCACTGAATCAGCCAAGCTAGTGTCACAGCTGCCACGTCACCCCCTCACTTGACAGAACACCTCCCCCCTCCCAACTGATTCTCCTTTTCTACTGGTTGAGAGTTTGAATCGGTTTAAAAGTTATTAAAATGGGTTTAAAAAGTTTGTTCAAAGGCAGGCTCATTCCCTTCACTTTCCAGTTGCCAAGATTTACACAAGTGGCTGAACTTCATTCACTTCCCCACAGTGTTCTCCGTTTAAGAGGTGACGTCTACCAGGGCTGCGGCCAGGGTCAGTTTCTGCCACTCTACTACAGGAAACAACCAGTTTCTCCCGACACAAATGACACCAGAAGGTATCTGCAGGAGGAGCAGCGCAAGGAGAGATCGCACAGTATCTGTGGTCAGTCTTCTGGAAAAAGGCATCAACTTCAAATTACTTGCGGCCCTGATTTGGACACGAGAACAGTCAAGTTTAAAACTCCCAATACCTGCCCTGGCTTTCTGCTTGTGATAGGGCATTATTCAGCTTTGCTGCAGACCCCTGATGTAGTCCATGAGGAGGTGATGGGGGTCACTGTAACAGAGGTAGGTAAAGACAGCAAGATGATCTGATGGATTGGACAGCTGCAGTGCACTGAAAGGATGGAGTGCATTGGTCAGTATCCAGAGAGAAGGCAGTGCCTGTCCTGGGGAACTAAACCTAGGAAGCTCAGGTTAAGGATGAGGCCACCAGCCCACGATCCTTAATCCCCAGTACGGCCAGCAGCTCTGCTGCTATTGCATAATTTCAAAATAAGGGGGCACCCTTTTAAATCGGAAATGAGGAGGAATTTCCTCTGAGGGTTGTGAATCTTTGGAATTCTCTTCCCCAGAGAGCAGTGGAGGCTGGGTCATTGAATATATTTAAGGTGGAGATAGACAGATTTTTGAACGATAAGGGAGTGAAGGGTTATGAGGAGCGGGCAGGGAAGTGAAGTTGCGGCCAAGATCCGATCAGCCACGATCTTATTGAATGGAGGAGCTGGCTCGAGGGGCCAAATGACCTACTCCTGCTCTTACGGCTTATGTTCTTATGTATTACAGGAAACTCTTTGGTATCCGGCACCGACGGGACCGGGATGGTGCTGGTTGATCAAAAATTCTGGATAATGAAGAAGGGACATGGAGGACAATGGCCCAAGGTACGAGAGCCCCGTAACACAGCCAGACGTGCTGGAGCCCCGTAACGCGGCCAGACGTGCTGGAGCCCCGTAACGCGGCCAGACGTGCTGGAGCCCCGTAACGCGGCCAGACGTGCTGGAGCCCCGTAACGCGGCCAGACGTGCTGGAGCCCCGTAACGCGGCCAGACGTGCTGGAGCCCCGTAACGCGGCCAGACATGCTGGAGCCCCGTAACGCGGCCAGACGTGCTGGAGCCCCGTAACGCGGCCAGACGTGCTGGAGCCCCGTAACGCGGCCAGACGTGCTGGAGCCCCGTAACGCGGCCGGACGTGCTGGAGCCCCGTAACGCGGCCGGACGTGCTGGAGCCCCGTAACACGGCCGGACGTGCTGGAGCCCCGTAACACAGCCGGACGTGCTGGAGCCCCGTAACACAGCCGGACGTGCTGGAGCCCCGTAACACAGCCAGACGTGCTGGAGCCCCGTAACGCAGCCAGACGTGCTGGAGCCCCGTAACACAGGTACAGGGGACCCGGTTACACAACCAGAGGTGCAGGAGCCATGGTTACACGGCAAAAGGTACGAGATCCCCGGTTACACAGCCGCAATTATACAGTATACGGAAGCCTCAAAACCTACCCCTGAATTTTGCCGGTTATTAGAGAATTCCGGACAATGAGGTGCCGTTTAAACGAGAGTTTCCTGTACAAAGGAACAGGAGTTGGCCATTCAGCCTTGAGTTTGTTCCGCAATTCAATTAGGTCACGGCAGATCTGTATCTTAACTCCATCTACCTGCCTTGGTTCCATATCTAATGCTCTTGCCCAACAACAATCCATCAATCGCAGTTTTGACATTTTCAATTGACCCCCAGCCTCAACAGCTTTTTGGGGGGAGCGAGTTCCAGATTTCCACCACCCTTTGTGTGAAGAAGTGCTTCCTGACATCACCCCTGAACGGCCTGGCTCTAATTTTAAGGTTCTGCCCCCTTGTTCTGGACTCCCCCCACCAGAGAAATAGTTTCTCTCTCTACCCAATCAAATCCTTTAATCATCTTAAACACCTTGATTGGATCACCCCTAATCCTCTATACGCAAAGGAACACAGGCCTAAACCTGGGGTCAAACTTATCTGATTTACTACAGCTGCTCCCTCACGTGGACCATCAAGCTAGCAGGTGACAGAAATTACCTCAAACATCTATGCACAACAGGCTGACCTCTGCCAGCACCCACACTCCATTTACACACTAGTGTGGCGGTACCACCGGTTGTACCTTACATAAAGAGACATAATTCCCTTTAACTTACCTTACTGTATGTTTAACTTACCTTTTGGGGCCGTTGCCCTTTTAACTTACCTGTTGGGGCCACTGCCCCTTTAAGACGCGCCCTAGCGCGCTGATGTCACGTCGCGTGCGGCGGCCGCCGGCCTGACTCGGCCTTCTAAGACGGCCGCCGGCACAGCCCGGCCTAGCGTCTTCGGCCTCAACGGCCAGCCGACGGGAGCGACGCAATCTTCCGCTCCCGCAGCAAGCACCGGCACAGCCCGGCCTCGGGACCTCGGCCGCAATGGCCAGCGACGCAACGACGCGCATCATGTGACGCCCTAAGCGCGAACAACGTGATGACGTCACAATACAAATGCGATGACGTCATCACGCTCCCCACAGGCCTGCGAACTCAGTCCTCGTGGAGTCTCCGCTGGGACAAGACCTACACCACGGTGCTCCTACAGTCAGCTATCTTACCTGATGTAATTAGTCTGTTCCTGTAAATAAACAACTTGTTAATAGTTCGTCGAAGTCAAACTCTCTTATTTAGTGGCGATCTACACGAACCGCTACACTAGCCCATTTAACAAGGCCCTCTGTGGGTTTCAATCCCTTTGACCAGTGGTCATTTTGCACAGCATGTACAGGCTGCTGCCGTTACTTTGACCCCACACCAGTCAAAGGCTCAACTGCGTTGGAAAGAATGTGTTTGCTCATCATCTCCCCTTCAGCACCCAAGGACAGGATAGTTGCAATTTTAAGAGCCGCAAATATAAGGTGCAGAGTGGATATAGCGAGCACTTGCCCATTCTCCAAAATACCTAGAAATCAACACCAAGACAACCAGTCCGCCACTCCCTCCAAACTGCCCGAGTCCACCCCCACCCTGAGATAGCCCAAGCGATTTAGAGAGTCCACAAATCGCGGGTATAGCAAACACCCGGTGTAATGATCAGTAACCTGTCATTCTGGAATGGTACACTAGGTGGTGCTGTATGTATATAAGAGTGGGCTACCCACGATGCACCAGGCTACCCACAAGGCAGCAGTCAAGATGGATGCCTCTACAGATACTGTACCTAGTCGACATGTGCTCAATAAAGTGTCTAGCAAAAGCTAGCTGTTCTTAATAAAAAACGACTAGTTATTAATGAACATAACATGGTACCAGGATTGGGGTAAGATCTGCTGAATATTGTGCAACGCGACATGGAGAATTTGAAGCCACCAGAGCGTTTGAAACTCACAGGAAATGTCGGCTACAATTGGCAGACTTTTAAACAACAATTCAAACTCTACATTGCTGCCATCGGGTACGGTACAAAGCCAGACGCAAGGAAAATAGCGTTGCTGCTCACGGTTGCAGGCCCACAGGCGATAGAGGCAGTACCTAGTCCACATGTGCTCAATAAAGTGTCTAGCAAAAGCTAGCTGTTCTTAATAAAAAACGACTAGTTATTAATGAACATAACACCCGGCAGCGGTCCTTTTAAACACCAAAAGCCATCCGGCAACTAAGCCGCTCTCAGTCTCACCCCCTCCGATGCCAGTCCAACCGGTTGCTTTACACGGACGAGGCTTTAGTTTACCAATCCTGACCCCTTGCATTTAGTTAAACCCGGGGAGCTGAAAAAAGCAGAAAGGAGCAGGAAACAGCGAACCAAGACACACAGACACTGGGCTGCAGCAAACTGGGGAGGGAGTGGGGTGAGCACCGGCAATCCATCCCCCTCCCTCTGGCCACACCAATCTGCTCCTGTATTGCCAGGCGTGCTGTCGCCAGGGGCTATGTCTCGACAGCTCAAAGCTTCTGTAGTCCCGCAGCATGTCTTGAAACAAAGAAAGAGGATTAAGGCTCAGAGTGAAGCCCGCCCCCGCAGCCGGCTGCTCATCCATCGGTCCCAAGTCCTGCAGTGGCTCGATAGCACAGTCTGTAGGTTATACCGGGGCCACTCTACAGAGAGCCCCCCCCGCCATATACACTGGGCTGTGTGAGCTGCACCCATGGCACCCTCCCCAGGGGGGAGGGGACGAAGGGTGATGCTAGTGGCCTACTGCCCAGTCTCTTTCCCCCACCCTACCATTGGCAGTAGCCCCCTCAACAGGCTGTGAGGATGATGGGGTGCTCGTGACCTACTGCCCCATCTCTTCTCCCACCCTCAGGTAGTCAACCTCCCCAGGTCGAGGATAAGGGGGGTGGGGTGCTGTTAGTTGGACCTACTGCTGCCTCACTACCCCTGCCCCCCCCCCCACACTCAGGTTGTTACCCTCCCTTGGCTGGGGATGAAGACAGGAAGAAGAGGATGATGTTAGTGGCCTACTGCCCTCCTCTACTCCTACCCCAGCCCCTCCCCTCTCAGGCAGTCATCCTCCCCGGGCTGAGGGGCAGTGCTGGCAGAGGATGGGGTGGGGGGGAATGCTCGTGGCCTACTGTCCCTCCTCAGGCAGTCACCCTCCCGGGCTGAGGGTCAGTGCTGGCAGAGGATGGGGTGGAGGGAAGAATGCCCGTGGCCTACTGTCCCTCCTCAGGCAGTCACCCTCCCGGGCTGAGGGTCAGTGCTGGCAGAGGATGGGGTGGGGGGAAGAATGCTCGTGGCCTACTGTCCCTCCTCAGGCAGTCACCCTCCCGGGCTGAGGATCAGTACTGGCAGAGGATGGGGTGGGGGGAAGAATGCTAGTGGCCTACTGTCCCTCCTCAGGCAGTCACCCTCCCGGGCTGAGGGTCAGTACTGGCAGAGGATGGGGTGGGGGGAAGAATGCTAGTGGCCTACTGTCCCTCCTTTTCCCCACCCTAGGGCAATGCACCCCCTCTGGGCTTAAGATTGCGGGGGGGGGGAAGAAAGTGGATGACACTAGTAGGAACAGGAGCAGGCCACTCAGCCCCTCGAGCCGCTATTCAATAGATCATGGCTGATCTGTGCCCTAACTCCATATACCTGCTTTCGGCCCATATCCCTTAATACCTTTGGTTAACAGAAATCTATCAAACTCAGATTTGAAATTAACAATTGATCCAGCATCAATTGCTGTTTGCGGAAGAGAGTTCCAAACTTCTACCAGCCTGTGTGCAGAAGCTTTTCCTAACTTCACTTCTGAAAGGTCTGGCTCTAATTTTTAGGGTATGCCCCCTAATCATAAGAACATAATAGGAGGTAGTAGTAGGCCATTCGGCCCCTTGAGCCTGCTTCACCATTCAGTAAGATCCTGGCTGATCATCGACCTCATCTCCACTTTCCTGCACTATCCCCATATCTCCTAATATTCAAAAATCTATCGCTCTCAGCCTTGAATATACTCAACGACTGAGCCTGCACAGCCCTCTGGGGTAGAGAATTCCAAAGATTCACCACCCTCTGAGTGAAGAAATTCCTCCTCATCTCAGTCCTAAATGGCCGACCCCTTATCCTGAGACTGTGACCCCTGGTTCTAGACTCCCCAGCCAGGGGAAATAGTTTCCTCTCTATCCACCCTATCAGTTCCCCTTAATATTGAAAACTTCAACCAGATCAAGCCCCCTTACTCCCTCACTTGTCACCCCCCTACCCCCAAAACCCTCAGGCAGTGCACCCTCACTGGATTTCCCCCAAGTCAGTAGCCGCGGCCTCTCCCCCGGTGCCCGTTGCTGAACCTGCCGTCCGGGTGGCGGCAGGCGGGAGGGCCGCACATGCAAGGCGGTGGGCGGCGTGGCTGGTAGTAGGGAAGGGGTGGAGGAGGAGGCAGGGGAGGAGGTGGAGGTGGAGGTGGCAGCAGCAGGCGGCGGCCGTAGTGGCAGCAGCGGGCGGCCATGGGGTGGTGGGGAGGAGGCAGGGGAGGAGGGAAGGGCAAGTGGCGGGGGAGGAAAGGCGGAGGTGGTGGTGGTGGAGGAGGAGGAGGAGGAGGCGGCGGCGGGGGTAGGCCCAGGCCCCGCCGCCTCGGCTTGGCTCGGGAGAGCTGCACGTCAATCCGCTGGCCGGCCAGCTGGGCGCCGGCCAGGCCCCGCACGGCCTCCAGTGCCTGGCGCTCCCTCTCCATGTGCACAAAGGCATAGTTCTTGACAACGTTGCACTCCTTAACCAGGCCATAGCGCTCAAACAGGCCACGCAGCTGGCCCGGGTCGCAGTGGCCTGATAGGTTGCCCACGAAGATCTTCACCATTTTGTTTTCTCTTGAAAAAAGGCTGAGGGGTGACCCAATAGAGGTCTTTAAAATTATGAAAAATTTTGATAGAGTGGATACAGGGAGAATGTTTCCACTTGTGGCGAAGGGCAAAACAGTTGTCATGATCCATGTTGGTACAAACGACGTAGATAGGACAAGGAAGAAGGTTCTGTTAAAGGAGTATAAACAGCTAGGGGTCAAATTAAAAAACAGAACCACAAGGGTAATAATCTCTGGATTATTACCTGAGCCACGAGCGAATTTGGCTAGGATAAATAAAATTAGAGAGTTAAATGCGTGGCTCCAAGACTGGTGTGGGAAAAATGGGTTTTGCTTCTTGGGACACCGGCACCAGTACTGGGACAAGAGGGAGCTGTTCTGTTGGGATGGACTTCACTTGGCCAGTGCTGGGACTAGAATCCTGGTGAATCGTATAACTAGGGCTGTAGAGAGGGCTTTAAACTAATTAGTGGGGGGGAGGTTTCTGGAGAGCAAATAATAAAAATGACTACGGAGAAGGTCATAGACTTAGGTAGCAGTGGGGGAATTAAAAAACAGAGCGTGTCAGGAAGGGACAGAAGGTATGGAGTAAAAGGTAAAGTAGTAAAAGGGGAAAAAGCAGGAACTAAGTGTCACAAAACATATTTGAAAGTTCTTTATCTGAATGCACGTAGCATTCGTAACAAAATGGACGAGTTAACGGCACAAATAACTACATATGGGTATGATCTTGTGGCCATTACAGAAACATGGCTGCAGTGTGACCATGACTGGGAATTAAATATACCAGGTTATTTAACAATCAGGAAGGACAGGCAGGAAGGAAGGGGAGGTGGGGTGGCTATGTTAATAAAGGAAGGAATCACTGTAACACAGAGAAATGATATTGGGTCAAAGGATCAGGATAGTGAAATAGTTTGGGTGGAGGTAAGGAATAATAAGGGGAAAAAAACACTAGTGGGCGTAGTCCATAGGCCTCCGAACAGTTGCAACTCTGTTGGACAGAGTATTAGTCAGGAAATAGTTGAGGCTTGTAATAAGGGAACAGCTATAATTATGGGGGATTTTAACTATCATATTAACTGGACAAATCAAATTGGGCAGGGCTGCCTTGAGGATGAGTTCATTGAGTGCATTAGGGATGGGTTTCTTGAGCAGTATGTTACTGAACCGACCAGGGGGCAAGCAACCTTAGATTTGGTCCTGTGTAATGAGACAGGATTAATTAAAAATGTCCTAGTAAAGGATCCCCTTGGAGTGAGTGACCATAACATGGTTGAATTCCATATTCAATTAGAGGGTGAGAAGGTTGGATCTCAAACAAGCGTGCTGAGCTTGAATAAAGGAGACTATGAAGGTATGAGAGCGGAATTGATTACAGAATCACAGAATCACAGAATCTACAGTGCAGATAGAGGCCATTTCGGCCCATCGAGCCTGCACCGACACATATCCCACCCTATCCCCGTAACCCCACGTATTTAATCCCCTAACACTAAGGGTCAATTTATCATAGCCAAATCAACCTAACCTGCACATCTTTGGACTGTGGGAGGAAACCGGAGCACCCGGAGGAAACCCACGCAGACACAGGGAGAATGTGCAAACTCCACACAGACAGTCGCCCGAGGCCAGATTTGAACCCGGGTCCCTGGCGCTGTGGGGCAACAGTGCTAACCACTATGCCACCGTGCCCCCCTTTAGAGTGGACTGGGAAAATAGATTAAAGGGTAAGACGGTACATGATCAGTGGTGTACATTTAAGGAGTTATTTTACAACTTCCAAAAAAAATATATTCCACTGAGGAAAAAAGGGTGTAAAAGAAAAGATAGCCATCCGTGGCTAAGTAAAGTAATTAAGGATAGTATCCAACTAAAAACAAGGGCATATAAGGTAGCCAAATCTAGTGGGAGGATAGAAGATTGGGAAGTCTTTAAAAGACAGCAAAAAATAACTAAAAGATTGATTAAGAAAGGGAAGATAAGATTATGAAAGTAAATTAGCAAAAAATATAAAAACAGATAGCAAAAGTTTCTATAGTTATATAAAAAGAAAAAGGGTGGCTAAAGTAAATGTTGGTCCCTTAGAGGATGAGACCGGGAAATTAATGGTGGGAAACATGGAGATGGCAAAAACGCTGAACAATTATTTTGTATCAGTCTTTACGATAGAGGACACTAAGAATATCCCAACACTGGACAAACGGGGCTCTGGGGGGGAGGAGCTAAATACGATTAAAATCACTAAGGAAGTGGTACTTGGTAAAATAATGGGGCTCAAGGCGGATAAATCCCCTGGACCTGATGGCTTACATCCTAGGGTCTTGAGGGAAGTGGCGGTAGGGATTGTGGATGCATTGGTAATAATTTTCCAAAACTCCCTGGACTCAGCAAAGGTCCCGACAGATTGGAAAAC
Organism: Somniosus microcephalus; assembly: GCF_052327205.1. Lineage (NCBI taxonomy): Eukaryota > Metazoa > Chordata > Chondrichthyes > Squaliformes > Somniosidae > Somniosus > Somniosus microcephalus. Next base: position 73,019,382 of record NW_028225180.1, read on the forward strand.
TGCTAATGTAACACCCTTATTTAAAAAGGGTAGTAGGCAGAAGGCTGGAAACTATAGACCGGTTAGCCTAACATCTGTGGTTGGTAAAATTTTAGAGTCCATCATTAAGGAGACAGTAACGGGACATTTGGATAAACATAATTTAATAGGACAAAGTCAGCATGGTTTTATGAAGGGGAAGTCATGTTTGACAAATTTGCTGGAGTTCTTTGAGGAAGTAACATACAGGGTGGATAAAGGGGAACCAGTGGATGTAGTGTATTTAGACTTCCAAAAGGCATTTGACAAGGTGCCACACAAAAAAGATTATTGCTCAAGATAAAAAATCATGGGATTGGGGGTAATATTCTGGCATGGGTGGAGGATTGGCTATCTAACAGAAAGCAGAGAGTTGGGATAAATGGTTCGTTCTCAGACTGGCAATCAGTAACTAGTGGTGTTCCGCAGGGGTCAGTGCTGGGTCCCCAACTCTTTACAATCTATATTATTGATTTGGAGGAGGGGACAGAGTGTAACATATCAAAGTTTGCAGATGATACAAAGATGGGAAGGAAAGTAGTGAGTGAGGAGGACATAAAAAACCTGCAAAGGGACATAGACAGGCTAAGTAAGTGGGCAGAGATTTGGCAGATGGAATACAATACTGGAAAGTGTGAGGTTATGCACTTCGGCAGGAAAAATCATAGGGCAAGTTATTATCTTAATAATGGCAAGAAACTGGAAAATACTGTAGTACAAAGGGATCTGGGGGTCCTGGTGCACGAAACTCAAAAAGTTAGTATGCAGGTGCAGCAAGTGATCAAGAAGGCCAATGGAATGTTGGCTTTCATTGCTAGGGGGATAGAATATAAAAACAGAGAGGTATTGTTGCAGTTGTACAAGGTATTGGTGAGACCGCACCTGGAATACTGCATACAGTTTTGGTGTCCATACTTAAGAAAAGACATACTTGCTCTCGAGTCAGTACAAAGAAGGTTCACTCGGTTAATCCCGGGGATGAGGGGGTGGACATATGAGGAGAGGTTGAATAGATTGGGACTCTACTCATTGGAGTTCAGAAGAATGAGAGGCGATCTTATTGAAACATATAAGATTGTGAAGGGGCTTGATCGGGTGGATGTGGTGAGGATGTTCCCAATGATGGGTGAAACTAGAACTAGGGGGCATAATTTAGAATAAGGGGCTGCTCTTTCAAAACTGAGATGAGGAGAAACTTCTTCACTCAGAGGGTAGTAGGTCTGTGGAATTTGCTGCCCCAGAAAGCTGTGGAAGCTACATCATTAAATACATTTAAAACAGAAATAGACAGTTTCTTAGAAGTAAAGGGAATTAGGGGTTACGGGGAGCAGGCAGGAAATTGGACATGAGGCTATGTTCGGAACGGTCATGGCCCTGTGGGTAACGGAGCGGGCCCAGGGGCCGTGTAGCCTGGTTCTGCTCCTACTTCTTGTGTTCTAATTATGTGTTAGATTTCAGGAGATGGTTCTATTCCTGTTTCTGGCTGGGGTGGAGATCACCTTTTACAGAAGGTAAGTACTGTAGAAAATATAGGGACAGTGATCTCCTGGACGAGTTTCGATCGCCTAGATGGGTCGGAGAGGAATTTCCCAGATTTTTTTTTCTCCCTAATTGGCCATTGGGTTTTTTATCTGGTTTTTCGCCTCTCCCAGGAGATCACATGGGTTCGGGAGGGATGTAGAGTGATAGTAGATTTGAGGTTAGGATCAGATCAGCCATGATCTTATTGAATGGTGGAGCAGGCTCGAGGGGCCGATTGGCCTACTCCTGCTCCTATTTCTTATGTTCTTATGTTCTTATCAATATAAGATAGTCAAGAAATCCAATAGGGAATTCAGGAGAAACTTCTTTACCCAGAGAGTGGTGAGAATGTGGAACTCGCTATCACAGGGAGTGTTTGAGGCAAACTGTATAGATGCTCGGCCATCGATTTTCGTGTTTCCCTCCCCGTTCAGCCAACATACAACTAGGAACTCCATCTCCCACCTGTTGTGTATGTAACCTGTTCCACCTTAAGAGAGCTTAAGCCTGTTCCACCTTAAGAGATGTACTACTTTCTCAGGCTGCTGTAGACGTAATACCGGGGGTGAACACACCGGTATATAAGCACTGTGCAGTAATCTTGTATTCAGTATAGTCCCTACCTCCAACCAGTAAAGACCTGTTTTTGATTGTTATTAATTAGTCTGTGTCTTAATTAACTAGATAACTCACAGATTTAACACTGGCGACGAGTCTGATTCGGACCCTGCGGCAGTCACTCCACGGCAGCTTCGTCCACAGCCAGGACGTTGCAGAGAGGTTTCCACCCTCTCCACCCCACTGGAAGACATCCTGACCTCGGAGCCTCCATCGGCGACCGTCAGCTTCTTCTCCAGCTTGGTGGTGGGTAAGCCGTTGTCTGAGCCGGGCAGCGACGCGACAGGCAGTCGACCGCGTTGGCCGCATGAACGGGGCTGGGGGAGCAGGAGGAATAGGGCGTGAGAGCCGCTTCGAGCGGGAGGCGTTTCAACAGAGCGATCGCATCTCCTGATAAGGGCCGAGAGCCGCGAGAGCGATTGCATCTCCAGATAGGGGCTTTGGAGTGCGAGGCGCAGCCGGGCCATCGATCGCAAGCACTGATAAGGGCCGGGCCGCTTTCAAGTGCGAGGCGCAGCCGGGCCATCGATCGCATCCGCTGATAAGGGCCGCACTCGGGCGATCGCGGCGAAGATAAGGGCCGCACTCGGGGGCTGAAGGGAGACGGCGTCGGGGGACGGGTGAAGACCGCCAAGCACGGGAAAACCGCCATTTTGTGGGCGGAGGACGACGGCAAGCGCGGGAAGCCGCCATCTTTGATAACAAGTAAAGAAAAGAAAATCTGAGAAATTGCAAATCTACAATGCCTAAACACGGGAATATTAGCACCTTTGATAGTGACCTCGAAGATTGGGCCATATATGTTGAAAGAGTAAAAAATTATTGTAAGGCCAATAAAATTCGTGACCAAGATAAAGCTCTAACATTATTAAATTTAATGGGTGCGAAGACATACGGGCAATTGAAACACCTGTTATCACCAGATGAACCGGCGGATAAGACGTTCGATGAGATTGTTACTGTCCTGAAAGATCATCTAAACCCCACGCCGCTGATGCTAGCGGAACGATTTAAATTTTACGACAGAAGGCAGCTACAGCATGAAAGCAATGCTGAATATTTGCTGGAATTGCGTAAATTAGCGAAATATTGCCAGTTTGGAACGGGACTGACAGATGCACTACGAGACAAATTTGTGTGTGGTTTATTTAAACAGGATACACAAAAGCGACTGGTCGAGGAGAATGAGCTGACGCTTGAGAAGGCGGTCACTATGGCAGCAGCACACGAAGCCGCAGCGAGAGGCACGGCAGTAATGCAGCTACGGTCACCGGAGCTCAGTGCACACAAATTGGGTGTGAGTTCTGGCAAATGTTATCGTTGTGGAAAGACAACGCATGATCAGAACCAGTGTTGGTTTAAAAACCAAGAATGTAGAACTTGTGGTAGGCTTGGACACATAGCTAGAGTATGCAGGTCAGGGAAGAAGACCAGCAACAAGAAGTCACCGCAAGGAAAATACGCAAAAGTACACAAGGTGGCCGAACAGGAGTCCGATTCAGACGCTAGCAGTATTGAACTGGCTAGCTTAAGGGTACTCAACATTGGTAAGGGTGCAGACCTCCAGACAATTTGGGTTACTCTTCAGATAGAAGGAGTCCAAGTAAAAATGGAATTGGACACTGGATCGGCATTGTCGGTCATGAATAAGAAAGATTACAGAAGGTTATTCCAACATATTCCCCTACAGGATACGGAGATTATATTGACAACCTACACGGGGCAGAGAGTGTACCCCATCGGGACAATAAAGGTTGCAGTGGCCAACAAGGGCGAAGGAAGTCAAATAATGGACTTATATGTGCTACCGGAGGGAGGTCCACCACTACTAGGCCGGGAGTGGTTTAGAAACATAAATATGGACTGGCATTCGCTAAAAGCCATAAAGAGTGAGAACTCGGTGCAGATAATCAGCCCAGACTCTAGAACTGATGATGGTAAGACCAACCCATGTGCAAAAGACAAAGTTTCAGCACAGAATTCCACTGAGCAACAACAACATAGTTTAACAGAGAATTCTGAGTCTGTCAAGTCTACTGATATGCACATTTTTGAGGGACACTGGGCTCGAACTCAACTCCATTTCAAACTACAACAGCAATTAGAACAAATGATTCGCCGTTTTGAGCAAGAGATGAATGAAATAAAAAAGTTCTTTGTTACAGAGTGGGAGAATCTGGAAAGGCAACAGAAGCAACTGATGGAGAAAATGGAGCAGGAGCACACCAACCATCTGCGCGAGGAGGCCGAACTAATCAAAGCTGATTCAGGTTCTGAAGGTGCGTGCCATAATCTGGTGTCAGAAGAGTTAACGGTCAGCCAACTCCTTCATATGCTGAGGGACAAGACTCTGAAATGGGAAAAACTTGAACACGAGCTGCGATCTTCAAAGGAAAAGGGTTCGGAGCTCTCAAAAGTCATTGAGATGGCTGATGTGACGACACAGACTGAAACGACTGCAACAGAGCAGCCATTGGATGCCAAAAGTACGCTGACTCACGTCAATGTAGAACAACAGACCGCTGAAACAGCTGCTCCGGTAGAGGGATTGCATAGTCCGATCAATCAATCTCCAAAGGAAGTTGAAGTATTAAAATCACAAATGAGGTCACTAGTAAATGACTTGCTGAAAGCCCAGAAAAAGCTGGATGCAGAGGTACACATGAAGAAGTCTCTTCAGGAAAGATGTCTGGATTTGGAACAAGAGCTGGCTAACGTCCAGCTGGGTATGGAGGAAATAGACGACCCTCTCACTGGTCTAGCTCAGGACGACACCGAATATTACCATGACCTGGTGGACGACACCGAATATTACGATGTCCTGTCCTGCCCAGCTTGTAACTTCGACTCCCAAAGTGCAGAAATCATGGAGGAGCACCAAAAGTCTACGGAACATCGGGAGAAGCTGGCTCTACGACGGAAACAGGAGGAAGAGAAGGAGGGACTGCGCATGCAGCTGGCAGCTGTGGCAGCTGACAATGGAGCCCAGAGAGTCTCCAAGAAGCAGAAAAGGAAAAGTAAAAACAGAAGATGACCCATCTGAACCATTATCACCTCTACCAGATCACACACGTGGTCCCTCCGAACGGAGCCAAATCAGTTTGGAAGTTCAAGCTGTTAAATCCATGAAAGGACTATTGAATGAGTAACGTGAACCGACTACACCACAGAGATTGAATCTGTGAACTGTTTTCCGCAGAGACTGAATCTGTGATATGTTACGTTAAACATGAAGTTATATATGTATATATGTTATTACGTTATGTTAAATGGGGGGGATGACTATAAAGCTAAGAAGGGAGGAGTGTTGTGTATGTAACCTGTTCCACCTTAAGAGAGCTTAAGCCTGTTCCACCTTAAGAGATGTACTACTTTCTCAGGCTGCTGTAGACGTAATACCGGGGGTGAACACACCGGTATATAAGCACTGTGCAGTAATCTTGTATTCAGTATAGTCCCTACCTCCAACCAGTAAAGACCTGTTTTTGATTGTTATTAATTAGTCTGTGTCTTAATTAACTAGATAACTCACAGATTTAACACCACCGGCAGCAGCGTCGGACTAAGCATTCCTCCTAAAATGGCCGCTTTATATAGCACCGCACCTCTGACATCAGCACGCCCGCTCGTCGGCATGGCAAAGCTTCAAATTTGACCCTCCAACCCCAGCACACAAAAAAAGCCAAGCTATATTTTTTTAATCGGTTCGCTCGCAAATTAAAACCTTTCCCTTGGTGACTAAAACCCTGATGTTAAACCAAATTCTGTCCACTCTTTTGAGTTGGGCCTCTCGTGACGTCACGTGCAGGCTAACCTCCAGCCAGCCAACATGAGGTACAAAAAAGCATTTTTCATTTTTTTGTCCTCCTATTTTCTTCAGTGTGGCTAATTCACTTTCTTCCAGGATGATTAGATGTACAGTTCCTGCAGAGTTAATTCTCTGTGCTGAGAAACCTGTGTGCAAAAAGAGGCATCAAAGTGCATCTTCACCCTCGGCAACCAAGTTTTAGTTTAATTTGTTAAGTTTCCACAGTGTCAACTGTGGCTCAGTGGGTTGCACTTTGGCCTCGGAGTCAGAAGGTTGTGGGTTTAAGTCCCACTCCAGAGACTTGAGCATAAAATTCCAGGCTGACACCCCCGGTGCAGTACTGAGTGAGCGCCGCACTGTCGGAGGGGCAGTGCTGAGGGAGCGCCGCACTGTCGGAGGGGCAGTACTGAGTGAGCGCCGCACTGTCGGAGGGGCAGTACTGAGGGAGCGCCGCACTGTCGGAGGAGCAGTACTGAGTGAGCGCCGCACTGTCGGAGGGGCAGTACTGAGGGAGCGCCGCACTGTCGGAGGGGCAGTACTGAGTGAGCGCCGCACTGTCGGAGGGGCAGTACTGAGTGAGCGCCGCACTGTCGGAGGGGCAGTACTGAGTGAGCGCCGCACTGTCGGAGGGGCAGTACTGAGTGAGCGCCGCACTGTCGGAGGGGCAACACTGAGGGAGCGCCGCACTGTTGGAGGGGCAGTACTGAGTGAACGCCGCACTGTCGGAGGGGCAGTACTGAGGGAGCGCCGCACTGTCGGAGGGGCAGCACTGAGTGAGCGCCGCACTGTCGGAGGGGCAGTACTGAGGGAGCGCCGCACTGTCGGAGGGCAAGTACTGAGTGAGCGCCGCACTGTCGGAGGGGCAGTACTGAGGGAGCGCCGCACTGTCGGAGGGGCAGTACTGAGGGAGCGCCGCACTGTCGGAGGGGCAGTACAAAGGGAGCGCCGCACTGTTGGAGGGGCAGTACTGAGTGAGCGCCGCACTGTCGGAGGGGCAGTACTGAGTGAGCGCCGCACTGTCGGAGGGGCAGCACTGAGGGAGCGCCGCACTGTCGGAGGGGCAGTACGGAGGGAGCGCCGCACTGTCGGAGGGACTGTACTGAGGGAGCGCCGCACTGTCGGAGGGGCAGTACTGAGGGAGCGCTGCACTGTCGGAGGGGCAGTGCTGTGGGAGCGCCGCACTGTCGGAGGGGCAGTACTGAGGGAGCGCCGCACTGTCGGAGGGGCAGTACTGAGGGAGCGCCGCACTGTCGGAGGGGCAGTGCTGTGGGAGCGCCGCACTGTCGGAGGGGCAGTACTGAGGGAGCGCCGCACTGTCGGAGGGGCAGTACTGAGTGAGCGCCGCACTGTCGGAGGGGCAGTACTGAGTGAGCGCCGCACTGTCGGAGGGGCAGTACTGAGGGAGCGCTGCACTGTCGGAGGGGCAGTACAGAGGGAGCGCCGCACTGTTGGAGGGGCAGTACTGAGTGAGCGCCGCACTGTCGGAGGGGCAGTACTGAGGGAGCGCTGCACTGTCGGAGGGGCAGCACTGAGGGAGCGCCGCACTGTCGGAGGGGCAGTACTGAGTGAGCGCCGCACTGTCGGAGGGGCAGCACTGAGGGAGCGCCGCACTGTCGGAGGGGCAGTACGGAGGGAGCGCCGCTCTGTCAGAGGGACTGTACTGAGGGAGCGCCGCACTGTCGGAGGGGCAGTACGGAGGGAGCGCCGCACTGTCGGAGGGGCAGTACCGAGGGAGCGCCGCACTGTCGGAGGGGTAGTACTGAGGGAGCACTGCACTGTCGGAGGGGCAGTACTGTGGGAGCGCCACACCGTCGGAGGGGCAGTACTGAGGGAGCACCGCACTGACGGAGGGGCAGTACTGAGGGAGCGCCGCACTGTCGGAGGGGCAGTACCGAGGGAGCGCCGCACTGTCGGAGGGGTAGTACTGAGGGAGCACTGCACTGTCGGAGGGGCAGTACTGTGGGAGCGCCACACCGTCGGAGGGGCAGTACTGAGGGAGCACCGCACTGACGGAGGGGCAGTACTGAGGGAGCGCCGCACTGTCGGAGGTGCCGTCTTTCAGATGAGACGTTAAACCGAGGCCCCATATGCTCTCTCCGGTGGACGTAAGAGATCCCATGGCCACTATTGGAAGAAGAGCAGGGGGAGTTCCCCCCCCCCCCCCCCGGTGTCCTAGCCAATATTTATCCCTCAACCAACATCACTAAAACAGATAATCTGGTCATTATCACATTGTGGGAGCTTGCTGTGTGCAAATTGGCTGCCGCGTTTCCCACATTACAACAGTGACTCCACTTCAAAAGTACTTCATTGATTGTAAAGCGCTTTGAGACGTCCGGTGGTCGTGAATGGCGCTATATAAATGCAAGTCTTTCTTTCTTTAATGTATTTTTGTTAATTTCCAGTTTCTTTGTATATTGTTTGTACCCAAAAGAGGACGTGCATTTAGAAACATAGAAACATAGAAGATAGGAGCAGGAGTAGGCCATTCGGCCCTTCAAGCCTGCTCCGCCATTCAATGAGATCATGGCTGATCATCCAATTCAGTACCCTGTCCCTGCCTTCTCCCCATATCCCTTGATCCCTTCAGCCTTAAGAAATATATCCAACTCCTTCTTGAATATATTTAATGAACTGGCCTCCACCACCCTCTGTGGCAGAGAATTCCACAGGTTTACCACTCTCTGGGTGAAGAAGTTCCTCCTCATTTCAGTCCTAAATGGCTTACCCCTTATCCTTAGACTATGACCCCTGGTTCTGGACTCCCCGGCCATCATAAACATCCTTCCTGCATCTAGTCTGTCCAGACCTGACAGAATTTTATAGGTTTCGATGAGATCCCCTCTCAATCTTCTAAACTCCAGTGAGTATAAGCCCAATCGACACAATCTCTCCTCATACGTCATTCCTGCCATCCCAGGTATCAGCCTGGTGAATCTTCGCTGCACTCCCTCCATGGCAAGAACGTCCTTCCTCAGGTAAGGTGACCAAAACTGCACACAATACTCAAGGTGCGGTCTCACCAAGGCCCTGTACAACTGTAGCAAGACATCCTTGTTCCTGTACTCGAACCCTCTTGCTACGAAGGCCAACATACCATTTGCCTTCTTAACCGCCTGCTGCACCTGCATGCTTACCTTCAGCGACTGGTGCACAATAACACCCAGGTCTCTTTGCACTTCCCTTTCTCCCAATCTATTGCCATTCAAATAATAATCTGCCTTCCTGTTTTTGCCACCAAAGTGGATAACCTCACATTTATCCACATTATAGTGCATTTGCCATGTTCCTGCCCAATCACCCAACTTGTCCAAATCGTACTGGAGTTTCACGACATCCTCCTCACAGCTTACCCTCCCACCCAGCTTTGTGTCGTCTGCAAATTTGGAGATATTACATCCAATTCCCTCGTCCAGATCATTAATATATATTGTGAACAGCTGGGGTCCTAGGACCGATCCTTGCGGTACCCCACTAGTCACTGCCTGCCACTCGGAAAACGACCCGTTTATTCCAACTCTTTGCTTTCTGTCCGCCAACCAGTTCTCTATCCAAGTCAATACCTTGCCCCCAATCCCATGTGCCTTAATTTTGCATGCTAATCTCTTATGTGGGACCTTATCGAAAGCCTTCTGAAAGTCCAAATACACCACATCCACTGGTTCTCCCTTATCTATTTTACCAGTTACATCCTCAAAAAATTCCAGTAGATTAGTCAAGCATGATTTACCTTTTGGCATCAAAGGGACCGGAGTGCATCATCAACACCCCCGGCAACCAAATTTTATTTCAATTTGATCAGTTTCCGACAAAATTGGTATAATTTGTTGGTTGTGCCCCTTTAAAAAGGCCGCGCTTGCGAGCTCTCAATCAACATTGACATTAACAGGAAATAGGTCCCTGGAGATGGAGCACGCGGTGTCCACCGGCACGCTCGAGGTCCCACATAAGAGATTAGCGTGTAAAGTTAAGGCACATGGGATTGGGGGCAAGGTATTGACTTGGATAGAGAACTGGTTGGCAGACAGAAAGCAGAGTTGGAATAAACGGGTCTTTTTCCGAGTGGCAGGCAGTGACTAGTGGGGTACCGCAGGGATTGGTCCTTGGACCCCAGCTATTCACAATATATATTAATGATCTAGATGATGGAACTAGATGTAATATCTCCAAATTTTCAGACGACACAAAGTTGGGTGGGCGTGTGTGCTGTGAGGAGGATGCCGAGAAACTCCAGGATGATTTGGACAGGTTGGGTGATTGGCAGATGCAATATAATGTGGATAAATGCGAGGTTATCCACTTTGGTGGCAAAAACAGGAAAGCAGATTATTATCTGAATGGCAATAGATTGGGAGAAGGGGAAGTGCAACGAGACCTGGGTGTCCTTGTACACCAGTCGTAGGTGCAGTAGGCGGTTAAGAAGGCAAATGGTATGTTGGCCTTCGTAGCGAGAGGGTTTGAGTACAGGAACAAGGATGTCTTGCTGCAGTTGTACAGGGCCTTGATGAGACCACATCTTGAGTATTGTGTGCAGTTTTGGTCGCCTTATCTGAGGAAGGATGTTCTTGCCATGGAAGGAGTTCAGCGAAGGTTCACCAGGCTGATACCTGGGATGGCAGGAATGACGTATGAGGAGAGATTGGGTCGATTGGGCTTATACTCACTGGAGTTTAGAAGAATGAGAGGGGATCTCATTGAAACTTATAAAATTCTGACAGGACTGGACAGACTAGATGCAGGAAGGATGTTCCCGATGGTCGGGGAGTCCAGAACCAAGGGTCACAGTCTAAGGATAAGAGGTAAGCCATTTAGGACAGAAATTAGGAGGAATTTCTTCACCCAGAGAATGGTGAACCTGTGGAATTCTCTACCACAGAAGGCAGTAGAGGCCAATTCATTAAATATATTCAAGAAGGAGTTGGATATATTTCTTGAGGCTAAAGGGATCAAGGGATATGGGGAGAAAGCAGGGACAGGGTACTGAATTTGGATGATCAGCCATGATCTCATTAAATGGTGGAGCAGGCTCGAGGGGCCAAAATGGCCTACTCCTGCTCCTATCTTCTATGTTTCTATGTTTCTAGAGGGACTGGAGTGCATTATCACCAGCAGGGATAGACTTTTAATTTAATTTGTTAAGTTTTCTTTTCATTTGTTTTGAAGGTATCGTCCTTATTGGCTGAACTTTAAATTGGCAAATGCCAGGAAGAAGAAGAATCAGAAGATTGTGGACAGAAAAAAAAATCTAGGCTGGCACTCCACTGCAATGCTGAGGGAGTGCTGCACTGTTGGCGGTGCCGTCTTTCGGATGAGATGTTAACACAGAGGCCCACGGCCACTATTGGAAGAAGAGCAGGGGAGTTCTCCCCGGTGTCCTGGGCCAATATTTATCCCTCAATCAAGGTCACTAAAACAGATGATCTGGTCATTATCACATTGCTGTTTGTGGGAGCTTGCTATGCGCAAATTGGCTGCCGCGTTTCCTACATTACAACAGTGACCACACTTCAAAAAGTACTTCATTGGCTGTAAAGTGCATTGGGACGTCCGATGGTCATGAAAGGCGCTATATATAAATGCAAGTCTTTCTTTTCTCCTGGTAGGAGAAATTATATTGGGGAACAAGGAAATGGCAGAGGCTCTAAACAAATATTTGTATCTGTCTTCGCAGTAGAAGACACAACAAGTACACCAAAAGTAGTGGGGAACCAAGAGGCTAATGAGAGTGAGGAACTTAAAGTAATTAATATCAGTAGAGAAAAAGTACAGGAAACTTTCGATTAACCGGCCCCTAACTAACCGGAAATGTCGGTTAACCGGCAAAATTCAGGAGTAGGTTCAGGTAACTTTTATTACTTGCCTTGCTCCATGTGTTGCTGTGCAAGGGTGTGGCTGCAGCTGTTGCTAAGCTACAGAGACGCTTGCAACTTGTGGCTATTGTTTTGAACCTGTTGCTAAGCAACAGGGTTTGTTGCTTACTATAGCGTTCGGTTATCCGGAATTTTTGATGAACCGGCACCACGTCGGTCCCGTCCGTGCCGGATAAAAGAAAGTTTCCTGTACTTGGGAAACTCATGGGAGTAAAAGCCGACAAATCCCCTGGATCTGATGGCCTACATCCTAGGGTTCTAAAAGAGGTGGCTGCAGAGATATTGGATGCATTGGTTGTGATCTTCCAAAATTCCCTAGATTCAGGAAAGGTCCCAGCAGATTGGAAGGTAGCAAATGTAACCCCACTATTCAAGAAGGGAGGGAGAGAGAGAGAAAATCGGGAACTAAAGGCCGGTTAGCCTGACATCAGTCGCCGGGAAAATGCTGGAATCCATTATTAAGAAAGTTGTAACAGGGACTTAGAAAATCATAATATGATTAGGCAGAGTCAATATGGTTTTATGAAAGGTAAATCATGTTTGACAAATTTATTAGTGTTTTTTGAGGATGTAACTAGCAGGGTAGATAAAGGGGAACCAGTGGATGTAATATATTTGGATTAACAAAAGGCATTCAATAAGGTGCCACATAAAAGGTTGTTAAGTAAGATAAGGGCACATGGGGTTGGGGGTAAGATATTAGCACGGATAAAGGATTGGTAAACAGACAGAAACAGAAGGTTGGGATAAATGGGTCATTTTCAGATTGGCAGGCTGTAATTAGTGGAGTGCCACAAGGATCAGTGCTTGGGCCTCAGCTATTTAGAGTCATAGAGTCATAGAGTTATACAGCACAGAAAGAGGCCCTTCGGCCCATCGCGTCCGCGCCGGCCATCAAGCCCTCTAATCTAATCCCATTTTCCAGCATTTGGTCCGTAGCCTTGTATGCTATGGCATTTCAAGTGCACATCCAAATGCTTCTTGAATGTTGTGAGGGTTGTAGTGTCCGAGTATAAATAATACACGGACTGCAGGAGAACAATAATAACAGGTATTTACTGAACAGAGGGTAACTTAAGACTGACGTACAGAAGCCTGCTATGGCTTTATATGCAGGGGTGGTCACTGCCGGTACTGCAGTATAGAATCAGTTCTTCTCTTAAAGGTACATACACAACAATTCCTCCCCTTTTAGATAAACAGTACGTAACAATCATTTAACAACTAAATAATAACTAATTACAATTACAATTTTCTCTGTACTATATACATCAACTGAAATAATCATTTATAAGTTCAGTCTTTGAGGAGGCTTCCTGATCCTGACTGGATAGTGCCTTTCTCGAGTATCCAGTTCTTGCGGTGGAGTTGATTCTGGCTCATTGTCATTGGTTGGTTCGCCAGCTTCCAATACCACTGCTTCTGAGGTAGACGCAATCTGTACTTCGGGTTGATTACCAGGTGCACCTGCTTGTGGTATGGGTTTGGCTTGTTCCTGTGACTCTAGAATCTGGTCAGCATGGCATCTCACGATGCTCTCTCCAACGTCCACTGTGTACATTAGTGGTCCCTGCTGTGTGCATATCGTTCCTGGCTGCCATTTTTCTGTTCGGTAGTCGTGGGCCAAGACTGGTTGCCCTATCTTGAAGCTCCTGGTTGGCTTCTCATTTATGTGCTGGAATTGCTTATCCTCAACATCTCGTCTTATGTTTGGTTTGAGCAAATCCAGGCGACATCTTAGCCTTCGGTTGAAGAACATTACGGTTGGAGCTTGGTTGGTGACTGCATGTGTCGCATTCCGGTAAGCAAACAAGAAATTATCCACCTTGTGTTGTAGTGGTATGTCGTCATTATACATTGCCTTTATGGCCTTTTTAAAGGTCTGAACAAACCTCTCAGCCAATCCATTTGTGGCTGGATGATATGGGGCAGATGTGTAATGTTTCACCCCATTATTCCTCAGAAACCTCCGGAAATCCTCGGACACAAACTGTGGCCCATTGTCGGAGCAAATCTGTTCTGGCAAGCCATTCCTGGCGAAGATGGTCCGTAGGACTGCAATAGTTTTCTCCGTGGTGGTGGAGGACATTTTGATGACCTCTGGCCATTTCGAATGGGCATCCACGGCGATTAGAAACATTGGCCTAGAAATTCAGTTGGTTGCACCAGCCGTTAGCGCCTTAAGAGAAGTGAATTTTGGGCGCTATGCGTGTAGCACCCGGGCGCAGCGCAGTTTGCGCCTCGCCCCAAATTAAGTAGACCTTTAGCGCTGGCGCAAAGTCTTTGCGCGCGCTCACCTGCGCGCGCAGAAAATGACGTCACATCCTCGTGCAACGCCCTTTGCGCGCCCCGATCCCGAACTTCAGTGGTACCGCCCCATTGTGCGGCTGGCGGCCCGAACGCTTGTTAAATGGAACGCGACAGAGCCGACGCGGGCCCCGGGGAGCGCAAATTAAAGGGCACTTACCCTGCAGTATAAAGGCCAGCCATTTTGCAGGAAACACTCTTGTGCAACGGATTTCTGGAGACACAACAAGGAAGAGAGCTAACTGGTTTGGCCTAACAACAGCTCAGGTATTTTTGGCATCAGGCCAGAGCGTTGCAAGTGGCCTCTTGGATATTTGACTGTTTGGCAGCATTTGATGGGGGCTGCATGGGGTGCCAACGCTGAGTTTCAGCGTCATGTCCGTAGGGCTCGCAGACGCGGTGTGAGAGGGGCAGCCCTGGCTAGACGCAGAGGGGGCAACAGGTGTCGGCAACATAGGCCTTACCCAGTCAGGGCATACCGCCAGCAGCGCTCCTACCTCAACATGAGTGGCGCGCGATGTGTAAGAAGGCTGAGATTCCAAAAGGAGGTGGTTGCAGAGATCTGCCAGCTGCTTCGCAGAGATCTGCGTCCAAAGCTCAGGTGCAGGACGTCTCTGTCGGTGGAAGTGAAGGTGACGGTGGCCTTGAACTTCTATGCCACCGGCTCCTTCCAATCCGCTGCTGGGGACATAGCTAACATATCCCAGTTCGCCGTGCATTGCTGCATCCGCCAGGTGACCGATGCCCTTTTCAGAAGGAGACGCAAATTCATCTCCTTCCCCATGGCCCTGGAGAGCCAGCATCAGCGTGCAGTGGGATTTGCAAGATTCGCGGCCTTCCCCTCGGTGCAGGGCGCCATTGACTGTATGCATGTGGCTTTGCGGGCACCTCTGGAGCATGCCGAGCATTACCGCAACCGGAAGGGCTACCATTCCCTCAATGTGCAGCTGGTGTGTGACCACAAGCAGCGCATCCTGGCTGTCAATGCCCGCTTTCCAGGCAGCAGCCACGATGCCTTTATCCTGCGGCAGACTACTGTGCGTGACATGTTCGAGGCACAGCCTCCCCCAAGAGGATGACTTCTCGGGGACAAAGGCTATCCTTTGTGTACCTGGCTCATGACCCCGCTCCGCGCGCCCAGGACCCCTGCTGAAGAGGCATACAACGAGAGTCATCAAGCGAGCAGGAACATCATCGAGCAAACTATTGGGGTCCTCAAGCAGCGGTTCCGCTGCCTTGATCGTTCCGGCGGATCTCTGCAGTATTCGCCGGATCGGGTCTCCCAATTCGTCGTAGTTTGCTGCATGCTGCACAACCTGGCTCTCCGCAGGACTCAGGCACTGCCACCTCACGTTGGACCACCACCTCAGGAGGAGGAGCAGGAGGGGCATGAGGAGGAGGAGGAGGAGGAGGAGGAGTACCTTCCCAGGAGGGAGCGACAAGGTCCAAGGGCCGTCCGTCGGCAGCTTATTGCACGTCACTTCTAAGCCCCCTGTCAGGGAATGCCTTGTGGCCATGAAGGAACATGAACGCAGCCGCTCTGCAAGCCCTCAGCCGGCGAAGCCAACAAACACTTACAACAACAAACATGGACACTCTCTGAATAAAGAGAAATCTTTATTTGACACAAATGAAACCCCTTCCCACATGAAACCCAAAAACAATCAACGGCCCCAACAAAAAGTTCAACAAACGACTCACTCCCACAACCTGGGGAGGAATAACTCCACATTTGGACAAAACTGGCCTTCATCCTCGGCCTTAACACAAAAAACATCCCCAGAAACAAAACAAACATGGGCAAAAGAAACATGGCCATCGCCATATAAAATAAAAGTTGGCCACACCCTCTACTTAGTGGCCCGCGAGGGCGAGACCTTGTCCAGCCTTTTGGGGCCCCTGCCCGGCCTGCTGCTCCTCCGCAAGCTCTGCCCAGTGGCTGCTGCGAGGCTGGGGGAAGGCTCCAGGCGGTCAGATGTCCTTCCGGCAGATGCCATTGGGGGCCGGCCTAGACGGGGTTTGGCCCTCGAGGGGCAGCCTGCTGATTGGCCAGATGTGCCTGGCCAACATCATCTCCAGCCGCTTGCCGTTGAGGCTCCACTGGGGGAGTGGCGGTGACGGATGGGGAAATTTGGGCAAGCTGGCGCATGGGAGGTGCTGGCTGGTGATGTGGCACTCTGGCACTCGCCCGGGCCCGCACTACAGCATGCGCACCAATCTGCCGAAGGGCAGACCGCTGTGCTGCTGCAGCGTGGCGGGTGTCCTGGCGATGCCTGGCTGAGGCCGCGCGTGTGGCAGCAGTGAGTGCCCCTGTTGCCCTGGTCTGCGACCGCAACAGAGCAGCCACTGTCTGGACGGCATCAGTGAGCAGCCGGCCACTCGCGGCATTTGAGGCCCCGAACTCGCGCACACTGGTCGCCAGCGACTCGATCGCCTCAGGCATCCGTGCCACTACCTCCATCAGCTCGGTGTGGCGGCGGTCCGAATCCTGGGCCATTTGGTCGAGCTGGCGCACCTCCTCAGAGGTGAAGGTGGCCGGACTGGAGGCCGGACTCTCCAGCTGGGGGGCAGGGGTCCGAGCTGCCCGACCCTTCCCACGTTGCTGGCGGCGACTGGCCCCAGCAACTGCACTCCCCTCCGATCCTTCCCCCCTCTGGGGGGAAGGCCGCGGACCAACCGCAGCCCTCCTGGGTTGCTGGACGCCACTGGTCCCAGCAGCTCCACTCCCCTCCGACACTTCCTCCAGGCTCTCCTCCAGGGAAGACGTGTCCACCACTTCTTGATCTGCTGCCGGACCTGAGTGCTGCCCTGATGGTCCGCCTTCCTCTTCCTCCTCCTCCTCCTCCTCCTCCTCTTCGGAGGGGCTGTCACTGGCAGCTTCAGGGAGCTCCTCGTTCCCAGCTGAAAGCAGGAAGGCACAAGAGTAGCTTCAGAGTGAGGAGAGGGCGTCAGCCAGGGAGGCATGACTGGTGGCATTCAGCGCATTGGTCAGACAGTGGCAAGGGAGGTAGATCGGATGCGCAAGTGCGACGAGAGAGGGCCAAAAGGCGATGTCCTTACCATTGTCGCCCGGAAGAGGGTCGGCTTCTCCACACGCTATGGGCACAATCACCCGGGCTCCCATGAGGCGACTCACGCGCTCCTCCAGGGGAGTGAGCTCCTGGATCTGGGGGCGCCCTCCCCCGGTCTGCTCGTGGTGCTTCCGATTGTTGGCAAGTTTGGCCTGCAAGAGAAAGGATGGCCTCTAAGTACGGTGTGTAGCCGTGACGTGGTGTGCACTGGCTCCCATGGTGGAATAGCTTGGCCAGTGTGTAGCCCTGATGTGGTGTGCACTGCCTCCCATGGTGGAATAGCTTGGCCAGTGTGTAAAGTGCAGAATGTGCAATTGATGCTCATGAATGTCCCATAGCTGCTGGCTGAGGGCTGGCCATTAGGCCTTTCAGGTCCCTTTGCCCATCATGTCAGGTGTACATGCAAGGATGAGGAGGAGACTGGAAAGGGTACTCACCCTGACAATCCTGGTCAGGTCATTGTACTTCTTGCGGCATTGGATCTTGTCCCTGGGGACATCGCCGCTGGCCGACACCCTGGTGGCGACCTCCCTCCAGGCTTTGGTGTAGACGCTGGTGGTAGGCTTCCTGCCAGTGTCCGGGAACAAGATGTGCTGTCTCCTCTCCAAGGCCCTCACCATGACACCCAAATCATGGGCTGAGAAGCGCAGGGCACGCTCACGGGCCCTTTGAACCGTTGCCATGGCTCCTTGTGGTCAGCAGCAGTGTTCAGGCCTAGCTGGAAAGCTGCAGTGTGCAGGGCGTGGCAGCAGAGCAAGTCGACCCTTACCCCTTTAAGAGCTGGCCGGCGCCACGGTGTCTGCTGTCAATCAAAAAATTACCGCACCCGCGCTGCGCCCCGCCTTGGCCCTATCCCTCTGCACCGCCGGCTTAGCGCCTAAAGATAGTCGTGCATCACCAGTTTTAGCGTTCCAGCAACCTCAGGGCGAAGCTACTGAATATCGGCTAAGGGGGCGCAACTTTGCACCAGGCGCAAACTTTAGCGCCCGCCCGACTTTAGCGCCCCAAAACTGGCTATACTGAATTTCTAGGCCATTGAGTCCATAAATGGACCAGCAAAATCAATGTGTACCCGTTGCCATGGAGATGAGGGCCACTCCCATGGATGTAGCGGGGCCTGTGGTGGAGCGTTTTGGACCTTCTGGCATCCTGTGCATCTCTTGGTCATATCCTCAATTTCTTGATCGATTCCCGGCCACCACACAAATGCCCTGGCTAGGCTCTTCATTTTTACCCCTCCCAGATGACCCTCATGAAGCTCATTGAGCACGCTATCTCTCAACTTGGGTGGAATTACCACTCGGGATCCACACATCAAGGTCCCCCGGCACACTGACAGCTGTTCTCTCCTTGGCGAGAATGCTGGCAACAGTGAGTCGCCATGTGCTGGCCATCCCTTCACCGTCAAATCATAGACCCGAGAGAGTGTCGGGTCATTTTGGGTTTCCTTCTCTATACTTGAGTTTGTAACAGGTAGACATTCGACTATGGTCGCATGGAATATCTCAACAGGGTCCACTGCAGGTGCTTCCTCTACCGTAGGCAACGGTAGGCGCGACAGCCCATCAGCGTTTCCATGCTGTTTCGTACCCTTGTACTCTGTGTCGTACTGATGTGCCCCTAGAAAAAGTGACCATCTTTGCAGCCGTTGCGCCGTCATCACCGGAACGCCCTTCTTTGGGTTAAAAATGGAGACCAGGGGCTGATGATCAGTCAGTAGGGTGAATTTATGCCCGTGCAGATAGTGATTGAACTTCTTCACCCCCCACACCAGGCTGAGGGCCTCCCTGTCAATCTGGGCGTAGTTACGCTCGGCTGAGGTTAACGAGCGCGACGCAAAGGCTATTGGCCTCTCTGAACCGTCAAGTAATTTGTGTGACAGCACCGCTCCGATGCCATAGGGAGACGCATCACATGCTAACCGAATCGGTAGTGTTGGATTGTAGTGGGCCAATACTTCTTTTGAAGTGATTAGGCATTTACATTTCTGAAAGGCACGCTTACACTCATCACTCCATTTCCATGTTACTCCAGTTTGCAGTAGGGCGTTCAGTGGGTGCAGAATTGTAGATAAATTTGGCAAGAACTTATGGTAGTAGTTCACCAACCCGAGGAACGACCTCAGTTGCGACACATTTTCCGGTGCTGGAGCCTTGACTACAGCCTCAATCTTGTCCGGCGACTTATGCAACCCTTCCTCATCAATCATGTGGCCACAATACGAGATTTGTCTCCTGAAGAACTCGCATTTGGGGCGGTTGGCTCGTAGCCCATATTCCTGTAATCTCGTGAGCACCTGCTCCAGGTTGGCAAGGTGTTCACTGTCATTTTCACCCGTAACCAGGATGTCGTCCAAATAACACTGGGTCCCCGGGATCCCTTGCAGGACTTGTTCCATCGCCCTCTGCCAAATAGCCGGGGCTGATGCTACCCCGAATACCAGTCGATTGTACTGGTAAAGGCCTTTGTGAGTGTTTATCGTGAGGTATTTCCTAGATGCTTCTTCCACCTCCATTTGTAGATACGCTTGGGCCAGATCAATCTTTGTAAAGCGTTTCCCTCCAGATAGTGAGGCGAAAATATCTTCTATCCGTGGAAGTGGATATTGTACTGTGTGCAGGACTGGGTTCACAGTTACCTTGAAGTCCCCACAGATGCGAACCTTCTTCGGTTCCCCAGGCGTGCGGCTCAATGATTTCTTCATTACAGGAACAATGGGTGTGGCCCACTCGTTCCTCTCCAGCTCTGCTTCAACAGCTGGGCGGATTGCGTAAGGTACTGGTCTGGCCTTAAAAAATTTTGGGTTTGCGTTATCTTCGATTTTTATCGTTGCCGTTACTCCTTTTAGAGTCCCAAGTCCTTGTTGGAACACCTCTTTCGCGTCAGTTAGAATCTTTGACAGTCGTCCAGGTGTGACGTCATCATCCTTTTTATCAGTCACAGTTAGCGCCTGAATGGAATGCCAATCCAATTGTATTTTTCGGATCCATTCACGTCCCAATAATGGTGGTCTTCCATCTGGTAGTATATATAGATACAGTTTCTGTGTTTCCTTGCCGTTGTATTCAACTGGCACCCTTATTTTTCCTCTGGGGTAGACTTTTTGCCCGTGTATGTCTTCAATACAATGGACGTGTCCTTCAAGGTTATGTGTGAGAATAAGAACATAAGAACATAAGAACATAAGAAATAGGAGCAGGAGTAGGCCAATCGGCCCCTCGAGCCTGCTCCGCCATTCAATAAGATCATGGCTGATCTGATCCTAACCGCCAATCTACTATCACAGAACCATCTCCTGAATCTAACAGAATTAGACACACGAAATAGGAGCAGGATCAGGCTACACGGCCCCATGGCCCGCTCCGCTACCCACAGGGCCATGACCGATCCGAATCGAGACTCATGTCCAAATTCCTGCCCGCTCCCCGTAACCCTTAATTCCCTTTACTTCTAGGAAACTGTCTATTTCTATTTTAAATTAATGTAATGATGTAGCTTCTACAGCTTTTTGGGGCAGCATATTCCATGGACCTACCACCCTCTGAGTGAAGGAGTTCCTCCTCATCTCAGTTTTGAAAGAGCAGCCCCTTATTCTAAGACTATGCC
Source organism: Somniosus microcephalus (assembly GCF_052327205.1). Classification (NCBI taxonomy): domain Eukaryota; kingdom Metazoa; phylum Chordata; class Chondrichthyes; order Squaliformes; family Somniosidae; genus Somniosus; species Somniosus microcephalus. Next base: position 73,040,201 of record NW_028225180.1, read on the forward strand.
GCCTAGTTCTAGTTTCACCCATCATCGGGAACATTCTCCCCGCATCCACCCGATCCAACCCCTTCAAAATCTTATCTGTTTCAATAAGATCACCTCTCATTCTTCTGAACTCCAATGAGTAGAGTCCCAATCTACTCAACCTCTCCTCATATGTCCATCCCCTCATCCCCGGGATTAACCGAGTGAACCTTCTTTGTACTGACTCGAGAGCAAGTATGTCTTTTCTTAAGTATGGTTGCCAAAACTGTATGCAGTATTCCAGGTGCGGTCTCACCAATACCTTGTACAACTGAAGCAATACCTCCCTATTTTTATATTCCATCCCCCTAGCAATGAAAGCCAACATTCCATTGGCCTTCTTAATCACTTGCTGCACCTGTATACTAACCTATTGAGTTTCATGCACCAGGACCCCCAGATCAATTTGTACTTCAGTACTTTCCAGTTTCTTGCCATTAAGATAATAACTTGCTCTACGATTTTTCCTGCCAAAGTGCATAACCTCACACTTTCCAGTATTGTATTCCATCTGCCAAATCTCTGCCCACTTACTTAGCCTGTCTATGTCCCCTTGCAGGTTTTTTATGTCCTCCTCACTCACTACTTTCCCCCCCATCTTAGTATCATCTGCAAACTTTGATATGTTACACTCGGTCCCCTCCTCCAAATCGTTAATATAGATTGTAAAGAGTTGGGGACCCAGCACCGACCCCTGCGGAACACCACTAGTTACTGATTGCCAGTCTGAGAATGAACCATTTATCCCAACTCTCTGCCTTCTGTTAGATAGCCAATCCTCTATCCATGCCAGAATATTACCCCCAATCCCGTGATTTTTTATCTTAAGCAATAATCTTTTGTGTGGCACCTTGTCAAATTCCTTTTGGAAGTCTAAATACACTACATCCACTGGTTCCCCTTTATCCACCCTATATGTTACTTCCTCAAAAAACTCCAGCAAATTTGTCAAACATGACTTCCTCTTCATACAACCATGCTGACTTTGTCCTATTAAATTATGATTATCCAAATGTCCTGTTACTGTCTCCTTAATAATGGACTCCAAAATTTTACCAACCACAGATGTTAGGCTAACAGGTCTATAGTTTCCAGCCTTCTGCCTACTGCCCTTTTTAAATAGGGGTGTTACATTAGCAGTTTTCCAGTCTGCCGGGACCTTTGCCGAGTCCAGGGAGTTTTGGAAAATTATTAACAATGCATCCACAATCCCTACCGCCACTTCCCTCAAGACCCTAGGATGTAAGCCATCAGGTCCAGGTGATTTATCCGCCTTGAGTCCCATTATTTTACCGAGTACCACTTCCTTAGTGATTTTGATCGTGTTTAGCTCCTCCCCCCCCCCATAGCCCCCTGTTTGTCCAGTGTTGGGATATTCTTAGTGTCCTCTACTGTAAAGACTGATACAAAATATTCATTCAGTGTTTTTGCCATCTCCATATTTCCCACCATTAATTTCCCGGTCTCATCCTCTAAGGGACCAACATTTACTTTAGCCACCCTTTTTCTTTTTATATAACTATAAAAACTCTTACTATCTGTTTTTATATTTTTTGCTAATTTACTTTCATAATCTATCTTCCCTTTCTTAATTAATCTTTTTGTTATTTTTTGCTGTCTTTTAAAGTTTCCCCAATCCTCTATCCTCCCACTAGATTTGGCTACCTTATATGCCCTTGTTTTTAGTCGAATACTATCCTTAATTTCTTTACTTAGCCATGGATGGCTGTCTTTTCTTTTACACCCTTTTCTTCTCAGTGGAATATATATTTTTTGGAAGTTGTAAAATAACTCCTTAAATGTGCACCACTGATCATGTACCATCTTACCCTTTAATCTATTTTCCCAATCCACTCTACTCAATTCCGCTCTCATACCTTCATAGTCTCCTTTATTCAAGCTTAGCACGCTTGTTTGAGATCCAACCTTCTCACCCTCTAATTGAATATGGAATTCAACCATGTTATGGTCACTCATTCCAAGGGGATCCTTTACTAGGACATTTTTAATTAATCCTGTCTCGTTACACAGGACCAGATCTAAGGTTGCTTGCCCCCTGGTCGGTTCAGTTACATACTGCTCAAGAAACCCATCCCTAATACACTCAATGAACTCATCCTCAAGGCAGCCCTGCCCAATTTGATTTGTCCAATTAATATGATAGTTAAAATCCCCCATAATTATAGATGTTCCCTTATTACAAGCCTCAACTATTTCCTGATTGATACTCCGTCCAACAGAGTTGCAACTGTTCGGAGGCCTATAGACTACGCCCACTAGTGTTTTTTTCCCCTTATTATTCCTTATCTCCACCCAAACTGTTTCATTATCCTGATCTTTTGACCCAATATAATTTCTCTGTATTACAGTGATTCCTTCCTTTATTAACATAGCCACCCCACCTCCCCTTCCTTCCTGCCTGTCCTTCCTGATCGTTAAATAACCTGGTATGTTTAATTCCCAGGCATTGTCACCCTGCAGCCATGTTTCTGTAATGGCCACAAGATCATACCCATATGTAGTTATTTGTGCCATTAGCTCGTCTATTTTGTTACGAATGCTACGTGCATTCAGATAGACAACTTTCAAATATGTTTTGTGACACTTAGTTCCTGCTTTTGCCCCTTTTATTACTTTACCTTTTACTCCATACCTTCTGCCCCTTCCTGACACGCTCGGTTTTCAATTTCCCCACTGCTACCTAAGTTTATGACCTTCTCTGTTGTCATTTTTATTATTTGCTCTCTAGGAACCTCCCCCCCACTAGTTAGTTTAAAGCCCTCTCTACAGCCCTAGTTATATGATCCGCCAGGACTCTAGCCCCAGCACTGGCCAAGTGAAGCCCGTCCCAACGGAACAGCTCCCTCCTGCCCCAGTACTGGTGCCAGTGTCCCAGGAAGCAAAACCCATTTCTCCCACACCAGTCTTTGAGCCACGCATTTAACTCTCTAATTTTATTTGTCCTAGCCAAATTCGCTCGTGGCTCAGGTAATAATCCAGAGATTATTACCCTTGAGGTTCTGTCTTTTAATTTGACCCCTAGCTGCTCATACTCCTTTAACAAAACTGGCTTCCTAGTCCTATCTACGTCATTTGTACCAACATGGACCACGACAACTGGATCCACCCCCTCCTACTGCAAGTTTCTTTCCAGCCCAGAGGAGAAATCCTTAACCCTGGCACCGGGTAGCCAACACAGCCTACGGGACTCTCGCTCTTGGCTGCAGAGAACTCTATCTATCCCCCTAATAATACTATCCCCTACCACTACAACATTTCTATTTACTCCCCCCTCTTGAATGGCCCCCCGCTCCACGGTGCTGTGGCCAGGTTGCTCATCCTCCCTGCAGTCCCTGCTCCTGTCCCCACAGGGAGTAAGAACCTCAAACCTGTTGGACAAGAGCAAGGGCTGCGGCTCCTCCAACACTACCTCCTGGATCCCCGTACCTGCCTCACTCGTAGTCACACCGTCCTGTCCCTGACCATGGGCTACATCTGAATTAATTAACTTCATAGGTGTGACCATCTCCTGAAACACAGAGTCCAGGAACTTCTCCCCCTCCCTGATGTGTCGCAGTGCCTGAAGCTCAGACTCCAGCTCATCAACACGGAGCTGGAGTTCCTGTAGCAGCAGACACTTGTCACAGACGTAATCACCGTGAGCCTCAATGGGGTTCACCGGCTCCCACATCTCGCAACAGTAACACATCACCTGCTCCATTCTATGTAATTAATTAAATTTTTTATTGTTAGTTCTGGACACCCTCTGCCCAATTATAGATGCTAGTATCCCCTTTAATTTATTGGATTTAAATTAAATCAATCCCTCTAATTACACCAGTTAAATGGTTCACCAACAGTCACTCTGCACCAGAAAGGCCTTATTAACTGCAACCCACAGAGTTAAAGTTTGAAAAAGAGCACCTAACACCCCACTTACCCTAACTCACACTTACCCAAACTCACAGCACTCTCTGCTGACCTCGCACTCAGTGCTTGCTTGCACTAGCAATGGTCTTTTTATACTGTTTGTTTGTTTACAGCCAAATGAGTCACCCCTGCTGAGTGGTTAGTAAACTGGTTTTCACTGCCTGCTGTGCCAATTTACTCCTACTGCAGTGTAACCTTGTTTTACTCTTGTTAAACCAACAGAATCCCAAATACTTAACTTTTCCCCTTTACTTAAACTGCTTAAGTAATCTTATCAAGAATGATTTAAAGAGAAATAACAATTAAAGAACTCTCACACTTAGCCAAACTCACAGCACTCTCTGCTGACCTCGCACTCAGTGCTTGCTTGCACTAGCAATGGTCTTTTTATACTGTTTGTTAGCCGCTCATAGTCTCGTCGATTCATGACAGTTAGGACTGATCCTGTGTCCAATTCCATCTTTACTGGGGACCCTGCTATCATGAGGGTGACCCAAATGGTTCGGTGAGCCTCCTTTGCGATCACGTTGTGTAACTTTAGACAACTCCCGGAGTCCTTATCACTCTCCTGATCTTCCGAACTACTGTCTGTCAATTTCTTTACTTTCTTGTACTTTCCTTAGTAGTTCTTGTAGTGTTGGTTTTCTTTCCCGACCTGCAGACTCTTGCTATGTGTCCCATTTTCCCACATTGCCTGCATACTTTGTCCTTAACCCAGCAGTCCTTCTGATCATGGGTTGTTCTGCTGCAGCGATAGCATTTTTCTGCTCCATACGCCATTTCGTTAGCACTGTATTCCTGTGGTTTCTTTTGTGTTTCTGCAGCTCCCCGTGCTGCTGCTTCGTAGGATACCGCCATGCTGAAAGCCTGTTCTAGCGTCAGGTCCTTTTCCGAAAGTAGTCGTTTCTGGGTTCCTTCACTCTGGAGCCCGCAGACAAACTTATCCCGTAAGGTGCCTGCCAGTCCTGCTCCGAACTGGCAGTGCTTCGATAACTTGCGTAGTTCCGTAAGATAGTCAGCATTGCTCTCATCTTTGTGCTGGTTTCTTTTATGGAACTTGAATCTTTCTGCTATCAGCAGCGGTGTAGGGTTCTCCTCAAAACTTTTCTCCATTGGTTTAGCTGGGGTAATTAAATTCCGCAATAGGCCGTACGTTCTCGCGCCCATCAAATTTAATAATACCGACGCCTTCTTTCCATCGGCCACCTCATTTGCCTTGCAGTACACTTCAATTCTTTCCACATATTGGTCCAGTCTTCTACCTCGTTGTCAAAAGCAGTGATACTGCCACTTTTCGGCATCTTGGGTGATTTAAAATGGCGCCTCCCGTGCTTTTTCTTCTTCACCAATGGATTAAAATGGCGCCTCCCGCGCTTTTCCTTCTTCCCCAATGGAATAAAATGGTGCCTCCTGCGCTTTTCCTTCTTCCCCTTGCTGCCATGCTGCTCCTAGCGCTCTGCAGGGTAATGGCGGCGACCCGCGGCTTTGGTGCATCTCACTTTTCCTTCCCCTTGTTTTATTTTTGCTACGCTGCCCGGTTCTTGAGCACCACCCTCTCTCTCTCTCTTTTCCTCCCGACGATGCTGCACGGCCCCTTTGCAGAGCCGCTCGATCGAGCTCGAGCCCGCCGCAGTCCGGAAGGGTCAGCGCACTACCTGCTACCAGCACGATTTGCTGGAACACCTTGACTGGGGAGCCAAGCCCAGCTCTCCACAGCCTCTCCTGCAACTCTCCGAACTCCGATGGATCCTTGGGCGGATGCCCGCGGTCGACGCCTGTTGTTCTGACTTCGACCTCCAAAAGCTTCTTCTCAGGGAAAGATCCCCGTGAGGTGATGCAGTACTGCAGGTGAGTTTGAACCTGTTCGTCGCCAATGTAGTGTCCGAGTATAAATAATACACGGACTGCAGGAGAACAATAATAACAGGTATTTACTGAACAGAGGGTACTCTTTTGTTTGGACCCAAAAAAAACCAATTGGACTGTAAATAAACAAAAGTTCAACTAAAACTTAACAAATCAAATTAAAATTTGGTTTTCCGGGTTGATAATGCACTCCAGTCCCCGCGGCGCCCACCGGTCGCGGAAATGCTCAAGCGCGCCGGCGGACACCACGTGCTCCAACTCCAGGGCCACCCGGGCGCGAACATGGCCGCGGAAGAGAGGCAGGCAATCCGGCTGGACGACCCCCTTGACCGCCCGCTGCCTGGACCAATTGATGGTTCTTTTAGCCAGGCCCAGGAGCAGGCCCACAAGGAGGTCCTCCAACCTGTCCGCTCCCCTCCGCACCGGGTGACCGTAGACCAAGAGAGTGGGACTGAAGTGCAACCAAAAATCGAGGAGCAGCCCCTTCAAGTAGTGAAAGAGGGACTGCAACCTCTCACACTCCATATAAACGTGAAACACGGGCTCCTCCAGGCCGCAAAAAATGCAGGCGGCCTGGGAGTCCGTGAACCTACTTAAAACCCTATTGCACGGGATCGCTCCGTGCAACGCCCTCCAGGCCAAGTCCCCGATGGAACAAGGGAGGACTCCCGCGTAGAGAGCCCTCCATTGGGGACCTCCGCCACCACCAGTCGGCAAGACGCCACGCCAAGGCGTGTCCGGATGGTAGACGAAGATGGCAAAGTGAGTGTGCAGGAGCAGCCCGTACAGGAAACCCCTCCGCGCGGAATGAAAAGGCACGGAGGGTATTTCCTCGAGCCAGCTCAAGTTGTGAGGCGCCGGTTCCCAAAGGGAGTTTTGGGGCCGGGCGCCAATGAGGAATTCCGTCCGAACGGGGGTAAGCTCGGACGGGATCGCCCCACGTGCTTGAGCCGCCTCGATACACCTAGTGGAGTCGGGGCCCAGTGCCGCTTTCACCGATTCGATGGCTTCGACCGCGAGCCGGACGTTGGCCCTGGACAGGCGCCGCGCCAGCTCCTCCGGCGCCATCCAGCCCGCTCCTCCACCATCGAGCAGGTCCCCGACTCATGTCACCTTGCCAGGCACAGCCCTGCCCTCCGCCAGCCGCCTGAACCCGCGTTCGTGGAGGTGCGGATTCCTGAGCAGCGGCTCCCGAAGGAGAGCCGCCGCTCCTGACGGGGGAGAGCTCCGCCTGGAAGCGACGTAGTTCCAAACCCATAGTAGTTCCTGGTAGAAGACAGGCAGCTCCCGCAGGCCGGCACGCCTGCCGCCCACTTTCGCAAACAGGAGCTGCGTGTCGTAATTGAGGCCGTGCAGCTGGCGGAAGAAAAACGTCGCCAGCGCACACCATCTTGGAGGATTCTCGACGTACAGGTAGACAGGCAGCGTCTGAAGACAGAAAGTCGCAGCCTGGGTGCGAAGGCACACCAGCGCCTGACCGCCCTCCCTAAGCAGGAGACATAGAACCGCGGCAGAGACCCAGTGCTTCCTTTTGTCCCAGAAGAAGTCGATGAGCTTCTTCTGCATCTTGGCGACAAACGCAGGGGGAGGGATCAAAGTGATCAACCGGTACCACAACATGGCGGCCACCAGCTGGTTTATGACCAGCGCTCGACCCCTGTAGGACAACACTCGGAGCAGTCCTGTCCAGCGTCCTAGGCGAGCGGTGACTTTGGCCTCCAGCTCTTGCCAGTTCGCCGGCCAGGCGTCCTCGGCAGGGCTAAAGTAGACTCCCAAATAGAGGAGGTGCGTGGTGCTCCAGGCGAAAGGCCTGAACTCCTCCGGCAGGGAGTCCACCCGCCACTGACCCACCAGGAGTCCGGAACATTTCTCCCAGTGTGAGGGTGCCAGTCAGTTCCTTCTGTAACCTCTAGATGGCACCTTCACTTGTTTGTTTTCCAGCCCTTTGTTAATTGTTCCTAGCTTCTTGTTAATTGTTCCTAGCTTCCTGTGTTAATGCTTAACGGCCTGTTAGCTGTTCATGGGTTGCACCTGTTTTTCTTGGTATATAAGTCTTGTGGTTGCTCCTCTCTGAGCTCAGTCCTAGCCGGGTAACCGGGGGGACTAGCCCTTGCTCTGTGGCTCCTGACTTTAACTAGTTGGTTGCCATAGTTCTCTCGAGCTTTGTATTTAAGATGTATTCTCGAGTTCTGTATTTAAGATGTAACTAACTTTGTGTTCTTGTTGTTTTTAGTCTTGATAAGGTGCTTGTCTGGACTGGCGTGTTGCCATGCTGGCGCTTGTCTTGAGCTCTTGAGAAGCCTGTTACCCCTGCGGCAGCCCCTCGTGATAGCTTGTCTTGAGTCACGTCTCGGCAAGCTGGTTGCGCTTGTGGTAAGCTTATCCCAGCTCATAATGGACAAGTATGATGCCTCATGGAAGCCGTCCTGAGTCCCTATTCTTGACTAGCTATTTTGTAATTTGTCTTGAGTTTTATGTATAATGTTCTTGTCTTGAGTTCTATGTTTGATGTGGGGTTCCTGTCTCGAGTTCTTACGTATGCTGTTGTGTTCCTTGTATGAATCTAGTTATGTGTGAATCTTGTTAAGTAATGAATAAAGTATTGTTTCTTAAGATTGTATACCTGCCTTTAGCCTGGTTTCTGCACTTGGGTCCAGAACCTACCATGCCTGGCGAGCATGGCCCCGTACTTACACGGCCCCGTGGCTCCCCAACCCTGACACCCAGTTGATCTTGGCGGAGGATGCGTCCGAGTAAATCTGCTGGCATTCCCGCATCCTCCGCAAGTCAGCGGGATCCGTGGCCGTGAGGAGCACATCATCGGCGTAAGCCGAGAGGACCACCTCCATGCCCGGCCCTTGCAGAGCCAGTCCCGTCAACCTCTTCCGCAAGAGGCGCAGGAATGGCTGCACGCAAACGGCGTATAACTGACCGGACATGGGGCATCCCTGACTCCCGAAGCGAAGGGGCGCCATCAAGGACCCGTTAACTTTAATCAGACACTCCGCGGCGGCGTACAGAAGTCGGATCTGGGCGACGAAATGCGTCCCGAACCCGAATGCGCGCAGAGTCCCGAAGAGATACTCGTGATCCACCCTGTCGAACGCCTTCTCCTGATCCAGGGAAAGGAAGGCGACCAACAGACCAGCCCTCTGGGAGTGGTGGACCAGGTCCCGGACCAGATGGATGTTATCGTGGATGGTCCGGCCCGGGACCGTGTAGGACTGGTCGGGATGGATCATGTGGGCCAGCACGGTGCCAAGGCGAGCAGACATGGCCCTGGCAAAGATTTTATAGTCCATGCTGAGGAGGGAGACCGGGCGCCAGTTCTTAAGGAGGCGGAGATCGCCCTTCTTAGGCAGCAGGACAATGACCGCCCTGCGCCAAGAGAGGGGCATCTCCCCAGTCGCCAAACTTTCCCCCAGGACCCGCGCGTAGTCGCCCCCCAAGACGTCCCAGAACGCCCTGTGGAACTCCACGGTCAGCCCGTCCAGCCCCGGGGACTTTCCCTTAGAGAGCTGGCGGAGGGCGCCGGTCAGCTCCGCCAGGCTTAGCGGAGCGTCCAATTTTTCGGCGCCCTCCGGGCTGACCTTCGGCAGGTCCTCCCACAAAACTCTGCACGCATCCTCGCTGGACGGATCCAGAGAGAACAGAACCCCGTAGTAGGCGCGGGTCTCCGCGCTGATTCCCTCCGGATCCAAGATCAGAGATCCGTCGTCGGCCAGCAGCCCCAAGAGCTGCTTACGGACCCCCCGTCTTTTTTCCAGCGAGTAGAAGAAGGGGGAGCCGCGGTCCAGGTCCCGCAGGAGCTGGATCCGCGACCTCACGTACGCGCCTCGGGACCCGACGAGCTGCAGGTCCTTCAGCGTGCCCTTCTTCTCTTCGTACACCATCCGCAGGGACGGGTCCTCGACGACCTGACCGAGATGGGACTCCAGGTCGAGCACCTCCTTCTCCAACCGCCCGACCCGGGCCTCCCGCCTCTTGGTCGACCCCTTCGCGTACTCCTGACAGAAGAGACGGACGTGAGCCTTGCCCACGTCCCACCATAGCCTCAAGGAGGAGAAGCTCCCCCGCTTCCTTCTCCAGTCGGCCCAGAACCGACAAAATGAATCCTGGAACCGCGCGTCCTCCAGCAGCAGGTTGTTAAAATGCCAGTACGCGGACCCCCCCCAGCGCGCGCAGCGGAGCGAGCTCCGCCCACACCAGGTGGTGGTCCATGCACGGCACCGGCCGCATGGAAGCCGCCGGAATGCAGGAGGCGTACACCCGGGAAATGTAGAGGCGGTCGATTCTGGACCTTCCTCCCCCAGACCTCACGCTAGTGAAGGCGCTGGAGTCGGGGTGGAGATTTCGCCAGACGTCCACCAAGTCGAAGGACCCGACCAGGTCCCTCAACCTCTCCATCACCGCCGGGCTTCGTGGGGGACCTGAACGGTCCCTCGCCTCGAGGGTGCAGTTAAAATCCCCCCCGAGGATGACGCACTCGCCCACGTCGACGGAGCCCAAAAGAGCGGACACTTCTTCGAAGAAGCGCACTTGCTGCGCACCAGTCTGAGGGGCGTACACGTTCACGAGATGGAGTGGCACGCCCCCCAGGCGAACAGTGACCTGGAGCAAGCGGCCCGGCACGTGCTCCTTGACCCCCAAGATCTCCGGCTGAAAATGCGGGGCCAGCAAGATAGCCACCCCGCTGGAATTGTTGGAGAGGTGACTCATGCTGACCCCTCCTTGCCACTCCAGGAGCCACGTGGCTTCGTCTCCCGGAACGGTGTGGGTTTCTTGCAGGAAGCACACCGCATACTTCCCGTCCCGAAGGACCGAGAAGTTATTGAGTCTGCGGCGCGCCTCCCTGCTGCCGTTGATGTTGAGGCTGGCTATGGTTATCTTCATGTCAGAAGCATAGTGCAACCTCTACCTACACCTAACGGGGGGAGGAAGCGCAGCCGCTGGTCAGCCGCCACTTCCTCAGCAGCCCAGTGAGGAACGTCCTGAGCCGACGCAGCTCGAGTGGGTTCACACCCTCGTCCGCGCCCATGATCTTAACGGCGGTGTGGATGGACACGATGAGCAGCGCCAGCTCCGGCCACCTATCGAGGGCCAGCCGGACCTTATTGCGCCGACCCAGGCATGTGGCCATAAAATCCCAGAGTTCCCTTACGGGAATGAGGGGAGACTCGGCAAGGGGCACGAGGTCATCCATCGCCTCGTCGGCGCTGGAGTCCGAATCGTCCTCCGTGCCCATCACCGAGTCCCCATCCTCCTCCAGGGGGTCGTCACCAGCGGCCGACCCGTCCGTCGCGCAGTGCGCAGCGAACGGCTCGGCCGCACCAGCCAGCCCCGCCTCTGCCCGGATCCCACCCCCAGGATCGGCGGCAGAGGATTCCTCCCTGGGCTCCTCTAGGGGTGCTGGGCCAGAAGACGGCGGCGGTTCAGAGCTCCCCTCCGCCCCAGACGCTGGAACGACCGGAGAAACCGGGGAGAGAACAATTCCCAGCTCCTCCAGTACGTCCGGTACCAGAGACGCAGCCAGGGGGCCATCCTCCTCCCCGCCACCAACCTCCAACCCAGTGGATGGGGTGTTTTGAATTAAAACCTCTACCAGGTCGAGCAGCCCCTGGGAGATGTCCGGGTCGCATTGGGCGAGTTCATTTTCCTCGAGCTCGCCCGACCCAGACCCCAGGCCGCCCGACCCGGCGAGGGGTAACGGCACCGATAAAATGTCAATTTCAGCCGCGGGTTGTTCCGCGACCCCCCCCCCCCCACGGGCAGGGTCTCGTCCCCATCCCCGGGAGGCACGCGCCGGACAGACACATCTGCCTCAGCCTCCCGAGGGACAGGCGACCCCTGCCGATCGTTGGTGATGACGACAGGGGGGGGGGGCGCAGTACCCGCAGCGGGCGACGACTCCCCCTGCTCGGAGGGACCTTCCTCCTCCCGGTCCTCCTCCTCTTCCAGGGAGTCGCACCTTCTTTTTAGCACGGAGGGAGCGAGGGAGACCTCCATGTCTGCAGAGGCCTCCTCCTCAGCTCCCTCCAGCGGAGCAGGTTTGTCGGGTTCCTCGGGCCCGAGCCCGGCCGCAGGTATTGGCGTTTCCGCAACGGTGGTTGCGACCACAGGCTCGGGCACGAGGCCCCTCCCACTCACGTCCGCCCCGATTAACTCCGCGAGGAGCGCGGGTGTAAGGGGCTCAAGGGGCAAGGGCTGGCCCTCCACGGGGGGACCCGCCCTAAGGTGTTTTGATTTTATCCGCGCCTTCTTTCCAGCCGGACGCGCTCCCTCCCCCCCGCCGGAGGCCTTGGTGGCGTCGGCCCCCGACATCAACCGCGCATCAGATGTTCTCGACGCACGGGCAGATCCGGGGGGAGGAGCGGCGGCGGCGCCAGCCTCGGCCGCACAAGATGATCCGGTGGCCTTGGAGGCGGGGCAGTTTTTTCTGATGTGCCCCACCTCCTTGCAGGCGTGGCACCGCACACCGTCCGACGTCCAAAAGACGCGATAGGCGGTCCCCTCGTGGAGGACGCCGAACGCCCCGTCGGTGTCCTCCTCCCGCGCCAGCCCACGGTGAGTCCCTTGGTGATGGCCAGGGACACCGCCCGCTCCGACCCCAGGAAGAACACAGCCTTCCCATACATTTTTGAGGCCGCAACGATGGCTGAGGGGCCGACAACCCCAGCCATGGCTTTAACGCAGGCCTCAATGGTCATAGTGGGGTGAGTGTAGCTCTTCACCCCAAGCTTTTTTGTTACCAATCTGAATGGTGACAGGGCAGCAGAAGCAGCGGGAGCAGCTGTGGCTGTGGCTGCCACTCCCGCATAAGTCCTGGCTGGCCCCGCCACCGGCAAAGATGCAGTCGCCATTCTGGGGTGTTTTCTAAAAAGGGCTACACTCACCCCAAGTCACAGGCCTGAAGGTGTTAATTGTGGCCTCAGGTAATTTTTTGGTCCTCAATTGAGCAGAGGGAGCTGTTTAAATTGAAGGCACACCTCTCCCCTAATTGATTGAAATTGGGAGAAGGGCCTTCTCCCCTCTGCTCAATAGGCAATTAATAAATAAAGATGAAATGAGGTGCCTCAGAGAGAGGCAGAGAAAGACAAAGAGAGAGAGAGAGAGAGAGAGAGAGAGGGGGTGGGAAGGAGGGAGGCCGCAAAGGCAGGGTCGCCACTCAGGATGGTGGGTGGATGGGTGTCGGCAGGGGTGCACTCTCCGATGAAAAATTTAAGTCTTTGAAGGTGGTCTTCTAGCAGGGGGAGAAGATGTCTTCACCTGGGAAAGCTGGAGATGCCCCAGGCTCAGTCCCACATCAGGTCTTAACGATGTATTAATTGGGCTATTCACCTAGGCAGCTCCAGCTATCCCAGGTCAGGCAATAGGAAGGGGTGCTTAATTAGTGGTGTGTGTGGCCTAGTGTTTTACAAGAGCCACACACACACACACACACACACACACACACACACTCACACACCCCTTGATGATCCGGCCCATTTTTCTTCTTTTCTCCCCCCACCTAAAATACAAAGTCTTTGGGAGAGTGCACCAAATAACACCCACCTGAAAGATAATGTTGTTCTTCCCTCCTTCCAAACAGTTGGTGGTTGTTGGTTGTTTCTCTCCCCTCTCTCCTGGAATGGAGGCCAATTTGGGGAGGCAGTAATGGGAAAGGCCTCTCCCCGGGTTGGTGTTGTTGCTGGCCTCCTTTCTCCTTCTCCTCCTCCGTCCTCTCTCTCCAGGCACCTCAGTTGACATTATGATGATGGTGGAGTTGGTGGTAGTGGTGGTCCAGCGTTCTCCTCCTCTTCCTGGTCAGGGGACCACCACTTTAGTCCACTCTCCTAGTCTGGCTGCTCCTTCTCCTTCTGCTTGCTGCTGCACAGCCAGCAATGCTGTGAATGAGGTCCTGAACAGAGGGTCACTTAAGACTGACGTACAGAAGCCTGCTATGGCTTTATATACAGGGGTGGTCACTGCCGGTACTGCAGTATAGAATCAGTTCTTCTCTTAAAGGTACATACACAACAAGGGTTCCTGCCTCTACCACCCTTTCAGGCAGTGAGTTCCAGATTCCAACCACCCTCTGGGTGAAAATGTTCTTCCTCAAATCCCCTCTAAACCTCCTGCCCCTTACCTTGAATCTATGCTCCCTTGTTATTGACCCCTCTACTAAGGGAAAAAGTTCCTTTCTTTCTACCCTATCTATGCCCCTCATAATTTTGTACACCTCAATCAGGTCCCCCCTCAGCCTTCTCTGCTCCAAGGAAAACAACACCAGCCTGTCCAGTCTTTCTTCATAGCTGAAGCGCTCCAGCCCAGGTAACATCCTGGTGAATCTCCTCTGCAACCTCTCCAAAGCAATCACATCCTTTCTATAGTGTGGCGACCAGAACTGCACACAGTACTCCAGCTGTGGCCTAACTAGCGTTTTGTACAGCTCCATCATAACCTCCCTGCTCTTATATTCAATGCCTCGGCTAATGAAGGCAAGTATCCCATATGCCTTTTTAACCACCTTATCCACCTGTTCTGCTGCCTTCACGGATCTATGTACATGCACACCAAGGTCCCTCTGAGCCTTTGTCTTTCCTAGGGTCTTACCATCCATTGTGTATTCCCTTGCCTTGTTAGTCCCTCCAAAATGCATCACCTCACACTTTTCAGGGTTAAATTCCATTTGCCACTGTTCCGCCCATCTGACCAACCCATCTATATCGTCCTGTAGCCTGAGGCTTCCCGCCTCGCTATTTACCACCCCACCAATTTTCGTGTCATCTGCGAACTTACTGATCATGCCTTTTACATTCACATCCAAATCATTAATGTAGACCACAAACAGCAAGGGACCCAGCACCTATCCCTGCGGTATCCCACTGGACACAGGCTTCCAGTCACAAAAACAACCTTCGACCATCACCCTCTGCCTTCTGCCACTAAGCCAGTTTTGGATCCAATGTGCCAAGGCACCCTGGATCCCATGGGCTCTTACCTTCTTGACCAGTCTCCGATGCGGGACTTTATCGAAAGCCTTACTGAAATCCATGTATACCACATCCACTGCACTACCCTCATCCACACACCTAGTCACCCCCTCGAAAAATTCAATCAAATTAGCCAGACATGATCTTCCCTTGACGAAGCCATGCTGACTATCCCTGATTAATCCTTGCCTCTCCAAGTGGAGACTAATTCTGTCCCTCAGAATTTTTTCCAATAATTTCCCTACCACTGATGTTAGGCTCACTGGCCTGTAATTCCCTGGTTTATCCCTACTACCCTTCTTGAATAATGGTACTACGTTAGCTGTTCTCCAGTCCTCTGGCAAATCCCCTGTGGCCAGAGAGGTTCTGAAAATTTGTGTCAGAGCCCCTGCAATCTCCTCCTTTGCCTCACACAGCAGCCTGGGATACATCTCGTCCGGGCCTGGGGATTTATCCACTTTTAAGCCTGCTAAAACCGCTAGTACCTCCTCCCTCTCGATGCTAATATGTTCAAGTATATCACAGTCCCCCTGCCCGATTTCTATGTCTACATCGTCCTTCTCCATAGTGAACACAGATGCAAAAAATTCATTTAAAACCCCACCTACATCTTCTGGCTCCACACACAGATTGCCACTTTGGTCCCTACTCTTTCCCTAGTTATCCTCTTGCCCTTAATATACTTATAAAACACCTTAGGATTTTCCTTTATTTTGCTCGCCAGTGTTATTTCATGGCCCCTCCTCACTCTCCTAATTTCTTTTTGAAGTATCCCCCTGCACTTTTTATACTCCTCCAGGGCTTCCTCTGTCTTTAGTCCTTTGTATCTGCCAAAAGCCCCCCTTTTTTTCCTAATCTATTCTCGTATATCCCTTGACATCCAAGGTTCCCTGGGCTTGTTGGTCCCACCCTTGACCTTTACGGGAACATGTTGCCATTGTACTCTCTCAATTTCCTTTCTGAAAGACTCCCATTGCTCCGATGTGGATTTTCCTACAAGTAGCTGATCCCAGTCCACTTTGGCCAGATCCTGCCTTATCATATTAAAATCGGCCTTCCCCCAATTTAGAACCTTTATTTCCGGTCCATCTCTCTCCTTTTCCATGACTACCTTAAATCTCACCGAATTGTGGTCACTGTCACCAAAGTGCTCACCGACTAACACTTCTACCACTTGCCCGGCCACATTCCCTAGAATTAGGTCCAGTACCACCCCCTCTCTTGTAGGACTTTCTACATGCTGGCTCAAAAAGCTCTCCTGGATGCACTTTAAGAATTCTGCACCCTCTAAGCCTTTCACACTCTGACTATCCCAGTTAATATTGGGGAAGTTGAAATCCCCCACTATTATTACCCTATTATTTGCACATTTCTCTGAGATTTGCCTACATATCTGTTCCTCTATCTCCCCCTGACTGTTTGGGGGTCTATAGTACACTCCCAGCAAAGTGCTTGCCCCCTTTTTGTTTTTAAGTTCTACCCATATGGCCTCATTAGAGGAACCTGTTAATATATCATCCCTCCTTACAGCAGTAATTGACTCCTTAATTAATATTGCGACACCCCCTCCTCTTTTACCCCCCCCCTGTCTCGCCTGAAGATTCTATACCCCGGAATATTGAGCTGCCAGTCTTGCCCCTCCCTCAACCATGTCTCCGTGATAGCAACAATATCTTACTCCCATGTGTTCATCAACACCTTCAGTTCATCCACCTTATTCGCAAGACTCCTTGCATTAAAATAAATGCCATCCAGCCTTGCCCTACTCCCTTGTGCCGTTACATATTTGCTCTGCATTCCAAGCTGACTTGTTTTTTCCTCTATATTTGGCTGTACATCACCCCCTATTATAGCTCCACTCTGTATCCCATCCCCCTGTCAAGTTAGTTTAAAACCCCCCCCCCTTCTTCTTAGGCAGTCCCTCAGAACCGAGGATGACTTGGTTCCACATTAAAAATGAGTTTGCAGGTGACTGATGAGTCCAATGCGGGACCTGCAGTCTCTGTCACAGGTGGGGCAGACGGTGGTTGAAGGGGCGGGTGGGGGTGGGGTGCTTGGGTTGCCATGCGCTCCTTGCGCTGCCTGCGCTTGGCTTCCGCTAGCTCCGGGCGAAGAGACTCGAGGTGTTCGGCGCCTTCCCGGATGCTTCTCCTCCACTTTATGCGGTCTTGGGCCAGGGATTCCCAGGTGTCAGTGGGGATGTTACACTTTTTCATGGAGGTTTTGAGGGTGTCCTTGAAGCGTTTCCTCTGCCCACCTGGGGCTCTCTTGCCGTGCCAGAGCTCCGAGTAGAGCGCGTGTTTTGGGAGTCTCGTATCGGGCATGCGGACAATGTGACCCGTCCATCGGAGCTGATTGAGCATGGTCAAAGCTTTGATGCTGGGGATGTTGGCCTGAGCTAGAACACTGACGTTGGTGTTCCTATCCTGCCAGTGGATTTGCAGGATCTTGCGGAGGCAGCGTTGGTGGTACCTCTCCAGTGCTTTGAGGTGCCTGCTGTACATGGTCCATGTCTCTGAGGCATACAGCAGGGCGGGTATCACTGCTGCTCTGTAGACCATGAGCTTAGTGCCGGGTTTGAGGTCCTGGTCTTCAAACACTCTCTTCCTCAGGCGACCGAAGGCTGCACTGGCACACTGAAGGCGGTGTTGGACTTCGTCGTCGATGTCTGCTCTTGTTGACAGTAGTTTCCCGAGGTATGGAACGTGGTCCACGTTGTTCAAGTCCTTGTCATGGATTTTGATAATGGGGGGGGCAGTACTGTGTGGCGGGGGCAGGTTGGTAGAGGACGCATGCTTCGGTGAAGGTGTTGACGATGGTTTGGAGTTCGACCTCCGAGTGAGCGCAGACGCAAGCATCGTCTGCATACTATAATTCGACGACAGAGGATGGGACGACCTTGGATCTGGACTGGAGGCGACGGAGGTTGAACAGTTTCCCGTTTGTTCTGTAAATTAGCTCCACTCCAGCGGGGAGCTTACTGAAGGTGAGATGGAGAATTGCAGCAAGGAAGATCGAGAAGAGCTTCCTTCAGCTATTTACAATCTATATTAATGACTTAGATGAAGGGACCGAGTGCAATGTATCCAAGTTTGTTGACGATACAAAGCTAGGTGGAAAAGTAAGATGTGAGGAGAACACAAAGAGCCTGCAAAGAGATATAGACAGGTTAAGTGAGTGGGCAATAAGGTGGCAGATGGAGTATAATGTGGGGAAATGTGAGGTTATTTACTTGGGTAGGAAGAACAGAAAAACAGAATATTTTTTAACTGGTGAGAAACTATTAAATGTTGGTGTTCACAGAGATTTGGGTGTCCTAGTACAGGAAACATGGAGAGTTAGCCCGCAGGTACAGCAAGCAATTAGGAAGGCAAATGGCATGTTGGCCTTTGTTGCTAGGGGGTTGGAGTATAAGAGTAAGGAAGTCTTGCTCCAATTGTGCAGGGCCTTGGTGAGACCACACCTGGAGTACTGCGCACAGTTCTGGTCTCCTTATCTAAGGAAGGATATACTTGCCTTAGAGGGGGTGCACCGAAGGTTCACTAGATTGATCCCTGGGGTGAGAGGGTGGTCCTATGAGGAGAGATTGTGTAGAATGGGCCGATACTCTCTGGAGTTTAGAAGAATGAGAGGTGATCTCATTGAAACATACAAGATTCTGAGGGGGATTGATAGGGTAGATACTGAGAGGATGTTTCTTCTGGCTGAAGAATCTAGAACTAGGGGGCATAACTTGAAAACCCTCAATATAAATGCTTATTCTATACCAAGGATTTATGGGACCTTTACCGCAAGCTTCTTTTGTCCACCTCCTTCCCTCCCAATCCCAACATTTCTCTTTATCCAAAAAAAGCATTATTCCCAGGTTTGAAGTCTATGGGGGCAATTTTGCCAGCCCTGGGGAGGCGGGTAAGGAGGCGGGACTGCCGGGAAAATGGCAGAATTTGGGGGCGGGTGACTAACCCGCCTCCGTCCCATCTTCCTAGGAGGCGGGTAGCCGTCCCGCGCCGGGTCCTGTCTCCTGTCCAGTACTACAGAGATTGGAGAGAGCAGGGTTCCGGCTCAAGAGGAGTAAGTGCACTTTCCTGGGGAATGAGGCAGTGTTCCTGGGACACAGAGTGGATGCCACCGGGCTCCATCCACTCAAGCAGAAGGTACAAGCACTGCAGGACGCCCCTGCTCCTACAAATGTGGCTGAGTTTAAAGCTTACCTGGGACTGCTGAACTACTATAACAGGTTTTTACCAAACTTGTCAACTGTGTTAGCACCTCTTCACAAACTACTGCGCAAGGAGACACAGTGGCAGTGGGGAGAGGAGCAGGGGGTTTCATTTGAACAGTCCAAGAAACTGATGCTGTCGTCGGATGTGCTGGTTCACTACAATGCAGAGAAAGACATCATTCTCTCTTGTGACGCTTCACCTTATGGGGTGGGGGCAGTTCTTTCACACTGCATCGAAGATGGAACTGAAAGACCAATAGGGTTTATGTCGCGAACTCTAACACCAGCGGAAAAAACTATTCCCAGTTAGACAAAGAGGGGTTAGCAGTAATGTTTGGGTTACAGAGGTTCCACAAGTACATATATGGCAGGAAGTTCACCATATGCACTGATCATAAACCTCTTCTCTCTCTTTTGAATGAAATGAAAGCAGTTCCACAGATAGTGTCACCCCGGATCCAGAGGTGGGCAGTGACGTTGAGGGCATATGAGTATGTCATCGTCTACAAGGCGGGTGATGTAAGAAAAGGAGTCTTACACATCAAGTAACTTTAAGGTAAGCTTTAAGCAACTTACAAACACACTATATACAAGAGAGGTCTTTACCATGCCTCTGGTAGAAGCCTCTTACAATACTGAACAGTCCAGTATTTATACCAGTCCAACAGGAAGTGACATGTGACAGGAAGTGAGGTATGTACACAGTTCATAGTTCATAGTTCACAGTTCACAGGAAGTGATGACATAACTTCCCGGAAGTTATTATTATTATCACATTCTTCCCTCCTGCAGGATTAGGAGGCTGTGGTCTACCTTTTGTTCCGCAGCCGCCGAATGAGGAAGAGTCGCACCCGTTTGGGTTCCCGTCGTAGAGGGTCGCTGGTCCGCTTACATGCGGTTGGCCATTGGTCAGAGTCTGTGTGGCCTGGATTACCCTGTGAAGGGTCGGGGAGATCATGGCTCCGTGTACGAGCCCCAATAGGTTCAAAGTCGGACTGCCTCTGTTCAGAGGGAGGTGCAGAGCTGGTCTGTGGCGGATCAGTACTTTCATGCGCGGTACTGGGAGGGTCGCAACTTTGAGTACGGGGTTCGACCGGCACCAAGCTAGTTGGTGTCCGGTCAGGATCCTGGAGAGGGGTACCCGATAGGTCCCAAGAGTTTCCTGGTGAAATGCCATCACCCGATGTCCCACTAGGTCCTGGTGGGCAGGGAGCCAGATCCCGTAATGATACGGTAGATTCTCGGCCGTCGGAATATCGTATGTTTGCATAGGTGGGGTTGGCATCGGTTAGTTCGACCTCGTCTACGAGAGGGTCATTTTTAGACATCCGAACGTATCTTCGGAGTAATACAGGTCCAGGAGTAGTTAGCCATGACGGGAGTGATGTCCCATGAGATGAGCGACGCTGGAATCCAAAGAACCGCTCATGAGGTGTAGTATTTGTGGCTGTAGAAAGCAGGGACCGTATAGAGTGCAATGCATCTGGAAGCACTGTTTCCCATTGCTGGTCTGGTAGGCCCCGAGATCTTAAAGCGAGATGTACGGAATTCCAGATGATACCGTTATACCTCTCTACCTGCCCATTTCCGATGGGATGGTATGGTGTTGTTTTGCTTGTAGCAATTCCCCGTTCTGAGAGGTAGTCCTTGAGTTCCCTTGACATAAAGGATGGACCCCGATCTGAGTGAATATAAGCCGGCATGCCACAGAGAGAAAATACCTGCTCAAGGCAGCAGATTACTGTGGACGCCAGCATATTGGAGCAGGGGAAGGCAAACGGAAAACGTGAATATTCGTCGATCATGGTGAGCAAATATGTGTTCCGAGTTGAAGAGGGCACTGGGCCCTTAAAATCGATGCTAAGTCGTTGCATCGGTTGGGTTGCATGTATGAGTATACCATCTGAGGGGCGGAAGAACTGAGGTTTTAATTCCGCACAAAGCCGGCATTCTGAGCATATTTTCTTTACATCTCCAGTGGAAAAAGGGAGATTCCGTGATCGTACGAAATGTAGCATGCGCGTAACGCCAGGATGACACAATCCATTGTGGACATCCATGAGAGTCGAGGACGACATAGTGGAGCAGAATGCCCGTGTGAGGGTGTCCGGGGCCACATTCTCCTTGCCTGGCCGATAGAGAATGGTATAACCAAAAGAGGCCAGTTCCATCCTCCAAAGTTGTATTTTATTATTCTTAATTTTGGTTCGTTTTCGATTATCGAGCATGAAGGCGACTGATCGTTGGTCCGTGATTAATGAAAAGTGCTGGCGAGCTAGAAAATGGTTCCACTTCTGTACTGCCTCTATGATGGCTGTGGCTTCCTTCTCAACCGGAGGATAATGTAGCTCAGCACCTTGTAAGGTCCTGGACATAAATGCTACAGGACGACCTTCCTGATTCAGAGTAGCCGAGATCGCCACCTCCGAGGCATCACATTCAACCACGAAAGGGAGATTCTCATCGATGGAGTGAAGAGCCGCTTTCTCCAACTGTTTTTTGAGAAGGTTAAAGGCTGCAACAGCTGCTGTTCCCAGTGGAAATGATCTAGCATGCAGCAAGGGTTGGATTTTGTCCGAAAAATGAGGAATCCATTTAGCGTAGTATGCAAACAGACCGAGAGCCTGACGTAAAGAAGCCGGATTCTTAGGTGACGGGAGCTCTTGGAGCGGGCGAAGTCTTTCTGGGTCTGGCTTAATGATACCATTGCCTACGCAGTAGCCAAGGATGTTGATGGTCGGCTGTGACTCAACAGATTTGGATTCATTCAGGGTTAAATTACGGTGATGGAGGGCATCCCGAAATTTTTGGAGGTTGGCGTCGTGTTCCTGTTGATTGTGACCTGCAATGGTAATGTTATCAAGATAGGGAAAAGTATCCCTTAGGTTTTCCTGTTTAACGAGGCCATCCATTGCCCGTTGGAAGACAGCCACTCCATTAGTAACCCCGAATGGGAGGCGACGAAATTGGTACAGCCGTCCATTAGCCTCAAAGGCCGTGTACTGCTTATCTGAGACCTTCAAGGGTACCTGATGATAGGCACTTTTTAAGTCGTAAGTTGAGAACACTTTGTATTCGGCCAGTTTATTAACCATATCATCAATGCGTGGCAATGGGTAGGCGTCCAAGTCGGTATATTGATTGATGGTTTGCGAATAATCAATGCATAGTCGCTGTTTCTGAGGTTTTAGAGGGTTCTTGACAATGACGACTTGAGCCCGCCAGGGCGATGAACATGGTTCGATGATATCCTCTGCTAGAAGTCGAGAGATTTCAGCCTCAATAAAAGATTGGTCTTCCTGATTAAAGCGCCGCGATTTCGTTATTATTGGTTTGCATCGAGGCGGAATACTGGCAAATAATGAGGGTTCATCCAGTGAAGCTGCTGATAATGCACAAAACGGTAATTTAGACGGTATATTCGAAATAGTAAGACCAGGTTTGGATCCGCCGAACTCAATAGTGAGTTTCTTATGCTGTTTCTGGAAATCCAGCCCTAAGAGGAGATCACTACATAAGTCCTTGAGTACCGAAAGTCAGGTGGAGGGATACATGCGACCATTAAGTGTCATATCAACAATACAAAAGCCGGAGATTCTGGTATTCAGTGATGACTGAGCCATCGCAATTGCCTGGTCTGATGGGAAGACATGTAGTTTCAATTTCGC
Organism: Somniosus microcephalus; assembly: GCF_052327205.1. Taxonomy (NCBI): domain Eukaryota; kingdom Metazoa; phylum Chordata; class Chondrichthyes; order Squaliformes; family Somniosidae; genus Somniosus; species Somniosus microcephalus. The sequence goes on from NW_028225180.1 coordinate 73,062,877, forward strand.
AACAATCTGTTCCTTAATGAAACTATCAGTACTTCCTGAGTCAATTAAGGCATCTAAGGTATGCCCTTTAATTGAAACTTTTGTAGCTGCATGAGACAGGTTCTGTGGGCAAGCAGCTGTAATTGGTGTCGTTGCACAGAGAGTGGCTAAAACTCTCGGTGTGCTTCTTCGGGAGAGAGCTCGAGAGGAAGCTTGATAGGTCCTAGCTGGAGCATCCTGATAGGCCCTAATTGGGGCAGTTCGGTAGGCCTTAGCTGGATTGGCCCTCATAGAGGCCCTTGATAGGCAAACTTTAGCAAAGTGTCCTTTTTTTTTGCAATAACTGCAGATTGCATTGCGAGCAGGGCAGGTTTTCCTAGGGTGAAAAGCATCTCCACAAAAGAAGCATTCCCTCCTAGATTGCCAAGAGGCTGCTAAAGTGGGGTCATCCTCCTCTTCTTCATCAGAATTATCAGAATTAGATTCCCCCATGATAGGGTTCACCTGAGACCGCTTGAATTGTCTGGTTGCAGTTACAGCAGCAGATCGAGATCTGGGCAGCTGATAGAGGTCTGCATTTCTCTTTGCCAAATCCAGAGAACAAGCTAGGTCAAAAGCTTTTTGTAGCTCAAGTATTTTACTTTCTAGTAGACGCTGGCGTATAAATGGAGAGGCAATCCCGCAGATGAAAGCATCACGAATCATTTCTTCGCGGTACAGCTCAGCTGAGGCTGCCTGAAAGTTACAATCTATGCTGAGCCTGCGAAGTTCTTGGAGGAATTCGTTAATCGATTCCCCTGGCCCTTGTTGGGCTGTGGCCAGTAGATGTCTAGCATAGACCTCATTTGGAGTCTTGGCATACAGTTTCTTAAGTGCCCGAATCACCTCATCGTAATTATCCCATTCATCAACATATTCAAACACTTTTGGGGTCACATAGTTGATAAGTATCCTCAATCTAGTAGGAGCATCCGCTTCACATTCATCCAGAAAATTCTCAAAAGTACGGTACCAATGCTTCCATACCCTGCCAGCTGCTGGTGTATTCGGGTCCAAGTCCAGACGAATAGGTCTAAGGATTCTCTCCATGATGGGTGGTTCCCTGGATCCTTAACTCCGAGTTTGTCCGAAGGTCTAGTATTTGTGAGTGTAAATACTAAGTTGCTTAAATTGATGTAAGAAAAGGAGTCTTACACATCAAGTAACTTTAAGGTAAGCTTTAAGCAACTTACATACACACTATATACAAGAGAGGTCTTTACCATGCCTCTGGTAGAAGCCTCTTACAATACTGAACAGTCCAGTATTGATACCAGTCCAACAGGAAGTGACATATGACAGGAAGTGAGGTATGTACACCGTTCATAGTTCACAGTTCACAGGAAGTGATGACATAACTTCCCGGAAGTTATTATTATTATCACAGCGGGCAAGTACCATGGGAACGCAGATGCCTTGAGCCGTCTTCCACTGCCAGGCACACCTATCCGTGCAGCTCCAGAGGACAGAGTTTTGATGTTGGAGGACACTGACACGGCACTTGTGACTGCAGAGCAAGTAAGAACATGGACAGGTAAAGATCCAGTACTGTCTAGAGTTCGAGAATATGTGGTGAGGGGATGGCCACAGCATCCGGAAGGGGCTGACTTCACATCAGGAAAACAGAGCTGAGTGTGCAGGATGGTTGCATGTTGTGGGGAGCACGAGTGATTATTCCACAGCCAGCATGACAATCTATCCTAGAGCAACTACATCAGTGTCATCCTGGGGTCTCGCGTATGAAAGCCGCTAGGAGTTACTTGTGGTGGCCAAAGCTAGATGAGGAGATAGAAAATCTAGTCAAGACATGCAGCACTTGTCAGGAACACCGGAAGGCACCAGCAGCGGCTCCTCTCCACCCCTGGGAGTGGCCGGATAAACCATGGAGAAGATTGCACTTAGATTATGCGGGTCCATTCATGGGGAAGATGTTCCTCATAATCATTGATGCACATTCCAAATGGATGGATGTTTATCCTGTAAATTCTGCTTCCGCCACTACTACTATAGACTGCCTGCACCGGAGCTTCAGTAATCAAGGGCTACCGGAGATCGTGGTGAGTGACAATGCCACTTGTTTTGTGAGTACAGAGACAAAAGGGTTCTTGAGAAAAAATGGCATAGTGCAGGTGACCTCGGCTCCATATCATCCGTCCTCGAATGGACTTGCGGAGAGAGCCGTACAAACATTTAAGGAGATGACGAAAAAAAGTGCAGAAGGGAGTTAGCAGCCAAAGTGTCACGGGTTCTGTTCAGCTGCAGAATAACACCTCAATCCACCACAGGACTCTCTCCGGCTGAGGTGTTATTAGGTCGTAGACTACGCTCCACTCTTGACCATGTCCACCCAGACCTAAAAAGGAAAATGGAAAACAGACAAAACAAACAAAAAGAGAACTATGACAAAAGAACAAAGAGCCGAAGTTTTGGAGAAGGAGATGCGGTCCTTACCAGGAATTTCAGTTATGGACCAAAATGGATTCCTGGCTTCATAGACTCAATGACAGGTCCAGTATCATACAAGGTCATGTTGGGAGATGGTAGGGTAGTACGCAGACATGTAGATCAGATACTTCCCAGACAAGGGGAAATTGAAATGAAGGTTCCAGATGCAATGACTGAAGACAGGGTTACCCCCAGTTATCCAAGTGCATCTGTGGTGCCACCCCCAGGGACAGAGACAGTTCCACAGGAACCTATTCGTCAAGAGGAAACCATCGTTGCAGAGTCAGATACTCTGAGCACTGCTCAGGAGCAGCTGGTGGCTTCACCACAAACAAGCAGGGACTTTACTGTCAGACGTTCACAAAGGGCTCGCAAGCCACCAGAGAGATTGATACTGAACTGTTAGATTCGTCAAGTATGGAACATGATGAATGGAGACTCCTTATGTGACCCTCAGGAATGGTTGTCTGTTAAGAAATTCATACTGACATCTTAAGGGGGGAGGGATATAGTAATCTGGAATGTTATGGTTAAGGTTATCCACCAGGTGGTGCTGTAGCCAATGCTGCTGCTAAGGTCAGAGGTTTGCTTCCTGTTAAGGTCAGAGGTTTGCTTCCTGTCAAGGTCAGCAAAGGTGGAATGCCAGGATGCAGGCATGATGTTTGTTACTGTTTGTTTAATAAAATACTCATACTAGTTCCAAGATATCGCCTCTTCGAGTTCTTGTTCCACTACATGGATTTATCACAGACTCTTAATGCCCTTGGAGCAACTAGGCATGGGGAATAAATACGACCATGCCAGTGTTGTCCACACCCCAAACACAAGTTAAATAAATAATTCCTAACTATCCCCTGCTTGCTAAAATTTCTGAGCTTGGTGAAAGGTTGCCTTTGCAGCTTTGTTTGAAAACCTGATGATTTTTATTTGTTCATAGCCCAAGAGGAGGGCCCAGGGCAGACGACCCCTGTTGAGCACTCTTGGGACCAGAGACCTCCCAACATAATGGTTGTGAAGTGTTCATCGATTGCTGAGACAGGCTAACAAATTGTTTATCGTTTATTTTTTGGGGAGGGGAAACGACAAAGCTTAGCTCATTGGCATTTTAGCCACCGTTGGTCTCAGTGCATTTTTTAAACTTGTGAATACGCTTTGCTGTAAAACACAACCCCTAAAAGTAACTTGTGAAAATTCGTTTCGTGGCCAATATGGCAATGAATAAAAACAGAAAATGCTGGGAATACTCAGCAGGTCAGGCAGCATCTGTGGAGAGAGAAACTGAGTTAACGGGCTGGATTTTGTCAATGGGGAGCTTTTGGAGGCGGGACTCCCACTTGTCGGGTTTTAGTCCCGCCTCCATCGACTTCTGGCCAACCCATGCTATTTTCCCTTGATTGACCTTAAGTCGGTTACAGGTGACGTCAGCGAGTGACGTTTCATCTGTCAAGAGCTTTTGACAGCTGAAATGTCATCGTTTGACAGCTCTGTGAAGCTGTCAAACACTGACAATCTGTCTTCTAAGTTGAGTCTTTACACAAGACTCCATTAGAAAGCCTTCCTGAGCAGAAAGCAGAAGGCTGCAGCTTTTGACAGTTCAGCGGCCATTCTGCTTTCTGTGCCTGTGAGCTGAGGGACTCCCGAGACCTGAAGGGAGGAAGCCTGCAGGAAGAAGTAAAGGTAAATAAAACTTATTAAAACACTTTACACACACCTCACACACTTACCTCTGCACACATGCACCCATCACTCACCTGCACACCGGACATCTCGGCCCCTCCGACTCCCGCAGACCGATGTCCCGCCTCGCTAACCCTGGGGAGGTTCGGAGCTGTCGGGAAGCCCACATTTCAGGGCTCAAAATAGGGATTAGCCAAAAAACTGCCTGTTAACTACCTGTTAATTGGCACTAATCCCCTTCCTGCCTCCAGGAGACGGGACCCGGTGCGGGTCAGGTACCCGCCTTCTGGGAAGATGGCACGGAGGCAGGTTGGGGGCGGGATGGGTACCCGCCCCCAAATTCTGCCATTTGCCCGGCTGTCCCGCCTCCAAACCCGCCTCCCCAGGGTTGGCAAAATCACCCCCAACATGTCAGGTCGATGACCTTTCGTCAGACGCTGCCTGGCCTGCTGAGTGTTTCCAGTATTTTCTGTTTTTATTTCCGATTTCCAGCATCCGCAGTATTTTGTTTTTGACAATGAATAACAATTGCAATAGAACTTTGATAACCCAGAGAAAACGAGCTGTTCTAAGGCAAGCAAGTGGGGTCATTCGGTGACACAAGTCTGCAGTTTGGGAAGGATAATGGATATTAAAAACTGCTTTCTCGGGGACACTTCCAAATGCTGCTCCTGTACAGGTCAGTCAGGAGGTTGCTGCTCGGAGTTTAGTTTTGCTCTCTTTCTCTGTCTGAAAGGATTTTATTCACGTTATTGTGCTGTGGCTTACGGTGTTCTGAGGTTTGCTTTTCTCTCATCCCTCCCCTTCTTTCCCCCAGAGTCCCCTGGCAAGTATTAAGCAGCTGATTGAGTTGGTGCTGGTGGACACTGATGTAAGCCCAATGGCTGGCTGGCTGGCTGGCCTCTGGTGAGTAACTGTTCCCAGATACTGCAGGGCGATGGAGTTTCAGATTTTACAAGCCTGCAATTCAGTCTTAACTGTAAACTAACTGAGCGTTAATCAATCTCACGCAACAGGGCATAAAGCACCCGAGAGCGAGTGTGGGCCGGTTCCCAGGTACCAGCAATGCAGTGTTTGAGTCTGCCCCTCTTTCTAATCTCAGGAATCAGGTCCCAGGAGTGATGTCAAGACTCTAATCTCAGGAGTCGGGTCCCAGGGGTGATACCAAGGCCTAGAAATTCGGTATGGCCCCGCCAGGTCTTTTGCGCCCGAAATTTTGCGCTCGCCAGGATTCCCGTAGCGCCCGCCTAAAATTCAGTTGCGACGGGCCAAGACGGCGGCAGGCGCTATTGCAGGGTTTGGCCGCCTCGCTAGGGGCGATGAATGTCACTTTCAGGCGTCCAGCTGCCGCTGCGGCACCCGATGCGGTGCGGCAGGCTGGGGTACTGCAGGCCTCCTCCTTCTCTTAAGGAGGAGCTGCCTGCAGCCGTCAGATCGCCGGTGGATTCCCCCGGCAAATGAGCCCGGCACCACGGAGAAGTGCCGGGCTCGCGGGACTCAGACATCAATGCCGCGGGGGGGTGGTGCAGGAGTCCGGGGAGGGAGGTGCGGGCAGGCGGCTGCCGGGAAAGCGGCCGGCCGCCGCTCCACCTTTATGCGCCGGCCTTTCGGAGCTGCAAGACCCCGTTTCACAAACGCTGTTTGCGGCTGCCACGGGCGAGGCGGCCGCAACTGAATTTGGCCATCGGGCCGGAATAGCATTGCAACCGGGGCGCTGCGCACACCGATGACGTCATCGGTGCCGGCGCGGCGCTACCGGCTAACGCCGATGTTAGGGTCCATCTGAATTTCGGGCGATAAAAAACTTCAGGCGCAAACCACTTTATAGCCAATAAGTGGGCGCAAACGCAACTGAATTTCTAGGCCCAAGACTCTAATCTCAGTCGTCAGGTCCCAGGGGTGATACCAAGACTCTAATCTCAGGAGTCAGGTCCTGGGAGTGATAGCAAGACTCTAATCTCAGGAGTCAGGTCCCAGGAATGATACCAAGACTCTAATCTCAGGAGTCAGGTCCTGGGAGTGATAGCAAGACTCTAATCTCAGGAGTCAGGTCCCAGGAGCGATACCAAGACTCTAATCTCAGGAGTCAGGTCCGAGGAGTGATATCAAGACTGTAATCTCAGGAGTCAGGTCCCAGGAGTGATACCAAGACTCTAATCTCAGGAGTCAGGTCCCAGGAGTGATACCAAGACTGTAATCTCAGGAGTCAGGTCCCAGGAGTGATAGCAAGACTCTAATCTCAGGAGTGAGGTCCCGGGAGTGATACCAAGACTCTAATCTCAGGAGTCAGGTCCCAGGAGTGATACCAAGACTCTAATCTCAGGAGTCAGGTCCCGGGAGTGATACCAAGACTCTAATCTCAGGAGTCAGGTCCCAGGAGTGATAGCAAGACTCTAATCTCAGGAGTGAGGTCCCGGGAGTGATAGCAAGACTCTAATCTCAGGAGTCAGGTCCGAGGAGTGATACCAAGACTGTAATCTCAGGAGTCAGGTCCCAGGAGTGATACCAAGACTCTAATCTCAGGAGTCAGGTCCCAGGAGTGATAGCAAGACTCTAATCTCAGGAGTCAGGTCCCAGGAGTGATACCAAGACTCTAATCTCAGGAGTCAGGTCCCAGGAGTGATACCAAGACTCTAACCTCAGGAGTCAGGTCCCAGGAGTGATACCAAGACTCTAATCTCAGGAGTCAGGTCCCAGGAGTGATACCAAGACTGTAATCTCAGGAGTCAGGTCCTGGGAGTGATACCAAGACTCTAATCTCAGGAGTCAGGTCCCGGGAGTGATAGCAAGACTCTAATCTCAGGAGTCAGGTCCCAGGAGTGATACCAAGACTGTAATTTCAGGAGTCAGGTCCGAGGAGTGATACCAAGACTGTAATCTCAGGAGTCAGGTCCCAGGAGTGATACCAAGACTGTAATTTCAGGAGTCAGGTCCCAGGAGTGATACCAAGACTGTAATTTCAGGAGTCAGGTCCCAGGAGTGATACCAAGACTGTAATCTCAGGAGTCAGGTCTCGGGAGTGATACCAAGACTCTAATCTCAGGAGTCAGGTCCCAGGAGTGATAGCAAGACTCTAATCTCAGGAGTCAGGTCCCTGGAGTGATAGCAAGACTCTACATAAGAACATAATAAGAACATAAGAACATAAGAAATAGGAGCAGGAGTAGGCCAATCGGCCCCTCGAGCCTGCTCTGCCATTCAATAAGATCATGGCTGATCTGATCCTAACCGCCAATCCACTATCACAGAACCATCTCCTGAATCTAACAGAATTAGACACATGAAATAGGAGCAGGATCAGGCTACACGGCCCCTGGGCCCGCTCCGCTACCCACAGGGCCATGACCGATCCGGACCTAGACTCATGTCCAAATTCCTGCCCGCTCCCCGTAACCCTTAATTCCCTTTACTTCTAGGAAACTGTCTATTTCTGTTTTAAATTTATGTAATGATGTAGCTTCTACAGCTTTTTGGGGCAGCATATTCCATGGACCGACCACCCTCTGAGTGAAGTAGTTCCTCCTCATCTCAGTTTTGAAAGAGCAGCCCCTTATTCTAAGACTATGCCCCCTAGTTCTAGTTTCACCCATCATCGGGAACATCCTCCCCGCACCCACCCGATCCAACCCCTTCACAATCTTATATGTTTCAATAAGATCGCCTCTCATTCTTCTGAACTCCAATGAGTAGAGTCCCAATCTACTCAACCTCTCCTCATATGTCCATCCCCTCATCCCTGGGATTAACCGAGTGAACCTTCTTTGTACTGACTCGAGAGCAAGTATGTCCTTTCTTAAGTATGGACACCAAAACTGTACGCAGTATTCCAGGTGCGGTCTCACCAATACCTTGTACAACTGAAGCAATACCTCCCTATTTTTATATTCTATCCCCCTAGCAATGAAAGCCAACATTCCATTGGCCTTCTTAATCACTTGCTGCACCTGCATACTAACCTTTTGAGTTTCGTGCACCAGAACCCCCAGATCCCTTTGTACTTCAGTACTTTCCAGTTTCTTGCCATTAAGATAATAACTTGCTCTACGATTTTTCCTGCCAAAGTGCATAACCTCACACTTTCCAGTATTGTACTCCATCTGCCAAATCTCTGCCCACTTATTTAGCCTGCCTATGTCCCCTTGCAGGTTTTTTATGTCCTCCTCACTCACTACTTTCCCTCCCATCTTAGTATCATCTGCAAACTTTGATATGTTACACTCGGTCCCCTCCTCCAAATCGTTAATATAGATTGTAAAGAGTTGGGGACCCAGCACTGACCCCTGCGGAACACCACTAGTTACTGATTGCCAGTCTGAGAATGAACCATTTATCCCAACTCTCTGCCTTCTGTTAGATAGCCAAACCTCTATCCATGCCAGAATATTACCCCCAATCCCGTGATTTTTTATCTTAAGCAATAATCTTTTGTGTGGCACCTTGTCAAATGCCTTTTGGAAGTCTAAATACACTACGTCCACTGGTTCCCCTTTATCCACCCTATATGTTACTTCCTCAAAGAACTCCAGCAAATTTGTCAAACATGACTTCCCCTTCATAAAACCATGCTGACTTTGTCCTATTAAATTATGATTATCCAAATGTCCTGTTACTGTCTCCTTAATAATGGACTCCAAAATTTTACCTATCACAGATGTTAGACTAACCGGTCTATAGTTTCCAGCCTTCTGTCTACTGCCCTTTTTAAATAAGGGTGTTACATTAGCAGTTTTCCAGTCTGCCGGGACCATTGCCGAGTCCAGGGAGTTTTGGAAAATTATTACCAATGCATCCACAATCCCTACCGCCACTTCCCTCAAGACCCTAAGATGTAAGCCATCAGGTCCAGGTGATTTATCCGCCTTGAGTCCCATTATTTTACCGAGTACCACTTCCTTAGTGATTTTGATCGTGTTTAGCTCCTCCCCCCTTTAGCCCCCTGTTTGTCCAGTGTTGGGATATTCTTAGTGTCTTCTACTGTAAAGACTGATATAAAATATTCATTCAGTGTTTTTGCCATCTCCATATTTCCCACCATTAATTTCCCGGTCTCATCCTCTAAGGGACCAACATTTACTTTAGCCACCCTTTTTCTTTTTATATAACTATAAAAACTCTTACTATCTGTTTTTATATTTTTTGCTAATTTACTTTCATAATCTATCTTCCCTTTCTTAATCAATCTTTTTGTTATTTTTTGCTGTCTTTTAAAGTTTTCCCAATCCTCTATCCTCCCACTAGATTTGGCTACCTTATATGCCCTTGTTTTTAGTTGAATACTATCCTTAATTTCTTTACTTAGCCACGGATGGCTGTCTTTTCTTTTACACCCTTTTCTTCTCAGTGGAATATATATTTTTTGGAAGTTGTAAAATAACTCCTTGAATGTACACCGCTGATCATGTATCGTCTTACCCTTTAATCTATTTTCCCAATCCACTCTACTCAATTCCGCTCTCATACCTTCATAGTCTCCTTTATTCAAGCTTAGCACGCTTGTTTGAGATCCAACCTTCTCACCCTCTAATTGAATATGGAATTCAACCATGTTATGGTCACTCATTCCAAGGGGATCCTTTACTAGGACATTTTTAATTAATCCTGTCTCGTTACACAGGGCCAGATCTAAGGTTGCTTGCCCCCTGGTCGGTTCAGTTACATACTGCTCAAGAAACCCATCCCTAATACACTCAATGAACTCATCCTCAAGGCAGCCCTGCCCAATTTGATTTGTCCAATTAATATGATAGTTAAAATCCCCCATAATTATAGATGTTCCCTTATTACAAGCCTCAACTATTTCCTGATTGATACTCCATCCAACAGAGTTACCACAGTTCGGAGGCCTATAGACTACGCCCACTAGTGTTTTTTCCCCTTATTATTCCTTACCTCCACCTAAACTGTTTCATTATCCTGATCTTTTGACCCAATATAATTTCTCTGTATTACAGTGATTCCTTCCTTTATTAACATAGCCACCCCACCTCCCCTTCCTTCCTGCCTGTCCTTCCTGATCGTTAAATAACCTGGTATGTTTAATTCCCAGGCATTGTCACCCTGCAGCCATGTTTCTGTAATGGCCACAAGATCATACCCATATGTAGTTATTTGTGCCATTAACTCGTCTATTTTGTTACGAATGCTACGTGCATTCAGATAGAGAACTTTCAAAGATGTTTTGTGACACTTAGTTCCTGCTTTTGCCCTTTTTATTACTTTACCTTTTACTCCATACCTTCTGCCCCTTCCTGACACGCTCTGGTTTTTAATTTCCCCACTGCTACCTAAGTCTATGACCTTCTCTGTTGTCATTTTTATTATTTGCTCTCTAGGAACCTTCCCCCCACTAGTTAGTTTAAAGCCCTCTCTACAGCCCTAGTTATATGATCCGCCAGGACTCTAGTCCCAGCACTGGCCAAGTGAAGCCCATCCCAACGGAACAGCTCCCTCCTGCCCCAGTACTGGTGCTACTGTCCCAGGAAGCAAAACCCATTTCTCCCACACCAGTCTTTGAGCCACGCATTTAACTCTCTAATTTTATTTGTCCTAGTCTAATCTCAGGAGTCAGGTCCCGGGAGTGATACCAAGACTCTAATCTCAGGAGTCAGGTCCCAGGAGTGATAGCAAGACTCTAATCTCAGGAGTCAGGTCCCAGGAGTGATAGCAAAACTCTAATCTCAGGAGTCAGGTCCCAGGAGTGATAGCAAGACTCTAATCTCAGGAGTCAGGTCCCAGGAGTGATAGCAAAACTCTAATCTCAGGAGTCAGGTCCCAGGAGTGATAGCAAGACTCTAATCTCAGGAGTCAGGTCCCAGGAGTGATACCAAGACTGCAATCTCAGGAGTCAGGTCCCGGGGGTGATACCAAGACTCTAATCTCAGGAGTCAGGTCCCGGGGGTGATAGCAAGACTCTAATCTCAGGAGTCAGACAGCTGTGTATAAACAGTTCAAAGGGATTACTTGAAACAATAACCTATATTTTCAGTCTGTGCGCTGACTGCCCATCTAGCATTTTTGGTCTGTTTTTGATCCATGCTTTGCCCTGCTGTTCGAATCCTCAATCACTGCAGTTTCATACAGCTTGCGAACTGTTGCAGGTTATCGCTCCCTGAGCTTCAGTGAATGTTACAGCTTTCCCTCCTTGGGCATGAACTGTGGGAGTGTTCTGGCTGTAGATGTCTTAGTTCAGGCCCTCTCCGCAAAGCACCTTTACGTGTGCAAACATTGAGACAGTTTCCATAAGGAGCTGAAACCTGTTTATCTCTGCCATCTTTGGGTTAGCGTAGCCCAGGTGTCACGCCCGCTCGTAGTAAACTGCTCCCTGGAGAATATGCAGGATTGCCACCATGTGCTCGCCACCTCCAAGTGTAGCGAGGACCACACTGTTTAACGGCTTGCACACCGGCTAAAACCAAACTGACTTAAACCCAGGCAATCCAAAGAATTAGACTCCACGTACTTGCGGACTGGTAGACCTCAGAGAATGAAGCAGTCCATGCCCACATGCAACAAGACCTGGATGACGATCAGGCTTGGGGTGATAGGTGGCAGGTAACATTCGCGCCACAGAAGTGCCAGGCAATGACTATCTCTAACAAGCGAGAGTCTAACCACCTCCCCTTGACATTCAACGGCATTACCATCGCCGAATCCCCCAACATCAACATCCTGGGGGTCACCATTGACCAGAAACTTAGCTGGACCAGCCACATAAATACTGTGGCAACAAGAGCAGGTCAGAGGCTTGGTATTCTGTGGCGAGTGTCTCACCTCCTGACTCCCCAAAGCCTTTCCACCATCTACAAGGCACAAGTCAGGAGTGTGATGGAATACTCTCCACTTGCCTGGATGAGTGCAGCTCCAAGAACATTCAAGAAGCTCGACACCATGCAGGACAAAGCAGCCTGCTTGATTGGTGTTGTGTATGTACTTTTAAGAGAATAACTGGTCTCAGACTGCAGTACCGGCAGTGACCACCCCTGTATAAAAGGCGCTAGAGAGCCTCTGTTTGTTAGTTTCGCTATTGACTTCCACCAGTAAAGACTTGTTTGTTTTCACTCCTGCTGGTCCGTGTCTCAATCATTCACGGACTTAACACTGGTGATGAATAAGAAACAAACTTACCTGCAACTTGGCAGCACCTCAGACGACGTTGTTGAAGGTCGGAGCCAGAAGAAAGAAAAAAAAATAGAGTCCAAAGAAACTCGGGAAACTGGCGTCGACCGTCAATCATTGGTTTGAAAACTTGCAGGAGAGACTGTTCAGAGCCAGGCTGGGTTCCTCGGTCTGTGGTTTCCCAGCTAATCGGGCTGGTGGCAGGTAGTGCTCTGATCCTTCCTGGGCTGCGGTGGGCTGAAGCTCGATCGGGTGGCTTTTCAACGGGGCCGGGCAGCGAGTCGGGAAGCAAAGAGAGAGAGAGAGAGGGTGGAGCACACAGGGCGCGGCCGGTGCTTCGAAGCTGGGCAGCGTTCGGACCTAAGAAGAGGGAGGGAAGTGTCCCAGAGGGTCCGCTCCACGACGGGAAAATAATAAAAGAAAAAGAATCAATATGTAACGCGCAAGAAACCGTGGAAAGCAGCGCTAACAACAGCGGGGAAGAAGGCAAAGCGCGGGAGGCGCCATTTTGTTAAATCGGGGAAGAAGGCGAAGCGCGGGAGGCACCATTTTAGATTTGCAAGATGCCGAAGACTGGCTGTATCACTGCTTTTGATAATACATTAGAGGACTGGACCACGTATGTGGAAAGAGTCGAGGTATATTTCGAGGCAAACGAAATAGCGGAGGGGAAAAAGGCATCGATATTGCTAAACTTAATGGGCGCTAGAACGTACGGCCTATTGCGGGACCTGATTACTCCAGCCAAACCGAAGGCGAAGAGGTTTAACGAAATTGTTGCTGTCCTACAGGAACACTTAAACCCTGCACCGCTGTTGATAGCAGAAAGATTTAAATTCCACAGGAGAACTCAGCACAAAGATGAGAGCAATGCTGAGTATCTTATGGAACTACGCAAGCTATCAAAGCACTGCCAGTTCGGAGCAGGACTGGCAGATACCCTACGGGACAAATTTGTCTGTGGACTCCTGAGTGAAAGAACACAGAAGAAGTTACTCTCAGAAAAAGAGCTGATGCTAGATAAGGCTTTCAGCGTGGCAGTATCGTATGAAGCAGCAGCCAGGGGAGCTGCAGAAATTCAACAAAAACCACAGGAATACGGCACCCACGAAATGACACAGGGATTTGCAAAATGTTTTGTGCATTGAGTGCTGTTGGAGTTTTGCTAAGTGGGAGAAAAATCATTTAAGTGTATTTTGTGAATTTTAGTGTGTTAAGAAGTCAATTATTTGAAGTAAGTTTAATTTTTTAAGGGTTTTTTAAACTCTTGGGCAGTTTAAACAGGAAGTAGAATCTGGGTATAAAAGGGGAGGGGCTAGTGCAGTGCACGGAGTGCTTTGTGCATTGAGTGCTGTTGGAGTTTTGCTAAGTGGGAGAAAAATCATTTAAGTGTATTTTGTGAATTTTAGTGTGTTAAGAAGTCAATTATTTGAAGTAAGTTTAATTTTTTAAGGGTTTTTTAAACTCTTGGGCAGTTTAAACAGGAAGTAGAATCTGGGTATAAAAGGGGAGGGGCTAGTGCAGTGCACGGAGTGCTTTGTGCATTGAGTGCTGTTGGAGTTTTGCTAAGTGGGAGAAAAATCATTTAAGTGTATTTTGTGAATTTTAGTGTGTTAAGAAGTCAATTATTTGAAGTAAGTTTAATTTTTTAAGGGTTTTTTAAACTCTTGGGCAGTTTAAACAGGAAGTAGAATCTGGGTATAAAAGGGGAGGGGCTAGTGCAGTGCACGGAGTGCTTTGTGCATTGAGTGCTGTTGGAGTTTTGCTAAGTGGGAGAGTTCGGATAAGTGGGAGGTGAGGGTATGTTTTTTGCTCTGTTTTATTCCCCACTCCCAGGCTTAGACAGCACTGCGGAGGTGGAGCAGCGAGACGAGTCAACCAAACAGGCTCCACAGACAGTATTCAAGGAGGAGGTTGGTGATCAGCTGGTTGGTTGGTTTTCTTCCTTCTCTTCTCTTTCATACCTTTAAGTTGGTAAGTCCTATTGAATAGTGGTGTGATATTATCATATATATCTGGGCAGGGTCTTCATAACTAATAATAAGAAATTAAATTAATTATATAGAATGGAGCAGGTGATGTGTTACTGTTGCGAGATGTGGGAGCTGGTGAACCCCATTAAGGCTCACGGTGATTACATCTGCGACAAGTGTTTGCTGCTAGAGGAACTCAAGTTCCATGTTATGGAGCTTGAGACTGAGCTTCGGACACTGCGACACATCAGGGAGGGGGAGAAGTTCCTGGACTCTATGTTTCAGGAGATGGTCACACCTATGAAGTTAATTACTGCAGATGTAGTCCGTGGTCAGGGACAGGACGGTGTGACTACGAGTGAGGAAGGTACAGGGATCCAGGATGTAGTGTTGAAGGAGACGCAGCCCTTGTTCTTGTCCAGCAGGATCGAGGTTCTTACTCCCTGTGAGGGCGGGAGCGGGGACTGCAGGGAGGATGAGCAACCTGGCCACAGCACCGTGGTACAGGGGGCCATTCAAGTGGAGGGAGTAAAACGAAATGTTGTAGTGGTAGGGGATAGTATCATTAGGGGGATAGATAGGGTTCTCTGCAGTCAAGAGCGGGAGTCCCGAAGGCTGTGTTGCCTGCCTGGTGCCAGGGTTAAGGACATCTCTTCTGGGCTGGAAAGAAACTTGGAGTGGGAGGGGGAGGATCCCGTTGTCGTGGTCCATGTTGGTACAAACGACGTAGATAGGACAAGGAAGACGGTTCTGTTAAAGGAGTATGAGCAGCTAGGGGTCAAATTAAAAAACAGAACCTCAAGGGTAATAATCTCTGGGTTATTACCTGAGCCACGAGCGAATTTGGCTAGGATAAATAAAATTCAAGAGTTAAATGCGTGGCTCAAAGACTGGTGTGGGAGAAATGGGTTTTGCTTCTTGGGACACTGGCACCAGTACTGGGACAGGAGGGAGCTGTTCTGTTGGGACGGACTCCACTTGGCCAGTGCTGGGACTGGAGTCCTGGCGAATCATATAACTAGGGCTGTAGAGAGGGCTTTAAACTAATTAGTGGGGGGGAGGTTTCTAGAGAGCAAATAATAGAAATGACAACAGAGAAGGTCATAGACTTAGGTAGCAGTGGGGAAATTAAAAAACAGAATGTGTCAGGAAGGGACAGAAGGTATGGAGTAAAAAGTAAAGTACTAAAAAGGGAAAAAACAGGAACTAAGTGTTACAAAACATATTTGAAAGTTCTTTATCTGAATGCACGTAGCATTCGTAACAAAATGAATGAGTTAACGGCACAAATAATGACATATGGGTATGATCTTGTGGCCATTACAGAAACATGGCTGCAGGGTGACCATGACTGGGAATTAAACATACCAGGTTATTTAACAATCAGGAAGGACAGGCAGGAAGGGAGAGGAGGTGGGGTGGCTATGTTAATAAAGGAAGGAATCACTATAATACAGAGAAATGATATTGGGTCAAAGGAGCAGGATAGTGAAACAGTTTGGGTGGAGATAAGGAATAATAAGGGGAAAAAAACACTAGTGGGTGTAGTCTATAGGCCTCTGAACAGTTGCAACTCTGTTGGACGGAGTATTAATCAGGAAATAGTTGAGGCTTGTAATAAGGGAACAGCTATAATTATGGGGGATTTTAATTATCATATTAACTGGACAAATCAAATTGGGCAGAGCAGCCTTGCGGAAGAGTTCATTGAGTGTATTAGGGATGGGTTTCTTGAGCAGTATGTAACTGAACCGACCAGGGGGCAAGCAACCTTAGATTTGGTCCTGTGTAATGAGACAGGATTAATTAAAAATGTCCTAGTAAAGGATCCCCTTGGAATGAGTGACCATAACATGGTTGAGTTCCATATTCAATTAGAGGGTGAGAAGGTTGGATCTCAAACAAGCGTGCTGAGCTTGAATAAAGGAGACTATGAAAGTATGAGAGCGGAATTAATTAGAGTGGACTGGGAAAATAGATTAAAGGGTAAGACGGTACATGACCAGTGGTGTACATTTAAGGAGTTATTTTACAACTTCCAAAAAAAATATATTCCACTGAGGAAAAAAGGGTGTAAAAGAAAAGATAGCCATCCATGGCTAAGTAAAGTAATTAAGGATAGTATCCGACTAAAAACAAGGGCATATAAGGTAGCCAAATCTAGTGGGAGGATGGAAGATTGGGAAGTCTTTAAAAGACAGCAAAAAATAACAAAAAGATTGATTAAGAAAGGGAAGATAGATTATGAAAGTAAATTAGCAAAAAATATAAAAACAGACAGTAAAAGTTTCTATAGTTATATAAAAAGAAAAAGGGTGGCTAAAGTAAATGTTGGTCCCTTAGAGGATGAGACCGGGAAATTAATGGTGGGAAACATGGAGATGGCAAAAACACTGAACAATTATTTTGTATCAGTCTTTACAGTAGAGGACACTAAGAATATCCCAACACTGGACAAACAGGGGGCTCTAGGGGGGGAGGAACTAAATACAATTAAAATCACTAAGGAAGTGGTACTTGGTAAAATAATGGGACTCAAGGCGGATAAATCCCCTGGACCTGATGGCTTGCATCCTAGGGTCTTGAGGGAAGTAGCAGTAGGGATTGTGGATGCATTGGTAATAATTTTCCAAAACTCACTGGACTCAGCAAAGGTCCCGGCAGATTGGAAAACTGCCAATGTAACACCCTTATTTAAAAAGGGTAGTAGGCAGAAGGCTGGAAACTATAGACCTGTTAGCCTAACATCTGTGGTTGGTAAAATGTTAGAGTCCATTATTAAGGAGACAGTAACGGGACATTTGGATAAACATAATTTAATAGGAGAAACTCAGCATGGTTTCATGAAGGGGAAGTCATGTTTGACAAATTTGCTTGAGTTTTTTGAGGAAGTAACATACAGGGTGGATAAAGGGGAACCAGTGGACGTAGTGTATTTAGACTTCCAAAAGGCATTTGACAAGGTGCCACACAAAAGATTATTGCTCAAGATAAAAAATCACGGGATTGGGGGTAATATTCTGGCGTGGGTGGAGGATTGGCTCTCTAACAGAAAGCAGAGAGTTGGGATAAATGGTTCGTTCTCAGATTGGCAACCAGTAACTAGTGGTGTTCCGCAGGGGTCAGTGCTGGGTCCCCAACTCTTTACAATCTATATTAACGATTTGGAGGAGGGGACCGAGTGTAACATATTAAAGTTTGCAGATGATACAAAGATGGGACGGAAAGTAGTGAGTGAGGAGGACATAAAAAACCTGCAAAGGGACATAGACAGGCTAAATAAGTGGGCAGAGATTTGGCAGATGGAATACAATACTGGAAAGTGTGAGGTTATGCACTTTGGCAGGAAAAATCATAGAGCAAGTTATTATCTTAATGGCAAGAAACTGGAAAGTACTGTAGTACAAAGGGATCTGGGGGTCCTGGTGCACGAAACACAAAAAGTTAGTATGCAGGTGCAGCAAGTGATCAAGAAGGCCAATGGAATGTTGGCTTTTATTGCTAGGGGAATAGAATATAAAAACAGGGAGGTATTGCTGCAGTTGTACAAGGTATTGGTGAGACCGCACCTGGAATACTGCATACAGTTTTGGTGTCCATACTTAAGAAAAGACATACTTGCTCTCGAGTCAGTACAAAGAAGGTTCACTCGGTTAATCCCGGGGATGAGGGGGTGGTCATATGAGGAGAGGTTGAGTAGATTGGGACTCTACTCATTGGAGTTCAGAAGAATGAGAGGCGATCTTATTGAAACATATAAGATTGTGAAGGGGCTTGATCGGGTGGATGCGGTGAGGATGTTCCCAATGATGGGTGAAACTAGAACTAGGGGGCATCATCTTAAAATAAGGGGCTGCTCTTTCAAAACTGAGATGAGGAGAAACTTCTTCACTCAGAGGGTGGTAGGTTTGTGGAATTTGCTGCCCCAGAAAGCTGTGGAAGCTACATCATTAAATAAATTTAAAACAGAAATAGATAGTTTCCTAGAAGTAAAGGGAATTAAGGGTTACGGGGAGCGGGCAGGAAATTGGACATGAGTCTAGGTTCGGAATGGTCATGGCCCTGTGGGTCGTGTAGTGGGCCCAGGGGCCGTGTAGCCTTGTTCTGCTCCTACTGTGTTCTAATTCTGTTAGATTTCAGGAGATGGTTTTATTCCTGTTCCTGGCTGGGGTGGAGATTGCCTTTACAGAAGGTAAGTACTGTAGAAAATATAGGGACAGAGTGATCTCCTGGAAGAATTTCGATCGCCTAGATGGGTCGGAGAGGAATTTCCCAGATTTTTTTCTCCCAAATTGGCCATTGGGTCGTTATCTGGTTTTTCGCCTCTCCCGGGAGATCACATGGGTTAGGTTGGATGCAGAGTGATAGAAGATTTGAGGTTAGGATCAGATCAGCCATGATCTTATTGAATGGTGGAGCAGGCTCGAGGGGCCGATTGGCCTACTCCTGCTCCTATTTCTTATGTTCTTATGTTCTTATGTTATCGCTGCGGCAGAACTAACCATGACCAGAAGGACTGCTGGTCCAAAGACAAAATATGCAGACAATGCGGGAAGATTGGACACATTGCACGAGTTTGCAGGTCTGGGAAGAAGACCAGCGACAACAAAAAGGCTACTAAGGAACCGTACATGAAAGTACAAAAGATGACGGACAGTAGTTCCGAAGATCAGATGAGCGATAGTGAATCCGGAAACAGGAGACAAAGGTGTCTCAAACTTCACAATGTAATCGCAAAAGAGGATCACCAAACCATTTGGGTCACCCCCACGATAGCAGGGTCCCAAGTTAAAATGGAATTGGATACAGGATCAGCGCTAACCATCATGAATCGACGAGACTACGAGCGGCTATTTTCACACATACCCTTGAGAGAGACATCCATCGTCTTGACAACGTATACGGGGCAAAAAGTATACCCCAGAGGAAAAATACGGGTGCCTGTCGAATACAATGGCAAGAAAATACGGAAATTGTATCTCTACAACTGCCAAATGGTGGACCACCGTTATTGGGACGGGAATGGATCAGGAAGATAAACTTAGATTGGCATTCCATTCATGCAATGACGGTGGACGGTAAAAAAGATGAAGACGTCACTCCTGGACGATTGTCAACAATCTTAGCTAACGCCAAAGAGGTATTTCAACAAGAACTGGGCACGCTTAAAGGCGTAACCGCCTCGATAAAAATAGAAGAGAATGCAGTTCCCAAGTTTTTCAAAGCAAGACCGGTACCATATGCAATTCGCCCAGCCATCGAGGCAGAGCTGGAGAATCTGGAGAAGGCGGGCGTGTTGTCTAAGGTCGACTGGAGCGAGTGGGCGACACCCATCGTTCCTGTCATGAAGAAAACGTTAAGCAATAAGCCCGGAGAGCCAAGGAAGATTCGCATCTGTGGGGATTTCAAGGTGATGGTGAACCCTGTCCTTCACACAGTACAATATCCTCTTCCAACGATAGAAGACATCTTTGCCTCACTGTCTGGAGGGAAGCGTTTTACAAAAATTGACCTAACACAAGCATATTTGCAGATGGAGGTTGAAGAGCCCTCTAGGAAGTATCTCACGATAAACACTCACAAAGGTCTTTACCAGTATCATCGATGGGTATTCAGAGTAGCATCGGCTCCGGCGATATGGCAAAGAGCGATGGAACAAGTCCTGCAAGGGATTCCGGGGACTCAGTGTTACTTGGACGACATCCTTGTAACAGGTGAAGATGACAGTGAACACCTTAACAACCTAGAACAGGTGCTCACTAGACTACGGGAACATGGGCTGCGAGCCAACCGCCCCAAGTGCGAATTTTTAAAGAAACAGATATCGTATTGTGGCCACGTGATTGATGAAGAGGGGTTACATAAGTCCCCTGACAAAATTGAAGCGGTTGTTAAGGCCCCAGCACCTGAAAATGTGTCGCAACTGAGGTCGTTCCTCGGGTTGGTGAATTACTATCATAAGTTTTTGCCGAATTTGTCGACAATTTTGCACCCACTGAACGCCCTGCTACGAACGGGGGTAGCATGGAAATGGAGCGATGATTGTAAGCGTGCTTTTCAGAAGAGTAAGGACTTAATCACTTCAAGGGAACTATTGGCTCACTACAACCCAGCACTGCCAATCAGGCTGGCGTGTGATGCGTCTCCCTACGGCATTGGGGCGGTACTGTCACATAAATTCCTTGATGGTTTAGAGAGGCCGATAGCTTTTGCGTCACGCTCGTTAACTTCTGCCGAGCGTAACTACGCCCAGATTGACAGAGAGGCCCTCAGCCTAGTGTGGGGGGTGAAGAAGTTCAATCACTATCTGCACGGTCAAAAATTTACTCTACTAACCGATCACCAACCTCTTGTCTCCATTTTCAACCCTCAGAAGGGTGTACCGATAATGACGGCACAACGGCTGCAGAGATGGTCCCTTTTCCTAGGGGCACACCAATATGACATCGAGTACAAAGGAACTAAACAGCATGGAAATGCTGATGGATTGTCACGCCTACCGTTGCCGACGGTGGAAGAAGACCTTGCAGTGGATCCAATGGAGTTATTCCACTCGACCATAGTCGAATGTCTCCCTGTGATGAATGCAAACATAGAAAAGGAAACACGGAATGACCCGACACTATCACGGGTCTATGATTTAACGGTGAAGGGATGGCCAGCACATGGCGAACCACTGCTGCCAGCATTCTCGCCGAGAAGAGAACAGCTGTCAGTGTGCAGAGGAACCTTGATGTGTGGATCCAGAGTAGTAATTCCACCTAAGTTGACGGATAGAGTACTCAATGAGCTTCATGAGGGTCATCTGGGTGGGGTAAAAATGAAGAACTTAGCCAGAGCGTTTGTGTGGCGGCCGGGAATCGATAGAGAAATCGAAGAGATGACCAAGAGCTGTGCAGGATGCCAGAAGGTCCAAAACGCCCCACCACAAGCTCCTCTGCATCCATGGGAGTGGCCCTCATCTCCATGGCAACGGGTGCACATTGATTTTGCTGGTCCCTTCATGGACTCGATGTTTTTAATTGCGGTGGATGCACATTCAAAGTGGCCAGAGGTAATGAAAATGTCCTCAACCACCACGGAAAAAACTATCACAGTTTTGCGAACCATATTCGCCAGGAATGGGCTGCCTGAACAGATTTGCTCTGACAATGGACCACAGTTTGTGTCTGAAGAGTTCCGGAGGTTCTTAAAGAACAATGGCGTTAAGCATTACACATCTGCCCCATATCATCCAGCCACTAATGGATTGGCCGAGAGGTTTGTCCAAACATTCAAGAAGGCTATCAAGGCAATGTGTAATGAAGATATACCCCTACAACACAAGGTGGACAACTTTTTGTTTGCCTACCGGAATGCAACACATGCGGTTACCAACCAAACCCCAGCCATGATGTTCTTCAATCAAAGACTATGATGTCGCTTGGATTTGGTTAAGCCAAACGTCCGAAGAGATGTGGAGAACAGGCAGTTTCAGAATATGAATGAAAGGCCGACCAGGAGTTTTAAGATAGGTCAACCAGTTTTGGCCCGGGACTACCGCACTGAGAAATGGCAGCCAGGAACGATTTGTACACGGCAAGGACCTCTCATGTATACCGTGGACGTTGGAGAGAGCATTGTAAGACGCCATGCTGACCAGATTCTAGAGTCACTGGAAAACGTCAACTCCACACCACGATCTGATACACCTGGCAATGAAATCGACGTACCAATTGCAGCTACCGCAGAATCGGTGATATTGGAAGCAGATGAACCAAACAACGACATTGATCTCGACTCAACATTGCCAGAAGAACCTGATACCCCAAAGAGGCGTTATCCAGACAGAATCAGGAAGCCTCCTCAAAGATTGAACTTATAATTGCTTAAACTTAACCAATGTATCTAGCAACCGTGATTGTGATTGTAATTAGTTATCATTTAGTTGTTAAATGAATGTTATGTACTGTTTATCTAAAAGGGGAGGAATTGTTGTGTATGTACCTTTAAGAGAATAACTGGTCTCAGACTGCAGTACCGGCAGTGACCGCCCCTGTATAAAAGGCGCTAGAGAGCCTCTGTTTGTTAGTTTCGCTATTGACTTCCACCAGTAAAGACTTGTTTGTTTTCACTCCTGCTGGTCCGTGTCTCAATCATTCACGGACTTAACAATTGGCACCCCGTCCACCACCTTAAACATTCACTCCCTCCACCACCGGCGCACCGTGGCTGCAGTGTGTACCATCTACAAGATGCACTGCAGCAACTCGCCAAGGCTTCTTCGGCAGCACCTCCCAAACCCGCGACCTCTTCCACCTAGAAGGACAAGGGCAGCAGGCGCATGGGAACACCACCACCTCCAAGTTCCCCTCCAAGTCACACACCATCCTGACTTGGAAGTATAACGGCCGATCCTGCATCGTCGCTGGGTCAAAATCCTGATACTCCCCTCCGCCCCCCCCTAACAGCACTGTAGGAGTACCTTCACCACACGGACTGCAGCGGTTCAAGAAGGCGGCTCACCACCACCTTCTCAAGGGCAACTAGGGACAGGCAATAAATGCTAGGCCTCGCCACTCGCTGCGTAAAAAAGTTTTTCCTCACATCCCCCCTGTATCTTTTGCCCAAAACCTTAAATCTGTGTCCCCTAGTCCTTGTACCAACAACTAGTGGGAACAGCCTTTCCCCATCTAGCCTATCCAAACCCACCATAATCTTGTACACCGCTGTCAAATCACCTAGTGTCACTTAATGCTGTTTGCTGCTGACCCGAAGACTGAAACATGCCAGCGTTTTTCCAGTTTGCCCGGTTCCCTCACCAAGCCCACTCTCGCGGTTCAGTGAACAGAGCCTCCAATTCGTCTGACCTGAGACTTTTTACAAAAGGACACCACTCCACCTTAGCAGCAGAATGATACATTGTGCAGCAACAGTGACCACACTTGAGCGTTTCATTGGTTGTCAGGCGCTTTGGGATGTCCTGAGGTTGTGAAAGGCGCGGTAGAAATGCAAGTTCTTTCAAAGTGCAAAGAAAGAAGATCCGAAGCAGCCAGCAGCTGAATTTTGGCCCAGTTGAGATATTTTGTCGAGTCTGCTTTAAACGTCACTAGGGTGGTAAAATGGAGCTGCAGCGTGTGCCCATCATCCTTCGTCCTACCGACACGTGTCCCCAGTTGTGCCTGTAGAAAGATGAGACCTGCTGCAACGTATTACAGAATCTTACAGCACAGAAGGAGGCCATTCGGCCCGTCGTGCCTGTGCCGGCTCTTTGAAAGAGCTCTCCAATGCGTCCCACTCCCCCCTGCTCTTTCCCCATAGCCTTGCAAATCTTTCCCCTTCAAGTATTTATCCAATTCCCTTTTGAAAGTTACTGTTGAATCTGCTCCCACCGCCCTTTCAGGCAGCGCATTCCAGATCACAACAACTCGCTGCGTAAAACATTCTCCTCATCTCGCCTTGGTTCTTCTGCCAATTATCTTCAATCTGTGTCCTCTGGTTACTGACCCTCCTGCCAGTGGAAACAGTTTCTCCTTATTCACTCTATCAACACCCTTCATGATTTTGTAAGAAGTCACACAACACCAGGTTATAGTCCAACAGTTTTATTTGAAATCGCAAGCTTTCGGAGCGCTGCTCCTTCGTCAGGTGAAGTGGAGAGATGCATAAAGACACAGCTTATATAGTCAGAGAATAATGTCAGATGTTTACAGGTAATCTTTCTAACTGCCATTTGTCGCACCTCGGCAGAGAGATAATTACAGCAATCAAAGGTGTGAATGGTGTCCAAACAGGTTAGTCAGGAAAACATTACATCAAAGAACAATGAGGTGGGGTCACAAGGGGTCAAATGTTGCAGATGCTGGGGTCTGTATGAAAAACAAAAAACAGACAAAAAAAACATTTTTTTGCTGGAAATCACAGCAGGTCTGGCCGCATCTGTGTAGAGAGAACAAGCCAATGATGACTCGAGTCTGGGTGACCCTAAGTCAGGTGGGGTTACATGTAGCGTGACATGAACCCAAGATCCCGGTTGAGGCCGTCCTCATGTGTGCGGAACTTGGCTATCAGTTTCTGCTCGATGATTTTGCATTGTCGTGTGTCTCGAAGGCCGCCTTGGAGAATGCTTACCCGAAGATCGGAGGCTGAATGTCCTTGACTGCTGAAGTGTTCCCCGACTGGGAGGGAACACTCCTGCCTGGCGATTGTTGCGCGGTGTCCGTTCATCCGTTGTCGCAGTGTCTGCATGGTCTCGCCAATGTACCATGCTCCGGGGCATCCTTTCCTGCAACGTATGAGGTAGACAACGTTGGCCGAGTCACATGAGTATGTACCATGTACCTGGTGGGTGGTGTCCTCACGTGTGATGATGGTATCTGTGTTGATGATCTGGCATGTCTTGCAGAGGTTGCCGTGGCAGGGTTGTGTGGTGTCGTGGTCGCTGTTCTCCTGAAAGCTGGGTAATTTGCTGTGAACGATGGTCTGTTTGAGGTTAGGCGGCTGTTTGAAGGCGAGTAGTGGAGGCGTGGGGATGGCCTTAGCGAGGTGTTCGTCGTCATCGAAGACATGTTGAAGGCTGCGAAGAACATGGCGTCGTTTCTCCGCTCCGGGGAAGTACTGGACGACGAAGGGTACTCTGTTGGTTGTGTCCCATGTTTGTCTTCTGAGGAGGTCTATGCGATTTTTTGCTGTGGCCCGTCGGAACTGTCCATCGACGAGTCGAGCGTCATATCCCGTTCTTACGAGGGCATCTTTCAGCGTCTGTAGGTGTCCATCACGTTCCTCCTCGTCTGAGCAGATCCTGTGTATTCGCAGGGCTTATCCATAGGGGATGGCTTCTTTAACGTGGTTAGGGTGGAAGCTGGAGAAGTGGAGCATCCTGAGGTTGTCCGTGGGCTTGCGGTAGAGTGAAGTGCTGAGGTGTCCGTCTTTGATGGAGATTCGTGTGTCCAAGAATGAAACCGATTCTGAGGAGTAGTCCATGGTGAGTTTGATGGTGGGATGGAACTTGTTGATGTTATCGTGTAGTCTTTTCAGTGATTCTTCGCCGTGGGTCCATAGGAAGAAAATGTCGTTGATGTATCTGGTGTATAGCGTTGGTTGGAGGTCCTGTGCAGCGAAGAAGTCTTGCTCGAACTTGTGCATGAAGATGTTGGCGTATTGGGGTGCGAATTTGGTCCCCATGGCTGTTCCGTGTGTTTGGGTAAAGAACTGGTTGTCGAAGGTGAAGACATTGTGGTCAAGGATGAAGCGGATGAGTTGTAGGATGGCGTCTGGAGATTGGCTGTTGTTGGTGTTGAGTACTGAGGCTGTTGCAGCGATGCCGTCATCGTGGGGGATACTGGTGTAGCGTGCCGAGACATCCATCGTGGCGAGGAGTGTTCCTGGTTCAACTGGTCCGTGGGTGCTGAGTTTCTGTAAGAAGTCTGTAGTGTCGCGACAGAAGCTGGGGGTTCTGTGTACGATGGGTTTCAGGATGCCCTCGACATATCCAGAGAGGTTCTCACACAGGGTTCCGTTGCCTGATACGATAGGACGTCCGGGTGTGTTGGCTTTGTGTATCTTTGGGAGGCAGTAGAAGTCTCCCACGCAGGGAGTACGTGGGATGAGAGCGCGTAGGATGCTTTGAAGGTCTGGATCGAAGGTCTTGATCAGTCTGTTGAGTTGGCGGGTGTGTTCTTTGGTCGGATCTGCGGGTAACTGTCTGTAGTGTTCCTGGTTGTCCAGTTGTCGGTATGCTTCTTTGCAATAGTCCGTTCTGTTCTGTATGACGATGGCTCCTCCTTTGTCTTCTGGTTTGATGACAATGTTGCGGTTGGTCTTGAGAGCATGGATGGCGTTGCGTTGTGCTCGGGTGACATTCTGGACTGTCTTGTGAGTGCGGCTGATGAATCTGGCGTTGATGCATCTCCTGACAGCTTGAGCATACATGTCAAGCTTAGGGCAGCGACCCTCCGGAGGGGTCCAATTTGACTCTTTCTTCTTCGGTTGCTGCACTGCAGATCCCTCTGTCTGCTGTTCCGGATCATTGGTTGTCTCATTGGGTTCGCTGCTGACATCTTGGGATTTGTGGAAGAATTCCCGGAGCCTCATTCTCCTGATGAATTCCTCTGTGTCTGCCGCGAGACCGATGGGGTCCATTTTGGTGGTGGTGGGGTAATCATCTGGCATTATTCTCTGACTATATAAGCTGTGTCTTTATGCATCTCTCCACTTCACCTGACGAAGGAGCAGCGCTCCGAAAGCTTGTGATTTCAAATAAAACTGTTGGACTATAACCTGGTGTTGTGTGACTTCTTACATTTGTCCACCCCAGTTCAACACCGGCATCTCCACACCATGATTTTGAACACATCTATTAAATCTCTCCTTAACCTTCTCTGCTCTAAGGAGAACAATCCCAGCTTCTCTAGATTTGATTGGGTAGATGTAAAGAAGACGTTACCAGTTGTGGAGGAGACCAGAACTAGGGGCCATCAATATAAGATAGTCACTAATAAATCCAATCGGGAATTCAGGAGAAACTTCTTTACCCAGAGAGTGGTGAGAATGTGGAACTCGCTAATGGAGTCCATTATAAAAGATGTAATAGCAGAGCACTTGGACAACAGTGACAGGATCGGACAAAGTCAACATGGATTTACAAAAGGTAAGTCGTGCTTGACTAATCTACTGGAATTTTTTGAGGATGTAACTGGTAAAATAGATAAGGGAGAACCAGTGGATGTGGTGTATTTGGACTTTCAGAAGGCTTTCGATAAGGTCCCGCATAAGAGATTAGTGTGTAAAGTTAAAGCACATGGGATTGGGGGCAAGGTATTGACTTGGATAGAGAACTGGTTGGCAGACAGAAAGCAAAGAGTTGGAATAAACGGGTCTTTTTCCGAGTGGCAGGCAGTGACTAGTGGGGTACCGCAGGGATCAGTCCTTGGACCACAGCTATTCACAATATATATTAATGATCTAGACAAGGGAACTAGATGTAATATCTCCAAATTTGCAGATGACACAAAGCTGGGTGGGCGTGTGTGCTGTGAGGAGGATGCCGAGAAACTCCAGGATGATTTGGACAGGTTGGGTGATTGGGCAGAAGCATGGTAGATGCAATATAGCGTGGATAAATGCAAGGTTATCCACTTTGGTGTCAAAAACAGGAAGGCAGATTATTATCTGAATGGCAATAGATTGGGAGAAGGGGAAGTGCAACGAGACCTGGGTGTCCTTGTGCACCAGTCGCTGAAGGTAAGCATGCAGGTGCAGCAGGCGGTTAAGAAGGTAAATGGTATGTTGGCCTTCGTAGCGAGAGGGTTTGAGTACAGGAACAAGGATGTCTTGCTGCAGTTGTACAGGGCCTTGGTGAGACCACATCTTGAGTATTGTGTGCAGTTTTGGTCACCTTATCTGAGGAAGGATGTTCTTGCTATGGAAGGAGTTCAGCGAAGATTCACCAGGCTGATACCTGGGATGGCAGGAATGACGTATGATGAGAGATTGGGTCGATTGGGCTTGTACTCGCTGGAGTTTAGAAGACTGAGAGGGGGTCTCATTGAAACTTATAAAATTCTGACAGGACTGGACAGACTAGATGCAAGAAGGATGTTCCCGATGGTCGGGGAGTCCAGAACCAGGGGTCACAGTCTAAGGATAAGGGGTAGGCCATTTAGGACAGAAATGAGGAGGAATTTCTTCACCCAGAGAGTGGTGAACCTGTGGAATTCTCTACCACAGAAGGCAGTAGAGGCCAATTCATTAAATATATTCAAGAAGGAGTTGGATATATTTCTTAAGGCAAAAGGGATCAAGGGGTATGGGAAGAAAGCAGGGACCGGGTACTGAATTTGGATGATCAGCCATGATAGCATTGAATGGCGGAGCAGGCTCGAGGGGCCGAATGGCCTACTCCTGCTCCTATCTTCTATGTTTCTGTGCTACCACAGGGAGTGGTTGAGGCGATTAGCACAGATGCATTTAAGGGGAAGCCAGATAAGCACGAGGGAGAAAGGAACAGAAGGTTATGTTGATAGGGTGAGATGAAGAGGGGTGGGAGGAGGCTGGTGTGGACCATAAACACCAGCGTTGACCAGATGGATCGAATGGTCTGCTTCTGTGCTGTAAATTCGATGTAATCAGCCAGTGTAACACTCCTGTCCTTGTGAAACAGCACATCGTCTACCACTGAGCAGTGCCACAGGTACTCCACCAGTGTTTTTTTGTTAAAGGCGGAACGGAGTTGATCCAAATTCTCTGAATAATCAGATTTGTTTATGTGTATCTCATGCCCCAGCAGTTGCCTGTAGATCCTGTGGTTTAACAATCCTGATTGTCACCCTGTTCCAGTAAGGCTTTGCCTTTTTAAGGACTATGCATTCAGCTCCTGCAGTACGCTAATAAATTGAGTCGACTGTGTGTAATTGTTTGTGCATCAGTCCAACTAATCATTTGGTGACTGATGTAAGAATATGTCGGCCAGGAAGAATATCCCTAACAAGCATTTCCTAATGTAAAACATGCCAGCACGGCACTAAACACGTTCTACAGAGTATGTAGCTTTTGGAGGTCGCACGCAGGACGAGATCAAGGGGCTTGGTGCATAACGGACATTCCTCACTAACACGATAGCAAAATACTGCAGATGCTGGAAATCCGAAATAACAACAGAAAACGCTGGAAAAACTCAGCAGGCCAGGCAACATCCGTGGAGAGAGAAACGGAGTCAATGTTTCGAGTCGAAACCCTTCTACAGAACTGAGAAAAAAAGACAGGAAATGAAAGAGATTAAAAGGCAGTTTGGGGGCTGGGAAATGGGGGAGGGGATGAAAGAAGAGACATTGAGATAAACTGAAAGCAATGAAGATGAACAAGGTTGAAGAGCCAAATGGCGATCCCGTCGAAGAGAAGAGCAGAACTTCTTCAAGGTGGACATTCCTAGAAGAGGGGTGGCAGTGAACCAAACACTAATACGATAGCAAAATACTGCGGATGCTGGAAATCCGAAATAACAACAGAAAACACTGGAAAAACTGAGCAGGCCAGGCAACATCCGTGGAGAGAGAAACAGAGTCCTCACTAACAGTTTGTGGGAAGAGATGAGAAATGTACTGGGCATAAGGCCAGAGAGTCAGGAGACAGGCCGCGACTACAAAGACTGAATAGAGATAAGGACACAAAGGCCATGACCGACGTCCATGTAAAGAGAACAATGAACAGAGGATGGACAGCGTTGCGCAGACGCATTGAAGGGAGAAATGTAAAGAATGTCACTTGCCGTTATGATGTAATACGTTAACGTAATCGCGTATTACCTAGACGCAGGTAGGACGCGTCGACGTGATAGCAGCACGTTAGGAGGGCGTAATTCACCCTATAAAAGATACAACACACTTCGAGCTGGTCTTGCTTAGGCTGGGGTGGGCAGGCAAGACAACACGCTTACAACACCCAATGAGTCCGTTGCACGTGAGTTACTATCGGTACCAGTCTCATGGGCACTGCATGTAATGGATTGTATCGTTGATTTGATGAATTAAAGATATTAATCAGACGTCTCAGTATTTCCAAGTCCTTGAACTTGTATTAAGGGTAAGGATATATGCCAATAGCCTATCAGAAACCAACAATCGAGACTGCAACACAACTATCACCTCAACAGATTTATTAAGTACTGTACAGTTATGTTCATTCTATGAAGCCTGGGCTCTCCTTGGAATTAAATTACATAGTCTTTACAGCACAGAAACAGGCCATTCAGCCAGTTTATGCTCCACATGAGCCTCCTCCCACTCTATTTACTTCATCATGTAGTGGTAATGTCACTGGGCTAGTAATCCAGAGGCCTGGACTAATGATCTGGCTGATGGTAGCTGGGGAATTTAAATTCAGTTAATTAAATAAATTTGGAATAAAAAGCTAGTACTGTATCAGTAATGGTGACGTGACCATGAAACTACCGGATTGTTGTAAACCTACCTGGTTCACTAATGTCCTTTAGGGAAGGAAATCTGGCATCCTTACCTGGTCTGGCCTATATGTGACTACAGACCCACAGCAATGTGGTTGACTCTTAACTGCCCTCTGACTCTTACACTCAGTTGTAACAAACCACTACAAAACAAAATAATAAGAATGAAACCGGATGGACCACCCAGCATCAACCTTGGCACTGGCTACGGACACGGCAACGGCACACCCAGCCCAGTCAACCCTGCAAAGTCCTCCTCACCAACATCTGGAGACTTGTGCCAAAATTGGGAGAGCTGTCCCACAGACTAGTCAAGCAACAGCCTGACATCATCATACTCACAGAATCATACCTTTCAGCCAATATCCCAAACTCCTCTATCACCACCCCTGTGTAACGGTCAATAACATGTCATTCTATAGTGGACACTAGGTGGAGCCGTAGAGCTGTATATAGCTGTATGTATAAGACTACACTACCCAGCTGTATGATATTAAGACTACATTGCCCATGAGGCACTAGGCTACCCACAAGGCAGCAGTCAAGATGGAAGCCTCCACAGATGCAGTACCTAGTCCACATGTGCTCAATAAAAGGTCTAGCAAAAGCTAGCAGTGTTCATAATAAGAATGTCTAGTTATTAATGAACATAACACCCTGGGTATGTCCTGTCCCACCGGCAGGGCAGACCCACCAGGGGTGGTGGCACAGTGGTACACAGTCGGGAAGGAGTGGCCCTGAGAGTCCTCAACATTGACTCCGGACCCCATGAAGTCTCATGGCTTCAGGTCAAGCATGGGCAAGGAAACCTCCTGCTGAATGCCGCCCTCCCTCAGCTGATGAATCAGTACTCCTCCATGTTGAGAAGCACTGAGAGTAGCAAGGGCACAGAATGTACTCTGGGTGGGGGACTTCAATGTCCATCACCAAGAGTGGCTCAGTAGCACCACTACTGACCGAGCTCGCCGAGACCTGAAGGACATAACTGCCAGTCTGGGCCTGTGACAGGAGGGAAAAACCTACTTGACCTTCTCCTCACCAATCTACCTGTCGCAGATGCATCTGTCCATGACAGCATTGGTAGCAGTGACCACCGCACAGTCATTGTGGAGACAAAGTCCCGTCTTCACACTGAGGACACCCTCCATTGTGTAGTGTGGCACTACCACCGTGCGAAATGGGATAGATTCAGAACAGATCTAGCAGCTCAAAACTGGGCATCCATGAGGCGCTGTGGGCCATCAGCAGCAGCAGAATTGTATTCCACCACAATCTGTAACCTCATGGCCCGGCATATCCTTCACTCTACCATTACCACCAAGCCAGGGGATCAACCCTGGTTCAATAAGGAGTGTATTAAGAGCATGCCGGGAGCAGCACCAGGCGTACCTAAAAATGAGGTGCCAACCTGGGGAAGCTGCAACACAGGACTACATGCATGCTAAACAGCGGAAGCAGCATGCTATAGACAGAGCTAAGTGATCCCACAATCAACGGATCAGATCAAAGCTCTGCAGTCGTGAATGGTGGTGGACCATTAAACAACTAACGGGAGGAGGAGGCTCCATGAATATCCCCATCCTCAATGATGGTGGAGCCCAGCACGTGAGTGCAAAAGACAAAGCTGAAGCGTTTGCAACCATCTTCAGCCAGAAGTGCCAAGTGGATGATTCATATCGACCTACTCCCGAGGTTGCCACCATCAAAGAAGTCATTCGATTCACTCTATGTGATATCAAGAAACGGCTGAGCGCACTGGATACAGCAAAGGCTATGGGCCCCGACAACATCCCGGCTATCGTGCTGAAGACTTGTGCTCCAGAACTAGCTGCGCATCTAGCCAAGCTGTTCCAGTGCAGCTACAACACTGGCATCTATCCGACAATGTGGAAAATTGCCCAGGTATGTCCTGTCCACAAAAAGCAGGACAAATCCAATCCGGCCGATTACCGCCCCATCAGTCTACTCTCAATCATCAGCAAAGTGATGGAAGGTGTCATCGACAGTGCTATCAAGCGGCACTTACCAATAACCAGCTCATTGATGCCTAGTTTGGGTTCCGCCAAGACCACTCGACTCCCGACCTCATTACAGCCTTGGTCCAAACATGGACAAAGGAACTGAATTCCAGAGGTGAGGTGAGAGTGACTGCCCTTGACATCAAGGCAACATTTGACAGAGTGTGGCATCAAGGAGCCCTAGTAAAACTGAAGTCAATGGGAATCAGGGGGAAAACGCTCCACTGGCTGGGATCATACCTAGCACAAAGGAAGATGGTTGTGGTGATTGAAGGTCACAGCCCCAGGACATCGCTGGAGGAGTTCCTCAGGGCAGTTTCCTAGGCCCAACAATCTTCAGCTGCTTCATCAATGACCTTCCCTCCAACATACAGCACGGTGGCATAGTGGTTAGCACTGTTGCCTCACAGCGCCAGGGACCCAGGTTCAAATCCAGCCTCGGGTGACTGTCTGTGTGGAGTTTGCACATTCTCCCCGTGTTTGCGTGGGTTTTCTCCGGGTGCTCCGGTTTCCTCCCACAGTCCAAAGATGTGCGGGTTAGGTTGATTGACCATGATAAAAATTGACCCTTAGTGTTAGGGGGGATTAAATACGTGGGGTTACGGGGATAGGGCTTGGGTGGGATGGCTGTCGGTGTAGGGACCGGGTGCTAGGGTTGGATGATCAGCCATGATCTCGTTGAATGGCGGAGCAGGCTCGAAGGGCCGAATGGCCTACTCCTGCTCCTATCTTCTATGTTTCTATGTAAGGTCAGAAATGGGGATGTTCGCTGATGACTGCAGTGTTCAGCGCCATTCACAACTCCTCAGATAATGAAGCAGTCCATGGCTTGGGCTGATAAGTGGCAGGTAACATTCGCGCCACAGAAGTGCCAGGCAATGTCTATCTCCAACAAGCAAGAGTCTAACCACCTCCCCTTGACACTCAACGTCATTACCATCACTGAATCCCCCACCATCAACATCCTGGGGGTCACCATTGACCAGAAACTTAACTGGACCAGCCACATAAATACTGTGGCAACAAGAGCAGGCCAGAGGCTGGGTATTCTGTGGCAAGTGTCTCACCTCCTGACTCCCCAAAGCCTTTCCACCATCTACAAGGCACAAGCCAGGAGTGTGATGGAATATTCTCCACTTGCCTGGATGA
Source organism: Somniosus microcephalus (assembly GCF_052327205.1). NCBI lineage: Eukaryota > Metazoa > Chordata > Chondrichthyes > Squaliformes > Somniosidae > Somniosus > Somniosus microcephalus. The sequence continues at coordinate 73,096,209 of NW_028225180.1, forward strand.
GTGCAGCTGCAACAACACTCAAGAAGCTCAACACCATCCAGGACAAAGCAGCCCGCTTGATTGGCACCCCATCCACCACCTTGAACATTCACTCCCTCCACCACTGGCGCACCGTGGCTGCAGTGTGTACCATCTACAAGATGCACTGCAGCAACTCGCCAAGGCTCCTTCGGAAGCACCTCCCAAACCCGCGACCTCTTCCACCTAGAAGGACAAGGGCAGCAGGCATATGGGAACACCACCACCTCCAAGTTCCCCTCCAAGTCACACACCATCCTGACTTAGAAGTATATCGCCGATCCTTCATCATCGCTGGGTCAAAATCCTGGAACTCCCTCCCTAACAGCGCTGTGGGAGCACCTTCAGCACACGGACTGCAGCGGTTCAAGAAGGCGGCTCACCACCACCTTCTCAAGGGCAATTAGGGATGGGCAATAAATGCTGGGCCTTGCCAGCGACGCCCACATCCCATAAGCGAATATTAAAAAAAAATCTCACCCCATCAGCATAACCTTCTATTCCCTTCTCCCTCATGTGTTTATCCAGCTTCCCCTTAAATGTATCTATACTATTCGCTTCAACCACTCCCTGTGGTAGCGAGTTCCACATTCTCACCACTCTCTGGGCAAAGCAGTTTCCCTATGTGATTTCTTGGTGACTATTTTAAATTGATGTCTTCTCGTTTTGCTCTTCCCCATAAGTGGAAACACTCTCTCTGTTTCTTCTGAATTCTTTATTGGACTTATTAGTGACTATCTTATATCGAAGGCACCCTTGTTTTGGACTCCCCCACAAGTGGAAGCATTTTTTTCTACACCTATCGAACCCCTTCATAATTTTAAAGGGGTTTGTTTATCAGGTCACCTTTTGGTCTTCTCTGTTTTCGAGACAAGGGCCCTGATCTGTTCAGTCCTTCCTGGTAGTTCTGGCGTCATCCTTGTAAATCTTTTTTTTCACTTTCTCCAGTGCTTCTGTATCGTTTATGTAATGTGACTGGAACTGAGCACTGTACTCTTAAGTATGGTCTAACCAAGGGCTAGAAATTCGGTGAATTTGCGCCTCCCGTTACCCCTCCGGGGGGGTGCTAGTGGGGCACAAACGACTTCACCCGGGCACCGGCGGTAATCGGTGGCGCCCCGCTCCACTGCGCAGGCAATGGCTACGTCATCACCGCGCGCAGCACCCCGTTTTCGCCCCGCCTGCAAAATTGGCCCGCACTCCCCCGAATCTGCGCCGGGGCGAGGACGGCGACCGATTCAGGGGGCGCGGGAACGGAGCGGCAGGAGGCTCGCGGGGCGCTAATTAAAGGGGAGGTGGCGGGCGGGGGGAAAAACAAATCGGCCGACTTACTTGTCGCGGCCCGTTACTTCTTTGAATACGGGGTCCGCGCCGTGATCTGGCAGCCCGGCGCGTCTCTTGCATGCCGGGCTCCCCGGTGGTCCAGGTAGGGCCCCGCAGAGCTGTGGGCTTGGGCCCTCCCCTTTAATGAGGGGAGGAGCCCTTCCATGCGGCAGCGCTACGTGGCCCAGTGCGCAGCGCTGCAGAATGCACCGTCCCGATATTCGGGGTTCGCGCTCTAAGAAGGAAGTGGACGCTTGGACCCCAAATGGTCGCTAACAAATTTTCCCCCTATATGTTTAACATAATTTCTCTGCTTTTCAACTCTATTGCTCTTTTGCACTTTTTATGACTTTGTTAACCTGTGTTGCTACTTTTACTGACTTGTGAATCTTTACCCCCCAAGGTCCCTTTGCTACTCTAGGGGGCGAAATTCGCCTCCTTTGCACCTGCCGTTAGGACCTCCGGGGGGGGGCGCTAACAGGGGCACAAAGGACTTATAGCGCCTGCCGAGATATTCGGTGGGGCGCTACTGAGACGCGACCCCTTAGCGCCCCGTGGCCGAAATCTGGCTGTGTCCCGTGAGGCTGCCGCAGGCGATGTCAGCGACAGCCTCGCGGGTCGCGAGCCGGGCCGCACACCGCTGGTGGGGCGCTAATTACAGGGGCAGTCCGGCTGCGCCCCGCGTCGGCATTGTTTTATTTTGGCTGACCTCCATTTCGGCCCCCCCCTTGGCGGCCCTTGGCGTGGTTCGCCTCTCGGTGCCGGGCCAATTTCACCAGTGTGTCTATGTACTCCTGAAGTCTGTTGCTATTCTCCTCATTGTTCACTACATTTCGGGTCATCTGCCAACTTTGAAATTATGTCCTGTATTCCCAAGTCCAGGTCATTAATTTATATCAAAAAGTGCAGTGGTCCTAATACCGACCCCTGGGGAACACCACTGTATACTTTCCACCAACAACAACAACCTGCATTTATACAGCGCCTTTAACGTAGTAAAACGTCCCAAGGTGCTTCACAGGAGCGATTATCAAACAAAATTTGACACCGAGCCCCATAAGGAGATATTAGGACAGGTGACCAAAAGCTTGGTCAAAGAGGTCGGTTTTAAGGAGCGTCTTAAAGGAGGAGAGAGAGGCGGAGAAGTTTAGGGAGGGAATTCCAGAGCTTAGGGCCCAGGCAGCTGAAGGCACGGCCGCCAATGGTGGAGCGATTAAAATCGGGGGATGCTCAAGAGGGCAGAGATCTCGGAGGGTTGTGGGGCTGGAGTAGGTTACAGAGATAGGGAGGGGGGTGGTGAGGGCCTTGGAGGGATTTGTAAACTAGGAGAATTTTTAAACAGTGGTCCTCTTTTTATTGAACCAAATTAACTGTAAATTAACTGTAACTTAATAAAACTTTAAATAAAACGTAACAAATTAAATTAAAATTTGGTTTGCCGGGGTGATGATGCACTCCAGTCCCCGCAGCGCCCACCAGTCTCGGAAGGCCTCAAGTGTGCCGACGGACCCCGCGTGCTCCATCTCCAGGGCCACCCGGGCGCGAACATAGCTGCGGAAGAGAGGCAGGCAATCGGGCTGAACGACCCCCTCGACCGCCCGCTGCCTGGACCTGTTAATGGCCACTTTGGCCAGGCCCAGGAGCAGTCCTACGAGGTGGTGCTCCGACCTGCCCGCTCCCCTCCGCACAGGGTGACCGAAGATCAGGAGCGTGGTATGGCGTTTACTTTTTCCATATCTGGCTCTATTCCTTTACCAGATAGATTATCTCCTAGGAAAGTGACTTCCTGGACGCCAAACTGACACTTGGCTTTGTTGAGCTTCAGTCCATTCCGGCGTATGCTCTGTAGCACTTTAGTCAGTCTCTCATTGTGTTCTTTCAGTGTGGATCCCCAGATGATGATGTCATCAACATAGACCCGAACTCCTTCCAGGCCTTCAATTATGTGTTCCATCGCTCTATGAAAGATTTCAGATGCAGATATTATCCCGAAAGGCATTCTGAGGAAACAATACCTGCCAAATGGTGTGTTGAAGGTACAGTATTTGGTGCTCTCTTCATCCAGTTTTAGTTGCCAAAATCCTTGTGAGGCATCGAGCTTTGTAAAGTATCTGGCACCTGACATTTCACTGGTGATTTCTTCTCGCTTGGGAATCTGGTAGTGTTCACGTTTTATGTTTGCATTTAAGTCCTTTGGATCCATGCATATTCTTAGATCATTGTTCTTTTTCTTTACACATACCATGGAGTTAACCCAGTCTGTTGGCTCTTCGACTTTCCTGATGACCCCTAGCGTGGTCATTCTGTCCAGTTCATTCTTGAGCCGGTCACGCAGGGGTGCTGGAACTCTTCGTGGAGCATGTACCACTGGCTGAGCATCCTGCTTTAGCTGGATCTTGTAAGTGAATGGTAGAACTCCAAATCCTTTGAACACATCCTGGAAATTATTCACTACAGAATCCACCGAGTCATCTGGTCTGCTTATGGCACAGTTTATACGGTAGACTCTTTTGACCAGTTCTAAGTCCTCACAAGCTTTGTCACCCAGTAGTGAATCAAGCCTTTCAGCCACAACAGAAAACATGAGATGATGCACTTTGTCTTTGAATGTCACTTTAAGTCTGCATACACCTAAGCTATCTATTTTCTGTCCATTATAGTCCTTCAGTAGTACTGACTTTTTCTGTATTTTGGGCTTTTCTTTCATATTGTTACTGTCACTCATACTGATTAAGTTTGCTTTTGCCCCAGTGTCTAGTTTCAAGGTAACTAATGCTCCATTTACCTGCAGTGGGATCATCCATTTGTCCTCTTTTACTGCATTAACTTTATGTTCAGCATTGTCCATTTCTGAGGGTTGCACATTTTCTGTATCCTTTTTGATATTGTCACATGACACCATTCCTACAAAAAATCAGTGTCCTCAATTACATTAACTTGTTGCCCTTTCTTAGTTTGTACTTTTGAAAAGCATTGTTTGGCAAAGTGATTCTTTCCATTACACTTTGTGCACATTTTTCCAAATGCTGGGCATTGTCTTAACTGGTGTTTGTAACCACAGCGTTTACAATTAAAAATTTCATCCTCCGATTACTTTTCATTTCTGTTCTGCCCATGTTTCTTCCCCTTATAGGACACAGCACCGACAGCAGCATTATCACTCATTACAATCGTATCATTATTGATTTCACTGAAAGTCTTCACGTGCTTTCGAGCTAGCTCGCTGACTTGGCATATTTTCACTGCATTTTCCAAATTTAGTTCGGTTTCTCTCAACAGACGTTCCCTGACTTTTTTATCATGAATACCAAACACAATCTGGTCACGAATCATGGATGCTTTGAGCTCAGAGAAATTACATGTCTGTGCTTTCAGTTTCAGATCAGTTATAAAGCTATCAAAAGTCTCATTTTGCTGCTGTGTCCGAGAACAGAAGATGTATCTTTCATAGGTCTCATTCTTTTTGGGAGAGCAATGTGCATCAAATTTTTTTAGCACATCTTCTAATTTTTCTCTGCTCTCCACTGGATTAAATACAAATGTATTAAATACCTCTATCGCCTGTGGGCCGGCAACCGTGAGCAGCAACGCTATCTTCCTTGCGTCTGGCTTCGTACCGAATCCGATGGCTGCAATGTAGAGTTTGAATTGTTGTTTAAGAGTCTGCCAATTGTGGTCGATATTTCCCTCGAGATTCAAACGCTCTGGTGGCTTCACATTCTCCATGTCGCTTTTCACAATTTTCAGCAGATCTTCACCACCCTGGTACCATCTTATGTTCATTAATAACTAGACATTCTTATTATGAACACAGCTAGCTTCTAGCTAGTCATTTATTCAGTACATGTTCTCTAGGTACAGTATCTGTAGAGATGCAGCATGTGTGCTCCTGTGTGCAGGCTGCCATCTTGACTGCTGCCTTGTGGGTAGCCTAGTCCCTCATGGGTAATGTAGTCTTAATATATATACAGCTGGGTAGTGTAGTCTTATATACAGCTCTACACAGCTCTACGGCCCCACCTAGTGTCCACTATAGAATGACATGTTATTGATCATTACACCCTCCGCACAGGGTGACCGAAGATCAGGAGCGTGGGTCTGAAGTGCAAACAAAAATCGAGAAGCAGCCCCTTCAAATAATGGAACAGGGGCTGCAACCTCACACATTCTATATACACACGGAACACGGACTCCTCGAGGCCGCAGAGAAGGCAGGCGGCCTGGGAGTCCGTGAACCTACTTAACATTTTATTGCACGGGACTGCTCCATGCAACACCCTCCAGGCCAAGTCCCCAATAGAAAAGTTCAACGGTGGTGTTGCCGGACTGGGAGCCAATGCAGATCAGCGAGCACAGGTGTCTAAAAAACAACCATTCTAAACTACTCTCTGTTCTTTGTCCCTTAGCCAATTTTATATCCACACTGCTACTGTCCCTTTAATCTCGTGGGCTTGAATTTTGCTAACAAGTCTATCATGTGGTACTTTGTCAAACGTCTTTTGAGAGTCCATATACACAACATCAACCGCACTACCCTCTCTGTTACTTCATCAAAGAACTCAATCCAATTAGTCAAACACAATTTTCCTTTAACAAATCTATGCTGAATTCCATTTATTAGCCCATACTTTTCCAAGTGCCAATTCGTTTTGTAGCCGATTATTGTCTCTAAAAGTTGTCCTGGGCAATGCAGTTTCCACACAGCAAGATCCCACAAACAGCAATGAGAGAAATGGCCACTAATGTTTTTTGGTTGTGTTAATATTGGCCAGGACATCTGGGAGAACTCCTGCCCTTCTTCGAAATCGTGCCATGGGATTGTTTACATCCATCTGAGAGGGCAGACGGTGCCCCAGTTTAACGTCTCATCTGAAAGATGGCACCTCTGGGAATGAACCAGAGCAGATAAGAGAAGTAAAAGTAGGGGAATATCTAGGCAATAGCGACCATAATGTTATACACTTTAAGATAATAACTGAGAAGGACATAAGTATGTCAAAGACCAGGGTAATAGATTGGAGAAAAGCTGATTTTGAGGGGCTGAGATTAGAACTTGGGAAAATAAAATCCATTATTCAAGAAGGGTAGTAGGGATAAACCAGGGAACTACAGGCCAGTGAGCCTAACATCAGTGGTAGGGAAATTATTGGAAAAAATTCTGAGGGACAGAATTAGTCTCCACTTGGAGAGGCAAGGATTAATCAGGGATAGTCAGCATGGCTTCATCAAGGGAAGATCATGTCTGACTAATTTGATTGAATTTTTCAAGGGGGTGACTAGGTGTGTGGATGAGGGTAGTGCAGTGGATGTGGTATACCTGGATTTCAGTAAGGCTTTCGATAAAGTTCTGCATAGGAGACGTCAAGAAGGTAAGAGCCCATGGGATCCAGCGTGCCTTGGCACATTGGATCCAAAACTGGCTTAGTGGCAGAAGGCAGAGGGTGATGGTCAAAGGTTGTTTTTGTGACTGGAAGCCTGTGTCCAGTGGGGTACCGCAGGGATCGGTGCTGGGTCCCTTGCTGTTTGTGGTCTACATTAATGATTTGGATGTGAATGTAAAAGGTATGATCAGTAAGTTCGCAGATGACACGAAAATTGGTGGGGTGGTAAATAGCGAGGAGGGTAGCCTCAGTCTGCAGGACGATATAGATGGGTTGGTCAGATGGGCGGAACAGTGGCAAATGGAACTTAACCCTGAAAAGTGTGAGGTGATGCATTTTGGAGGGACTAACAAGGCAAGGGAATACACAATGGATGGTAAGACCCTAGGAATGACAGAGGATCAGAGGGACCTTGGTGTGCATGTACGTAGATCCCTGAAGGCAGCAGAACAGGTGGATAAGGTGGTTAAAAAGGCATATGGGATACTTACCTTCATTAGCTGAGGCATAGAATATAAGAGCAGGGAAGTTATGATGGAGCTGTACAAAACGCTGGTTAGGCCACAGCTGGAATACTGTGTGCAGTTCTGGTCGCCACACTATAGGAAGGATGTGATTGCTTTGGAGAGGGTGCAGAGGAGATTCACCAGGGTGTTACCTGGGCTGGAGCGCTTCAGCTATGAAGAAAGACTGGACAGGCTGGGGTTGTTTTCCTTAGAGCAGAGAAGGCTGAGGGGGGACCTGATTGAGGTGTACAAAATTATGAGGGGCATAGATAGGGTAGATAGAAAGGAACTTTTTCCCATAGTAGAGGGGTCAATAACCAGGGGGCATAGATTCAAGGTAAGGGGCAGGAGGTTTAGAGGGGATTTGAGGAAGAACTTTTTCACCCAGGGGGTGGTTGGAATCTGGAACTCACTGCCTGAAAGGGTGGTAGAGGCAGGAACCCTCACAACATTCAAGAAGCATTTGGATGAGCACTTGAAATGCCATAGCATACAAGGCTACGGACCAAATGCTGGAAAATGGGATTAGATTAGACAGGGCCTGATGGCCGGCGCGGACGAGATGGGCCAAAGGGCCTCTTTCTGTGCTGTATAACTCTATGACTAAAATGGACAACAGTATTGGCAAACAATGATGTAGAACAGCAATGGGAAACATTTAAAATGGTGTTCAACAGAGTCCAGGAAAAATATATTCTGCAAAAAAACAAGGACACGGAAAACACTAATGAGATACCGTTGATGAATAAAGCCATAAGGGAAAAATTGAGGGTAAGGATAGAGGCATACATTAAGTACATGGACAACAGGGGAGAGCATGATAAGGGAGACTATGAAGAGATTAGAAGAGAAGTCAAAAAAACAGTTAGGAAGGCAAAGAGGAACTCTGAAATTAAATTATCAAGGAACATAAAACAAAATAGTTAAATATTTTATGGGCACATAAATAAAAAAAGGAAGGTCGGGATGGGAATAGGGCCACTAAGGGATGGGGAGGATAACATCACAGGTAACGATAGAGAGATGGCAGAAATATTAAATAATTACTTTGCTTTAGTATTTACCAGGGAGCTAGAACAGGTGGAGATGACATCAGATGATGAAATTAGTAATGAATTAACTGCATTTAAAATAAAACGAGGAGGTATTACTAAATAAACTAATGAAACTCAAAGAGGATAAAACCCCTGGTCTGGACGGATTACATCCGTGCATTTTAAAAGAATCTAGGGAAGAAATACCAGAGGCATTACTACACATGTTTAGTAATTTGTTAGAAAAAGGTGTAGTGAGGACTGGCGGATAGCTGACGTAATACCTATATTTAAGAAGGGGGATAGAACCTGTCCAGGGAACTATAGACCAGTCAGCTTAACATCGGTGGTAGGAAAAATGATGGAATCCCTACTAAAAGGAGAAAATAGAAGAACATCTAGAAACAAAAAATATAATAATGAATAGTCAGCATGAATTTCAAAAGGGAAAGTCTTGCTTGACCAGCCTAATTGAATTTTTTGAAGAGGTAACAGAGAGAGTAGACAAGGGTAATGCAGTAGATGTAATTTATCTAGATTTTCAAAAGGCCTTCGATAAGGTACCCCATAATAGACTGATGAACAAGGTCAGAGAATGCGGAGTCAGGGGACAAGTAGCAGAATGGATCGCTGGCTGGCTTCAAGACTTAGATGAGGGAAGATGGGAGGAGGCTCGAGTGGAGCGTAAACGCTGGCATGGACTGATTGGGCCGAATGGCCTGTTTCTGTGCCGTATATCCCATGTAATTCTATGCAATAAGTGCAGGTAAATTAAAAAATAGGACCTCAAAGGTAGTAATCTCAGGATTGCTACCAGTGCCACGTGCTAGTCAAAGTAGAAATAGAAGGATATTTCAGATGAATACGTGGCTAGAGGAATGGTGCAGGGGGGAGGGATTCAAATTCCTGGGACATTGGAACCGGTTCTGGGCGAGGTGGGACCAGTACAAACCGGATGGTTTGCACCTGGGCAGGACCGGGACCGATGTCCTAGGGGGAGTGTTTGCTAGTGCTCTGGGGGACGGTTTAAACTAAAATGGCAGGGGGTTGGGAACCTGAGCAGGGAGACAGAGGAAAGGGAAACAAGGATAGAAGCAAAAGACAGGAAGGAGAAAAACAAAGGTGGCAGTCAGAGAAATCAAGGGTTTAAATCAAACATGGCCACAGTAAATAATAATTCTAAAAGGTGTAAGAGTGTTAAAAAAAACAAGCCTGAAGGCCTTGTGTCTTAATGCGAGGAGCATTCGTAATAAGGTGGATGAATTAGCTGCGCAAATAGAGGTAAACGGATATGATATGATTGGGATTACGGAAACATGGCTCCAGGGTGACCAAGGCTGGGAACTCAACATCCAGGGGTATTCAATATTCAGGAAAGATAGGCAAAAAGGAAAAGGAGATGGGGTAGCATTGATGGTTAAAGAGGGGATTAACACAATTGAAAGGAAGGATATTAGCTCTGATGATGTGGAATCTGTATGGGTGGAACTGAGAAATACCAAGGGGCAGAAATCATTAGTGGGAGTGGTATACAGACCTCCAAACAGTAATGCGGAGGCTGGGGGTGGCATTAAACAGGAAATTAGAGACGTGTGCAATAAGGGCACTGCAGTTATCATGGGTGACTTTAATCTACATATAGATTGGGCTAACCAAATTAGTAACAATACTGCGGAGGAGGAATTCCTGGAGTGTATACGGGATGGTTTCCTGGACTAATATGTTGAGGAACCAACTAGAGATCAGGCCATCTTAGACTGGGTATTATGTAATGAGAAAGGATTAATTAGCAATCTTGTTGTGCGAGGCCCCTTGGGTCGGAGCAATTATAATATGATAGAATTCTTCATTAAGATGGAGAGTGAAGTAGTTGACTCAGAGACTAGGGTCCTGAATTTAAATAAAGGAAACTACGATGGTATGAGGCGCGAGTTGGGTAGGATTGATTGGGGAATGTTACTCAAAGGGTTGATGGTGGATAGGCAATGGCAAACATTCAAAGATCGCATGGATGAACTACAGAATTTGTTCATCCCTGTATGGCATAAAAATAAAACAAAAAAGGTGACTCAACCGTGGCTAACAAGGGAAATTAGGGATAGCATAAGATCCAAGGAGAGGACATATAAATTGGCCAGAAAAAGCAGTAAACCTGAGGATTGGGAGCAGTTTAGGATTCAGCAAAGGAGGACAAAGGGATTAATTAAGAAGAGGAAAATAGAGTATGAGAGTAAGCTTTCAGGGAACATAAAAACTGACTGTAAAAGCTTTTATAGATATGTGAAGAGAAAAAGATTGGTGAAGTCAAGCGTAGGTCCCTTGCAGTCAGAATCAGGGGAATTTATAATGGGGAACAAAGAAATGGCAGACCAATTAAATACATACTTTGGTTCTGTCTTCACAAAGGAGGACACAAATAACCTCCCAGAGATGTCGGGGAACATAGGGTCTAATAAGAGGGAGGAACTGAAAGAAATCAGTATTTGTAGGGAAATGGTGTTAGGGAAATTGACAGGATTGAAGGCCGATAAATCCCCAGGGCCTGATAATCTACATCCCAGGGTACTTAAGGAAGTGGCCCTAGAAATAGTAGATGCATTGCTGGTCATGTTCCAAAATTCGATACACTCTGGAACAGTTCCCATGGATTGGAGGGTAGCTAATGTTACCCCACTATTCAAAAAAGGTGGTAGAGAGAAAATGGGGAATTATAGACCGGTAAGCCTGACATCGGTAGTGGGGAAAATGCTAGAGTCCATTATAAAAGATGTAATAGCAGAGCACTTGGAAAACAGTGACAGGATCGGACAAAGTCAATATGGATTTACAAAAGGTAAATCGTGCTTGACTAATCTACTGGAATTTTTTGAGGATGTAACTGGTAGAATAGATAAGGGAGAACCAGTGGATGTGGTGTATTTGGACTTTCAGAAGGCTTTCGATAAGGTCCCGCATAAGAGATTACAATGTAAAGTTAAGGCACATGGGATTGGGGGCAAGGTACTGACTTGGATAGAGAACTGGTTGGCAGACAGGAAGCAAAGAGTTGGAATAAACGGGTCTTTTTCCGAGTGGCAGGCAGTGACTAGTGGGGTACCGCAGGGATCGGTCCTTGGACCCCAGCTATTCACAATATATATTAATGATCTAGACAAGGGAACTAGATGTAATATCTCCAAGTTTGCAGACGACACAAAGCTGGGTGGGTGTGTGTGCTGTGAGGAGGATGCAGAGAAACTCCAGTATGATTTGGACAGGTTGGTGATTGGGCAGAAGCATGGCAGATGCAGTATAATGTGGATAAATGCGAGGTTATCCACTTTGATGGTAAAAACAGGAAGGCAGATTATTATCTGAATGGCAATAGATTGGGAGAAGGGGAAGTGCAACGCGACCTGGGTGTCCTTGTGCACCAGTCACTGAAGGTAAGCATGCAGGTGTAGCAGGCGGTTAAGAAGGCAAATGGTATGTTGGCCTTCGTAGCGAGAGGGTTCGAGTACAGGAACAAGGATGTCTTGCTGCAGTTGTACAGGGCCTTGATGAGGCCACATCTTGAGTATTGTGTGCAGTTTTGGTCGCCTTATCTGAGGAAGGATGCTCTTGCCATGGAGGGAGTGCAGCGAAGATTCACCAGACTGATACCTGGGATGGCAGGAATGACATATGAGGAGAGATTGGGTCGATTGGGCTTATACTCACTGGAGTTTAGAAGAATGAGAGGGGATCTCATTGAAACTTATAAAATTCTAACAGGACTAGACAGACTAGATGCAGGAAGGATGTTCCCGATGGCCGGGGAGTCCAGAACCAGGAGTCACAGTCTAAGGATAAGGGGTAAGCCATTTAGGACAGAGATTAGGAGGAATTACTTCACCCAGAGAGTGGTGAACCTGCGGAATTCTCTACCACAGAAGGCAGTGGCGGCCAATTCATTAAATATATTCAAGAAAGAATTAGATATATTTCTTAAGGCTAAAGGGATCAAGGGATATGGGGAGAAGGCAGGGACAGGGTACTGAATTTGGATGATCAGCCATGATCTCATTAAATGGCGGAGCAGGCTCGAGGGGCCTATTTTCTATGTTTCTATGTAAGTCTTGCTATATAAATGCAAGTCTTTTCATCATTTAGATGGAGTGGGGGGTGCATGATTAATAATGGATTTGAAAAAGGGCGTCCTTCAACTAAAAAAGCTTGAGAATCAGTGGACCAGAAGGTCAGTGCTGTCCTGGACTGCCCCTGTGCTGTCACCATGCCCAAGGCAAGTAGAGGGAACTGCAACATTGAGGCTGAGCACACGGTGCAGTCCCGGAGGGGAGCGGCAGGTGGCGAAGTGTGGGGAGCCCCAGCCCGGGGACAAGGGCGGGTGCGCTCTTGCCTCCTCACTCGCCCTTGTTGGCGAATGAGGCGGGGGGAAGCCGCTAACTAGGAGGCGAGGCTAGCCAGCGGGTGGATTGAATGACGGGGCGGCGGACCAATCAGGAGCGGTGGTAGCGGGGACTGAGCCAATGAGTGCGGGGGACCGGCCTGCTGAGGGTTGAGTGACGGGGCGGCGGACCAATCAAGAGCGGGGGCTCAGCGAATAGGTGTGCCGGGGATCGGCCGGCTGCGGGGATCTGGCGCGATGGGGTTGCTCACCATCCTGAAGAAGATGAAGCAGAAAGAACGCGAGATGCGGCTGTTGATGCTGTATCCTGAGCCCAGGAGAGGAAGAGGGGGAGCCGGGCACCGCACCGCACCGCCCCGCCCGCGGCCTCAGTCTCAGAGCCCAGACCCGCCACAGCACCCATCCGCCCGTGAGCGACTTAACGGGAGGCCACAGGCGCTTGGGGGCGGGGCCTGGGTTGAGGAGGAGGAGGGGCGTGAGTGGGCGCAGCATGGGATGGATGGGGGGGGAGTGGGCGCGGTCTAGGTTGGGGGGGGAGTGGGCGCGGTCTAGGTTGGGGGGGGGAGTGGGCGCGGTCTAGGTTGGGGGGGGGAGTGGGCGCGGTCTAGGTTGGGGGGGGGAGTGGGCGCGGTCTAGGTTGGGGGGGGGAGTGGGCGCGGTCTAGGTTGGGGGGGGGAGTGGGCGCGGTCTAGGTTGGGGGGGGGAGTGGGCGCGGTCTAGGTTGGGGGGGGAGTGGGCGCGGTCTAGGTTGGGGGGGGAGTGGGCGCGGTCTAGGTTGGGGGGGGGAGTGGGCGCGGTCTAGGTTGGGGGGGGGAGTGGGCGCGGTCTAGGTTGGGGGGGGAGTGGGCGCGGTCTAGGTTGGGGGGGGGAGTGGGCGCGGTCTAGGTTGGGGGGGGGAGTGGGCGCGGTCTAGGTTGGGGGGGGAGTGGGCGCGGTCTAGGTTGGGGGGGGGAGTGGGCGCGGTCTAGGTTGGGGGGGGGAGTGGGCGCGGTCTAGGTTGGGGGGGGGAGTGGGCGCGGTCTAGGTTGGGGGGGAGTGGGCGCGGTCTAGGTTGGGGGGGGGAGTGGGCGCGGTCTAGGTTGGGGGGGGAGTGGGCGCGGTCTAGGTTGGGGGGGGAGTGGGCGCGGTCTAGGTTGGGGGGGGGAGTGGGCGCGGTCTAGGTTGGGGGGGGGAGTGGGCGCGGTCTAGGTTGGGGGGGGAGTGGGCGCGGTCTAGGTTGGGGGGGAGTGGGCGCGGTCTAGGTTGGGGGGGGAGTGGGCGCGGTCTAGGTTGGGGGGAGTGGGCGCGGTCTAGGTTGGGGGGGAGTGGGCGCGGTCTAGGTTGGGGGGGGGAGTGGGCGCGGTCTAGGTTGGGGGGGGGAGTGGGCGCGGTCTAGGTTGGGGGGGGAGTGGGCGCGGTCTAGGTTGGGGGGGGAGTGGGCGCGGTCTAGGTTGGGGGGGGAGTGGGCGCGGTCTAGGTTGGGGGGGGAGTGGGCGCGGTCTAGGTTGGGGGGGGAGTGGGCGCGGTCTAGGTTGGGGGGGGAGTGGGCGCGGTCTAGGTTGGGGGGGGAGTGGGCGCGGTCTAGGTTGGGGGGGAGTGGGCGCGGTCTAGGTTGGGGGGGAGTGGGCGCGGTCTAGGGGGGGAGTGGGCGCGGTCTAGGGGGGGAGTGGGCGCAGTCTAGGTTGGGGGGGAGTGGGCGCAGTCTAGGTTGGGGGGGAGTGGGCGCGGTCTAGGGGGGGAGTGGGCGCAGTCTAGGCTAGGGGAGTGGGCGCGGTACAGGTGGGGGGGAGTGGGCGCGGTCTAGGTTGGGGGGAGTGGGCGCGGTCTAGGTTGGGGGAGTGGGCGCGGTCTAGGTTGGGGGGGGAGTGGGCGCGGTCTAGGTTGGGGGGGGAGTGGGCGCGGTCTAGGTTGGGGGGGGAGTGGGCGCGGTCTAGGTTGGGGGGGGAGTGGGCGCGGTCTAGGTTGGGGGGGAGTGGGCGCGGTCTAGGGGGGGAGTGGGCGCGGTCTAGGGGGGGAGTGGGCGCAGTCTAGGTTGGGGGGGAGTGGGCGCAGTCTAGGTTGGGGGGGAGTGGGCGCGGTCTAGGGGGGGAGTGGGCGCAGTCTAGGCTAGGGGAGTGGGCGCGGTACAGGTGGGGGGGAGTGGGCGCGGTCTAGGTTGGGGGGAGTGGGCGCGGTCTAGGTTGGGGGAGTGGGTGCGGTCTAGGGGGGAGTGGGTGTGGTCTAGGTTGGGACGGGGAGCGGGCGCGGTCTAGGGGGAGTGGGCGCGGTCTAGGTTGGGGGGGAGTGGGCGCGGTCTAGGTTGGGGGGGAGTGGGCGCGGTCTAGGTTGGGGGGGAGTGGGCGCGGTCTAGGTTGGGGGGGAGTGGGCGCGGTCTAGGTTGGGGGGGAGTGGGCGCGGTCTAGGTTGGGGGGGAGTGGGCGCGGTCTAGGTTGGGGGGGAGTGGGCGCGGTCTAGGTTGGGGGAGGAGCGGGAGCGGACTGGGTGGAGCGGGAGCGGACTGGGTTGAGGGGGGGAGTCGGAGCGGACTGGGTTGAGGGGGGGAGCGGGAGCGGACTGGGTTGAGGGGGAGCGGGAGCGGACTGGGTTGGGGGGGGAGCGGACTGGGTTGGGGGGGGGAGCGGACTGGATTGGGGGGGGGGAGCGGACTGGGTTGGGGGGGGGAGCGGGAGCGGACTGGGTTGGGGGGGGAGCGGGAGCGGACTGGGTTGAGGGGGGGAACGCACTGGGTTGAGGGGGAGCGGGAGCGGACTGGGTTGAGGGGAGCGGGAGCGGACTGGGTTGAGGGGAGCGGGAGCGGACTGGGTTGAGGGGAGCGGGAGCGGACTGGGTTGGGGGGGGAGCGGGAGCGGACTGGGTTGAGGGGGAGCGGGAGCGGACTGGGTTGAGGGGAGCGGGAGCGGACTGGGTTGGGGGGGGAGCGGGAGCGGACTGGGTTGAGGGGGGGAACGCACTGGGTTGAGGGGGAGCGGGAGCGGACTGGGTTGAGGGGAGCGGGAGCGGACTGGGTTGAGGGGAGCGGGAGCGGACTGGGTTGAGGGGAGCGGGAGCGGACTGGGTTGGGGGGGGAGCGGGAGCGGACTGGGTTGAGGGGGCGCGGGAGCGGACTGGGTTGAGGGGGAGCGGGAGCGGACTGGGTTGAGGGGAGCGGGAGCGGACTGGGTTGAGGGGAGCGGGAGCGGACTGGGTCGAGGGGCCTATTTTCTATGTTTCTATGTAAGTCTTGCTATATAAATGCAAGTCTTTTCATCATTTAGATGGAGTGGGGGGTGCATGATTAATAATGGATTTGAAAAAGGGCGTCCTTCAACTAAAAAAGCTTGAGAATCAGTGGACCAGAAGGTCAGTGCTGTCCTGGACTGCCCCTGTGCTGTCACCATGCCCAAGGCAAGTAGAGGGAACTGCAACATTGAGGCTGAGCACACGGTGCAGTCCCGGAGGGGAGCGGCAGGTGGCGAAGTGTGGGGAGCCCCAGCCCGGGGACAAGGGCGGGTGCGCTCTTGCCTCCTCACTCGCCCTTGTTGGCGAATGAGGCGGGGGGAAGCCGCTAACTAGGAGGCGAGGCTAGCCAGCGGGTGGATTGAATGACGGGGCGGCGGACCAATCAGGAGCGGTGGTAGCGGGGACTGAGCCAATGAGTGCGGGGGACCGGCCTGCTGAGGGTTGAGTGACGGGGCGGCGGACCAATCAAGAGCGGGGGCTCAGCGAATAGGTGTGCCGGGGATCGGCCGGCTGCGGGGATCTGGCGCGATGGGGTTGCTCACCATCCTGAAGAAGATGAAGCAGAAAGAACGCGAGATGCGGCTGTTGATGCTGTATCCTGAGCCCAGGAGAGGAAGAGGGGGAGCCGGGCACCGCACCGCCCCGCCCGCGGCCTCAGTCTCAGAGCCCAGACCCGCCACAGCACCCATCCGCCCGTGAGCGACTTAACGGGAGGCCACAGGCGCTTGGGGGCGGGGCCTGGGTTGAGGAGGAGGAGGAGGGGCGTGAGTGGGCGCAGCATGGGATGGATGGGGGGGGAGTGGGCGCGGTCTAGGTTGGGGGGGGGAGTGGGCGCGGTCTAGGTTGGGGGGGGAGTGGGCGCGGTCTCGGTTGGGGGGGGAGTGGGCGCGGTCTAGGTTGGGGGGGAGTGGGCGCGGTCTAGGTTGGGGGGGGGAGTGGGCGCGGTCTAGGTTGGGGGGGAGTGGGCGCGGTCTAGGTTGGGGGGGGAGTGGGCGCGGTCTAGGTTGGGGGGGGAGTGGGCGCGGTCTAGGTTGGGGGGGGAGTGGGCGCGGTCTAGGTTGGGGGGGGAGTGGGCGCGGTCTAGGTTGGGGGGGGAGTGGGCGCGGTCTAGGTTGGGGGGGGAGTGGGCGCGGTCTAGGTTGGGGGGAGTGGGCGCGGTCTAGGTTGGGGGGGAGTGGGCGCGGTCTAGGTTGGGGGGGAGTGGGCGCGGTCTAGGTTGGGGGGGGAGTGGGCGCGGTCTAGGTTGGGGGGGGGAGTGGGCGCGGTCTAGGTTGGGGGGTGAGTGGGCGCGGTCTAGGTTGGGGGGGGGAGTGGGCGCGGTCTAGGTTGGGGGGGAGTGGGCGCGGTCTAGGTTGGGGGGGAGTGGGCGCGGTCGAGGTTGTGGGGGGAGTGGGCGCGGTCTAGGTTGGGGGGAGTGGGCGCGGTCTAGGTTGGGGGGGAGTGGGCGCGGTCTAGGGGGGGAGTGGGCGCGGTCTAGGGGGGAGTGGGCGCGGTCTAGGCTAGGGGAGTGGGCGCGGTACAGGTGGGGGGGAGTGGGCGCGGTCTAGGTTGGGGGGAGTGGGCGCGGTCTAGGTTGGGGGAGTGGGCGCGGTCTAGGGGGGAGTGGGTGTGGTCTAGGTTGGGACGGGGAGCGGGCGCGGTCTAGGTTGGGGGGAGTGGGCGCGGTCTAGGGGGGAGTGGGCGCGGTCTAGGTTGGGGGGGAGTGAGCGCGGTCTAGGTTGGGGGGGAGTGGGCGCGGTCTAGGTTGGGGGGAGTGGGCGCGGTCTAGGTTGGGGGGGAGTGGGCGCGGTCTAGGTTGGGGGGGAGTGGGCGCGGTCTAGGTTGGGGGGGAGTGGGCGCGGTCTAGGTTGGGGGGGAGTGGGCGCGGTCTAGGTTGGGGGGGAGTGGGCGCGGTCTAGGTTGGGGGTGGAGCGGGAGCGGACTGGGTGGAGCGGGAGCGGACTGGGTGGAGCGGGAGCGGACTGGGTGGAGCGGGAGCGGACTGGGTTGAGGGGGGGAGTCGGAGCGGACTGGGTTGAGGGGGGGAGGGGGAGCGGACTGGGTTGAGGGGGAGCGGGAGCGGACTGGGTTGGGGGGGGAGCGGACTGGGTTGGGGGGGGGAGCGGACTGGGTTGGGGGGGGAGCGGGAGCGGACTGGGTTGGGGGGGGGAGCGGGAGCGGACTGGGTTGAGGGGGGGAACGCACTGGGTTGAGGGGGAGCGGGAGCGGACTGGGTTGAGGGGAGCGGGAGCGGACTGGGTTGAGGGGAGCGGGAGCGGACTGGGTTGAGGGGAGCGGGAGCGGACTGGGTTGGGGGGGGAGCGGGAGCGGACTGGGTTGAGGGGAGCGGGAGCGGACTGGGTTGAGGGGAGCGGGAGCGGACTGGGTTGAGGGGAGCGGACTGGGTTGAGGGGAGCGGACTGGGTTGAGGGGAGCGGACTGGGTTGAGGGGAGCGGACTGGGTTGAGGGGAGCGGACTGGGTTGAGGGGAGCGGACTGGGTTGAGGGGAGCGGACTGGGTTGAGGGGAGCGGACTGGGTTGAGGGGAGCGGACTGGGTTGAGGGGAGCGGACTGGGTTGAGGGGAGCGGACTGGGTTGAGGGGAGCGGGAGCGGACTGGGTTGAGGGGAGCGGACTGGGTTGAGGGGAGCGGACTGGGTTGGGGGGGGAGCGGGAGCGGACTGGGTTGAGGGGGGGAGCGGACTGGGTTGAGGGGGAGCGGGAGCGGACTGGGTTGAGGGGAGCGGGAGCGGACTGGGTTGAGGGGAGCGGGAGCGGACTGGGTTGAGGGGAGCGGACTGGGACTGGGTTGAGGGGAGCGGGAGCGGACTGGGTTGAGGGGAGCGGGAGCGGACTGGGTTGAGGGGAGCGGGAGCGGACTGGGTTGAGGGGAGCGGGAGCGGACTGGGTTGAGGGGAGCGGGAGCGGACTGGGTTGAGGGGAGCGGGGGCGGACTGGGTTGAGGGGAGCGGGGGCGGACTGGGTTGAGGGGAGCGGGGGCGGACTGGGTTGAGGGGAGCGGGGGCGGACTGGGTTGAGGGGAGCGGGGGCGGACTGGGTTGAGGGGAGCGGGAGCGGACTGGGTTGAGGGGAGCGGGAGCGGACTGGGTTGAGGGGAGCGGGAGCGGACTGGGTTGAGGGGAGCGGGAGCGGACTGGGTTGAGGGGAGCGGGAGCGGACTGGGTTGAGGGGAGCGGGAGCGGACTGGGTTGAGGGGAGCGGGAGCGGACTGGGTTGAGGGGAGCGGGAGCGGACTGGGTTGAGGGGAGCGGGAGCGGACTGGGTTGAGGGGAGCGGGAGCGGACTGGGTTGAGGGGAGCGGGAGCGGACTGGGTTGAGGGGAGCGGACGCGGACTGGGTTGAGGGGAGCGGACGCGGACTGGGTTGAGGGGAGCGGACTGGGTTGAGGGGAGCGGGAGCGGACTGGGTTGAGGGGAGCGGGAGCGGACTGGGTTGAGGGGAGCGGGAGCGGACTGGGTTGAGGGGAGCGGGAGCGGACTGGGTTGAGGGGAGCGGGAGCGGACTGGGTTGAGGGGAGCGGGAGCGGACTGGGTTGAGGGGAGCGGGAGCGGACTGGGTTGAGGGGAGCGGGAGCGGACTGGGTTGAGGGGAGCGGGAGCGGACTGGGTTGAGGGGAGCGGGAGCGGACTGGGTTGAGGGGAGCGGGAGCGGACTGGGTTGAGGGGAGCGGGAGCGGACTGGGTTGAGGGGAGCGGGAGCGGACTGGGTTGAGGGGAGCGGGAGCGGACTGGGTTGAGGGGAGCGGGAGCGGACTGGGTTGAGGGGAGCGGGAGCGGACTGGGTTGAGGGGAGCGGGAGCGGACTGGGTTGAGGGGAGCGGGAGCGGACTGGGTTGAGGGGAGCGGGAGCGGACTGGGTTGAGGGGAGCGGGAGCGGACTGGGTTGAGGGGAGCGGGAGCGGACTGGGTTGAGGGGAGCGGGAGCGGACTGGGTTGAGGGGAGCGGGAGCGGACTGGGTTGAGGGGAGCGGGAGCGGACTGGGTTGAGGGGAGCGGGAGCGGACTGGGTTGAGGGGAGCGGGAGCGGACTGGGTTGAGGGGAGCGGACTGGGTTGAGGGGAGCGGACTGGGTTGAGGGGAGCGGACTGGGTTGAGGGGAGCGGACTGGGTTGAGGTGGGGGGGGGGAGCGGGAGCGGACTGGGTTGAGGTGGGGGGGCGGGAGCGGGCTGGGTTGAGGTGGGGGGGGGGGGAGCGGGAGCGGACTGGGTTGAGGTGGGGGGGGGGAGCGGGAGCGGACTGGGTTGAGGTGGGGGGGGGAGCGGGAGCGGACTGGGTTGAGGTGGGGGGGGGGGGCGGGGGGGGAAGTGGGAGCGGACTGGGTTGACCGGGGGGGGGGTGGGCGGGGGGGGAAGTGGGAGCGGACTGGGTTGACCGGGGGGGGGAGTGGGTGCAACCTGGGATTGAGTGGGAGTGTCCTGGGGTTGGGGGGGGCGGGCGTGGCCTAAGTGGGGAGGCGTAGCCTGGGAGGAGGGTGGGTGGGCCGGTTGACCTGATCTAGAGGCAGAGCTCAGGGCATTCGCTGGTGTGATGAAGACTGCACATTAAATGTTGATGTTCAGAGAGATTTGGATGTCCTAGTACAAGAAGCAGAGTTAGCATGCGGGTGCAGCAAGCAATTAGGAAGGCAAATGGCATGTTGCCCTTTATTGCTAGCGGGTGGAGTATAAGAATAAGGAAGTCTTGCTATAATTGTACAGGGCTTTGGTGGGACCACATCTGGAGTCTGTGCTCAGTTTTGGTCTCCTTGGAGGCGGTGCAACGAAGGTTCACTAGATTGAATCCTGGGATGAGAGTGCTGTCCTATGATGAGAGATTGAGTAGAATGGGCCGATAATCTCTGGAGTTTAGAAGAATGAGAGGTGATCTCATTGAAACATATAAGATTCTGAAGGGGATTGACAGGGTAGATGCTGAGAGGTTGTTTCCCCTGGCTGGAGTGTCTAGAACTAGGGGGCATAGTCTCGGGATAAAGGGTAGCCCATTTAAGACTGAGGTGAGGAGGAATTTCTTCACTCAGAGGGTGGTGAATCCTTGGAATTCTCTACCCCAGAGGGCTGTGGAGGCTCAGTCGTTGAGTATATTCAAGGCTGAGATCGACAGATTTTTGAATATTAAGGGATATGGGGATAGTGCAGGAAAGTGGAGATGAGGTAGAAGATCAGCCGTGATCTTATTGAATGGCGGAGCAGGCTCGAGGGGCTGAATGGCCTACTCCTGCTCCTAATTCTTATGTTCTTATGCACCCTGGACCCAATGACAGGGTTAGTCCCCCTGGCCTTGTCCCAGCGGCTCCCCATTGGTTCTGCCTCCGGACCTGCTCCTCAGAAGTACAGACCCTCGGGTCAGGAGGAGCCCCGGCCCTGGCTCTGGCACAGCCTGATCTTGGCCCACAGCCTTGGGGAGTGGAGCGGCATTTGGGGTGTGGGCCCTCGGCCTGTTTCCTCCTCTTTCAGCTGTGGCATATTGGCAGCCTGTGGTCTCTGCCACAGGCAGGTCCTTTGCCCAGTGCGTCCTGTGCCCTGTCTTGGACTGGGTAACACGGGCGGTGAGACGACGGCCCTTTCACCTCTGGAGCCTGGTTCCACTCTGGCCCAGGCTGATGGGACGGCGGGAAGGGTCCCAGCTTTGAACATCTGAATGTCGGTCCCAGTGGGGGCAAGCCCACCGCTCAGAATGGGCCGCAACTCGGCAGAAATGAGCACTGTATAATCAGACCCAGTTACTGCAGTGGGAGACCCCAGTTTCAGTATTAAAACCAATGCAGTATTGAGGCATCAGTGTCGTATTTGGCAGCTATGTAAATTGCACAAAACAAGTGCAGCACAATCGTGCAAAATGAAAACACAACATGGTGAGTGGTAGAAGGCAAACTAGATGAACTCTGATCTTTTTTTCAGCTACCAATTCCTATGTTCTGGAGTGACTGTTCAGTCCTGGGCTCTGCACCTCAGCAAGGATATACTGGCCTCGGAGAGGAGGCAGCGCAGATTCACCAGAACGATACCGGGGGCTAAAAGGGTTAAATTACGAGGACAGGGTTGCACAGACTGGGCTTGTATTCCCTCGAGTTTAGAAGATTAAGGGGCGATCTAATCGAGGTGTTTAAGATGATTAAAGGATAGAAACAGGGTAGAAACTATTTCCTCTGGTGTGGGGGGGGAGTCCAGAACAAGGGGGCATAACCTTAAAATTAGAGCCAGGCCGTTCAGGGGTGATGTCAGGAAGCACTTCTTCACACAAAGGGTGGTGGAAATCTGCAACTCTTTTTTCCCCCCCCCCCCCCCCCCCCCCCCCCCCCCCCCCCAAAAAGCTGTTGATGCTGGGGGCCAATTGAAAATGTCAAAACTGATTGTGGGTCTTTTCAAAGGATACAGAACCAATGCGGGTAGATGGAGTTAAGGTATAGATCAGCCATGATCTCGTTGAATGGCGGAACAGGCTCGAGGGGCTGAATGGCCTCCTCCCGCTCCTATGTTCAGATGCCCATTGGTTAATAACAAAAGATCCTTTCCGGTGTCCGCAAAAACGGGTGATGGCCCCACACAACCTCGTTTCCCCCAAGGGTCACTGCAGGCGGAGACACCACCGTCCCAGGTGCTTATCCTCCGATCCAGCACCGATTGTTCTGCTCCGTCTCCGAGTCCTTGAGGCACTGCTGCAGCTGTTGAGGGTGCCGGTGAGTGGAGTCGGCGCTCCACCCCATCCATCGGCACTGGGAGTAGCCAGTGGGGTGCAAGGCTTGGCCCCGGAGTCGAACTCTCTGTGCTCGATGCTGACGCTGGACCACGAAACGCAGAAGAGGTTCAATTCCCTCTCTTGTCCTGTACGAGAAACCCCCCCCCCCCAAAACGTTGACGTTCCTTAACGCGCCTCCAGCGGCTTGGACAATGCCGGGAAAACCACCATCCTTAAAAAGTTCAACGGCGAGGACATCGACACCATTTCCCCCACGCTGGGCTTCAACATCAAGACACTGGAGCACAGGAAGTAAGGGCGCCCGCACGCCGCGGATTACTTGTCCGTCAGCAAAGCTTCTCCGCGTCTGTCCCGGTTGGGGTTAGAAAATGGGGCTGAGCCCCACACACGGAGCAGGAAAAGCCCAGGCTCCATCCCCGGCCTGTGCTGATTCCAGCATGGCGGGGGGAGGGGGTGGTGGGGGGCTTCTATCCACGAGCTCGGCGTCCCTGCTCTGGAGAAAGGAGTGCTGAGCCATGAGTTCATGCTCCTTCTGCCTCTCTGGTGACCCCTGCTGGATGTCGGGTCAGGAGAGGGTCTGCAGTGACGCCCTACATGGGGTCAATAGCCGGCCGCGCCTCTCGGTCTCAGTTGACGCTTGGCATGGCCGCTGAGACGCGGTAGAGGAAGGACGTACCGTCCGTGGAGTCGGCGAGGGGCGGGGATTTTGAGGGCAGGAGCCAGATGATCCGGCTGTGTTAAATCACCGTCTACGATACATGAGACCCCCCGGACCGGCTGTTTGCGACGGTTGCTTCATTCCCACCAGGTTTGCAGCGCACCATAGCAAGGCGAGAATCCGGCTCGCTCTCCACCGTCACCGGGAGAGAAAACTGGAGGAAGAGAGGCACGAGGCAGCCCCTCCGTGACCCCTGGGCACAGACCTCCCACCTCGTGGGGGGGGCTGCAGCGAGAGGCCCAGGCATGCTCGGAAGGGAAGCGGTCGCTCTGTGTTTCTGCTCCGCTCCAAAACAGCCGCGATGCAATAGGAATCATTCTCCACGCGCAGCGCGCTGGTGCCCGGCTTTGCTCGTGATGCTGCGGGGAGGGGGGTCGGTCGGAGCCTGTGTGTGACTCCAGCCTGGGCCATCATTGGGGAGCGGGGGGCGTGTGCGGTAGTTAATCGAACTGCCTCCCAGCAGTTCATGTCCAATTGAAGGACTGATACTGGCCAAGGCCTGGGGGCAGGTTGTCAACCTGTTGCTCTACAAGCAGGGGCGGGTGCTGGGGGGTGGGGAAATTCCAGTTGCCGCCCTGTGACCTGGTTGCCTTCCCCTCCCCAGTTTCAAGCTGAATATCTGGGACGTGGGAGGCCAGAAGTCGCTGCGCTCCTTTTGGAGGAACTACTTTGAGAGCACGGATGGACTGATCTGGGTGGTGGACAGTGCTGATCGACTCCGGCTGGATGACTGCAAGCGCGAACTCTTGGTGCTGCTCCAGGAAGAGGTAAAAAAAAAGAAAAGAGCAGGGCAATCAAAGATTGCGCGGATCCCGACCAGCTGAATCGGCAGAGAGCTTTTGAAAACGATCGGGGCTACACTCCAGCCCCACGCCAGAGACTTGAGCCCCATAATCCAGGCTGACACTCCCCAGTGCAGTACTGAGGGAATGCCGCACTGCCGGAGGTGCCGTCTTTCGGGTGAGACGTTCAACCAAGGCCCCATCTTCCCTCTCCGGTGGTTGTAAAAGATCATATGACACTATTGGAAGAAGAGCAGGGGGAGTTCTCCCCGGTGTCCTGGGCCAATATTTATCCCTCAACCAATATCATTAAAAACAGATGATCTGGTCATTATCACACTGCTGTTTGTGGGAGCTTGCTGTGCGTAAAATGGCTGCCGCGTTTCCTACATTACAACAGCGACTACACTTCAAAAAGTACTTCATTGGCTGTAAAGCGCTTTGGGACGTCCTGAGGTCGTGAAAGGCGCTGTAGAAATGCGAGTTTATTTAAAAAATTTTAATCCAGTTGTTAACCTGTTACTTATTTCAAGTGATCCATTTTATTTACTAATTAGCACAGACAGGCATTTAACAAGCTCACTTAGATTAGGGCAGAGAGAGCAAGAGTGAAACCCCGAGCTGTCTCTTTCATGTCACGTCGGCACATCTTGTTGTGTCGGGTTGCTGTTAAAGGCACAGCGCTCTACGCTAACTGGAATCGAAAACATGTACGAAATGAGAGCGTTTCCTTTCCTTGTTGCGGTGTGAATGATAAAATGACCCCCTGGTCGGCGTTCAGTTGGCCAGATTCAGCCAAGGATACGAGAGTTGGCCTCGGTAGCCTGGGTTGGTGATGTTGGGGCGGGGAGAGGTCGGGGGCGGGGGAGGTGAAAGATTGGAGGGTGAAGCATTGTTTGAAACTACACTGTGATCTCTGCTCCTCTTTCTCCAGCGCCTGGCCGGGGCGACGCTCTTGGTGTTTGCGAACAAACAGGACCTGCCTGGAGCTATGTCTTCAGATTCCATTAAAGATGTAAGAAGCGATTCAGTACTGTGTGCTTGCCTGTGGCTGGCGGCTCACGGGTTGGGGAGTAATGACGGATGGGTCTGGTGGCCTTCGAACAGACGCCGTGTCGGTCTCCTCTTCCCTAGCTCTCTCCAGACGCCTTGCTCCAAATCCCTCAGTGTCTTGTATTCAGCTGCCTGGGCCCTAAGCTCTGGAATTCCCTCCCTAAACCTCTCCTCCTCACTTTCCTTCTTTAAGACGCTCCTTAAAACCTACCTCCGTGACCAAGCACCTGCCCTAATATCTCCTTGTGTGGCTCAGTGTCAAATTTATGTCTTCTCTGAAGCAGCTTGGGATGTTTTACTATGCTAAACGTGCTATATAAATGCCAGTTGTTGTTGTTTAGTGGCACGCTCCTTTTTACCCCTTAATTAATCCTCTCCTTTCTCCCCCCCCCCGCCTTCTCAAAAAGCCCTCCACACCCAGGATCCTTCAGCTCGTTTCCTTCCACTTGCACGGCAGGACAGACTGGTTGGTAGATTGCTATCTGGTTCATTCAAGAACAGAATTCCCATTGGGTTGATAGAGTCACCAATTGACTCAGTAACTAATGGAAGCTGTCAAGGGGGAAAGGAATTGGAGGGTGTGAATATTTGATGTGCTCGTATACTACTCACTGAAAGGGTGACTTGTCAGCGGTGTCTCAGTGGGTAGCACTCTCGCCTCTGAGTCAAGGTCGTGGGTTTGAGCCCCACTCCAGAGACTTACGCCCCATAATCCAGGCTGACACTCCAGTGCCAGTGCTGAGGGAGTGCCGCACTGTCGGGAGGGGCAGTACTGAGGGAGCGCCGCAATGTCGGAGGGGCAGTACTGAGGGAGCGCCGCACTGTCGGAGGGGCAGTACTGAGGGAGCGCCGCACTGTCGGAGGGGCAGTGTACTGAGGGATCGCCGCACTGCCAGAGGTGTAGTACTGAGGGAGCGCCGCGCTGTCGGCGGGGGCAGTACTGAGGGAGCATTGCACTGTCGGAGGGGCAGTACTGAGGGAGCGCTGCATTGTCGGAGGGGCAGTACTGAGGGAGCGCTGCACTGTCGGAGGGGCAGTACTGAGGGAGCGCTGCACTGTCGGAGGGGCAGTACTGAGGGAGCGCTGCATTGTCTTAGGGGCAGTACTGAGGGAGCGCTGCATTTGTCGGAGGGGCAGTACTGAGGGAGCGCCGCACTGTCTTAGGGGCAGTACTGAGGGAGTGCTGCATTGGTCGGAGGGGCAGTACTGTGGGAGCGCTGCGGAGGGGCAGTACTGTGGGAGCGCTGCACTGTCGGCAGTGCCATCTTTCGGATGAGATGTTAAACCAAGGCATTTTTAGTGGGACCTTGCTGTGTGGCAGTCTTGCTCAGGTGGATGTGAAAGATCCTATGGCCACTATTGAAAGAAGAGCAGGGGGGTTTCTCTCCGGTGTCCTGGCCAATATTTACCCTCAATCAACAGCGCCAGAAACTGATTAACCGGTCGTTTGTCTAATTTGCTTTCCGAGTGACAATGGTCTAGTCCAGCGCCCTTCCTCAGTGGCCGGCTTGGCTCAGAGCACCACCGGCCGAGGCCAGCATCATCTCCATATCGATTTTAAACTTCTCATCCTCCTCTTCGCCCCTACCTATCTTTATAACCTCCTCCAGCCCTACAACCAATGTTCCCTCTTTTTTAAGTGGCTGCGCTGCCCATTCGCATTTTCTCGCACATGCGGTTTGTTCTGTGTAAAAGCCGGTGAGCGGCCTGCCGCACAGCTGAGCGGGAACGTTGCCCACAACCCTCCGAGATCTCCGCGCTCCTCCAATTCTGACCTTGTGCGCATCCCCCATTTCCTTCACCATTGGCGGCCGTGCCTTCAGCTGCCTGGGGCCCTAAGCTCTGGAATTCCTCCCTAAACCTCTCCGCCTCTCTCTCCTCCTTTTAAGACGCTCCTTAAAACCGACCTCTTTCACCAAGCTTTTGGTCACCTGTCCTAATATCTCCTTATGCGGCTCGGTGTCAAATTTTGCTTGATAATCGCTCCTGTGAAGCGCCTTGGGATGTTTTACTACGTTAAAGGCGCTGTATAAATGCACGTTGTTGTTGTTGTTGAAAGGTCTTTTTTTCTCCCCTGCCCGTCCCCCTCTCCTCTGTGCCGCAGGCCTTGGACCTGGACAGTATTAAGACGCACCACTGGTGTATCCGAGACTGCAGCGCAGTGACTGGGGAGAACCTGCTGGTTGGAATCGACTGGCTGATAGACGACATCTCCTGCCGAATATTCACCATGGACTGAGCCTGCCTCCTGCCGCCTGTCACCCGGAGGGCCAGCGTGCTGAGGCCTGTCGTTCACACTACAGCGACACCCCCACCTGTCCGAATGCAATACTCACTGCCTTGTCGCCCATCCTGCCTGGTTTTTATTTTGAGAGACTTGGGGGACATTGTGACAGAGTAAAGGGAGCTGTAACTCTCCAACTAAACATCCCTCAAGCACCAAAATTTCACCTTTTTATTATAAATATACAGGACATGGCGGCAGGGGCTCGATTCTGGAAGGTGGATTGTTTCTTTAACGAACTGTGATTTTTACCGTGGCAAACACCGTCATTTTAATCTTTAAGCTGTGTTCAGGGTCCCCACTCACCAAAGCAGAGGACATTCTCTCTTTACCTTTTTCACTTCTCTCTTTTGCTCCCCATCTCCCTCTTTTCACTCATGCTCTTGCGCTGCCTCTTGCTCGCGCGCTCCTCGCTCACTCGCTCGCTCTCTTTTTTCCCCCCCCCCCCCCACCTCGCTGGCTCGTTCCCTTCCCCCCTCCTTTGCTCACTCGCTCTCCCTCCAGCTTGCTCTCCCCCCCCCCCCCCCCCGCTCGCGCTCTTCACCCCCTCGCTCGCTCTTCCCCCCCCCCCTTGCTCGTGCTCTTCACCCCCTCGCTCGCTCTTCCCCCCCCCCCCCGCTCACTCACTCTTCCCCCAATTTCTCTCTCGCTCTCTTTCCCCCCCCCCCCCCCTCTCTCTACCCCTCCCCTCTCTGTTCATGGTGGGCGCGGTGAATGGCAGCTTGTGACGTAAGCATGGCCTTGCCAAGCGTTTTCTGTTGCCGTTTTTCTGTTCGTGATGTTGTGGCCACAGTTTCCGTGGTGACCATTGGGAGGCCCGTGTCCAGCACCCTAGAGCCGGTGGCCAGCCAGTGGAAAGCCCACTGATAACGCCACACGTGTGTATCGCCGGTTCATTCTTGTTTAAATTATTTTATAAGTTAGAACATTTAAATTAAAAGAAACTTAAGTGACAACTCTATTGATTCATTCTGTATTGTGTACTTTCTCTAGTTCAATATTGGCATCACTGAATTCATCCTATCCGGTTTTGGAAGAATCTCTGCCCCCTTTCCCGGACTGCTCCCTCAGCATGACCCAGGGGTCCTGTTAGTCGCCTGAGCTGAGCTGTCACTCCCCCATCCTTTGCAGCGTGAAGACTGCTTACTTCCACCTGCACACATTACCTACCTCCGTCTCTACCTCGCCCACGCCTACCTCACCTCCAAACTTGATCTGTCCCAATGACCAGCCCTCGAAGTTACCCCCAACACGACCTCCACTGTACTCGGAGCTCTACTGCCTGCGCCCCATCCAGCACTGACTCCCATTTCATTTACATTCTTGGGTGTCAGCCGTGGCTCAGTGGGCCGCACTCTCGTCTGAGTCAGAAGGCTATGAATTCGAGCCCCACTCCAGATACTTGAGCACAAAAATCTAGGCTGACATTCCAGTGTAGTGTTGAGGGAGCGCCGCACTGTCGGAGAGGCAGTACTGAGGAACGCCGCACTGTCGGAGGGGCAGTATTGAGGAACACCGCATTGTCAGTACTGAGAGTGCTGCACTGTCGGCGGGGGGCCGTCTTTTGAATGAGGCGTTAAGTCTGCCCTCTCGGGTGGACGTTAAAGAACCCACGGTCCCTAATTGAAGAACAGGGGAGTTCTCCCCGGTGTCCTGGGGCAATATTTATCCCTCAACCAACATCATTCAAACAGATTATCTGGACATTATCACATTGCTGTCGTGGGAACTTGCTGTGCGCAATTTGACTGCCGTATTTCAATGGTGACGACACTTCCCAAGCAGTTCATTGTCTGTCGAGCGCTTTGGGACGTCCTGAGGTCGCTGTATAAATGCAGGCGAGTCTTTTTTCTACGGAAAAGGCACGTTCTTCCTTTTGCCATATAATTTGAACTGGTGGGAGCAGCGCAGCGAGAGATCTGCTCGTGTGTTCATGGGGCCTGCACATCACGAACGTGCTCTGCAAACTCATACTAAAGTTGTGCGGTGAGTGAGGAGGAGCAGCAGCAATAACAACAGAGCCTGACGAACACTGCAAAACAAAACCTGCAGCAACATTTCAGCAGCATCTTGTGCAGTCGCATTGCTCAGGGGTGGGGCGAGTGGCAGTAGGCGGGGCTGCTGGTGGGGGCGGGACTGAAGCTGCGTATGCGCGCTTGTGGCGGTGGGCGGGGCTGTTGGCAGTAGGCGGGGCTGGCGCCGCGCCTGCGCGCTTGTGGCGGTGGGCGGGGCTGTTGGCAGCAGGCGAGGCTGGCGCCGCGCCTGCGCGCTTGTGGCGGGGCGGTGCTGTTGGCAGTAGGCGGGGCTAGTGCTACGCCTGCGCGCTTGTGGCGGTGGGCGGGGCTGGTGCTGCGCCTGCGCGCTTGTGGCGGGGCGGTGCTGTTGGCAGTAGGCGGGGCTAGTGCTACGCCTGCGCGCTTGTGGCGGTGGGCGGGGCTGGTGCTGCGCCTGCGCACTTGTGGCGGTGGGCGGGGCTGGCGCCGCGCCTGCACGCTGCTTCCCGTGAAGATGGCTGCTGGCCGGGTCAAGGCGGAGCAGCTACATTACCGGGTGACTGAGCCTCGGCAGCACCCGCAGGGCTTCACCGAGTACCGGGTGACAGCGAGGTAAGGGCTGACCCTTCGCCCCGCCCCCCCTCTCCCCTTCGCCCCCCCCTCTCCCCTTCGCCCCCCCACTCCCATCGCCCTTCGCCCCCCCTCTCCCCTTCGCCGCCCCTCTCCCCTTCGCCTCCCCCTCTCCCCTTCGCCCCCCCTCTCCCCCCACTCCCCATCGCCCTTCGCCCCCCCTCTCCCCTTCGCCGCCCCTCTCCCCTTCGCCTC
>NW_028225180.1:73131907-73189407 GCF_052327205.1 Somniosus microcephalus
ACACTCCCCACACACACACTCCCCCACACACACACTCCCCCCACCACACCCCCCCCCCACACACCCCCCCACACACACTCCCCCCACACACACACTCCCCCCACACACACTCCCCACACACACACTCCCCCCACACACACTCCCCCACACACACACTCCCCCACACACACACTCCCCCCACACACACCCCCCACACACACACTCCCCCACACACACACTCCCCCCACACACACTCCCCCCCCACACACACCCCCCACACACACCCCCCCCACTCCCCCCACACACACTCCCCCCACACACACTCCCCACACACACACCCCCCCACACACACACTCCCCCCCACACACACTCCCCACACACACACTCCCCCCACACACACTCCCCCACACACACACTCCCCCACACACACACTCCCCCCACACACACTCCCCACACACACACTCCCCCACACACACACTCCCCCACACCCACACACTCCCCCCCACACACACTCCCCACACACACACTCCCCCACACACACACTCCCCACACACACACTCCCCCCACACACACCCCCCCACACACACTCCCCACACACACACTCCCCCACACACACACTCACCACACACACACTCCCCCCACACACACTCCCCCACACACACACTCCCCCACACACACACTCCCCCCCACACACACTCCCCCACACACACACTCCCCCCCACACACACTCCCCCACACACACACTCCCCCCACACACACTCCCCCACACACACACTCCCCCACACACACACTCCCCCCACACACACTCCCCACACACACACTCCCCACACACACACTCCCCCACACACACACTCCCCCACACACACACTCCCCCCCACACACACTCCCCACACACACACTCCCCCACACACACACTCCCCCACACACACACTCCCCCCCCACACACACTCCCCACACACACACTCCCCCACACACACACTCCCCCACACACACACTCCCCACACACACACTCCCCCACACACACACTCCCCCACACACACACTCCCCACACACACACTCCCCACACACACACTCCCCCCCACACACACTCCCCCCACACACTCCCCCCACACACACTCCCCCCACACACACTCCCCCACACACACACTCCCCACACACACACTCCCCCCACACACACTCCCCCACACACACACTCCCCACACACACACTCCCCCACACACACACTCCCCCCACACACACTCCCCACACACACACTCCCCACACACACACTCCCCACACACACACTCCCCCACACACACACTCCCCACACACACACTCCCCCCACACACACTCCCCCACACACACACTCCCCACACACACACTCCCCCCACACACACTCCCCCCACACACACTCCCCCACACACACACTCCCCACACACACACTCCCCCACACACACACTTCCCCACACACACACTTCCCCACACACACACTCCCCACACACACACTCCCCCCACACACACACTCCCCCACACACACACTCCCCCACACACACACTCCCCACACACACACTCCCCCACACACACACTCCCCCCACACACACTCCCCCACACACACTCCCCCCACACACACTCCCCCACACACACACTCCCCACACACACACTCCCCCCCACACACACTCCCCACACACACACTCCCCACACACACACTCCCCACACACACACTCCCCACACACACACTCCCCCCACACACACTCCCCCACACACACACTCCCCACACACACACTCCCCCCACACACACTCCCCCCACACACACTCCCCCCACACACACTCCCCCACACACACACTCCCCACACACACACTCCCCACACACACACTTCCCCACACACACACTCCCCACACACACACTCCCCCCACACACACACTCCCCCACACACACACTCCCCCACACACACTCCCCCACACACACTCCCCCACACACACACTCCCCCACACACACGCTCCCCCACACACACACTCCCCACACACACACTCCCCCCCCACACACACTCCCCCACACAGACACTCCCCCACACACACTCCCCACACACACTCTCCTCACACACACACTCCCCCACACACACTCCCCACACACACACACACACAAACAGAAACAGGCACAAAGACATATGTGTACACATGCATGCAGTTATGCACACACATTTACATACATATGCACCCACACCCGTGTACACTCAAACACACACATACGCATGTAAACACATTGAATGAAGTGATGTCTCATGGAGATATGTTCGTCACTCTTCCCACTGCCACACTCTCCCCACTGCCACTCTCACTCCCCACTGCCACTCTCACTCCCCGC
Organism: Somniosus microcephalus; assembly: GCF_052327205.1. NCBI lineage: Eukaryota > Metazoa > Chordata > Chondrichthyes > Squaliformes > Somniosidae > Somniosus > Somniosus microcephalus. The sequence continues at coordinate 73,134,228 of NW_028225180.1, forward strand.
TGCCACTCTCTCCCCCACTGCCACTCTCACTCCCCATTGCCACTCTCTCTCCCCCACTGCCACTCTCTCCCCACTGCCACTCTCACTCCCCACTGCCACTCTCTCCCCCACTGCCACTCTCTCCCCACTGCCACTCTCACTCCCCATTGCCACTCTCTCTCCCCCACTGCCACTCTCACTCCCCACTGCCACTCTCACTCCCCACTGCCACTCTCACTCCCCACTGCCACTCTCACTCCCCACTGCCACTCTCACTTCCCACTGCCACTCTCTCTCCCCATTGCCACTCTCTCCCCCACTGCCGCTCTGACTCCCCACTGCCACTCTCACTCCCCACTGCCACTCTCTCTCCCCCACTGCCACTCTCTCTCCCGCACTGCCACTCTCTCTCTCCCCACTGCCACTCTCTCTCCCCCACTGCCACTCTCTCTCCCCACTGCCACTCTCACTCCCCACTGCCACTCTCTCTCCCCACTGCCACTCTCACTCCCCACTGCCACTCTCTCTCCCCACTGCCACTCTCTCTCCCCACTGCCACTCTCTCTCCCCACTGCCACTCTCTCTTCCCACTGCCACTCTCTCTCCCCACTGCCACTCTCTCTCCCCCACTGCCACTCTCTCTCTCCCCACTGCCACTCTCTCTCCCCACTGCCACTCTCTCTCCCCACTGCCACTCTCTCTACCACTGCCACCCTCTCTCCCCACTGCCACTCTCTCTCCCCACTACCACTCTCTCTCCCCCACTGCCACTCTCACTCCCCACTGCCACCCTCTCTCCCCAGTGTCACTCTCTCTCCCCACTGCCACTCTCTCTCCCCACTGCCACCCTCTCTCCCCACTGCCACTCTCACTCCCCACTGCCACTCTCTCTCCCCACTGCCACTCTCACTCCCCAGTGCCACTCTCTCTCCCCACTGCCACTCTCATTCCCCACTGCCACTCTCTCTCCCCACTGCCACTCTCACTCCCCACTGCCACTCTCTCTCTCCCCACTGCCACTCTCTCTCCCCACTGCCACCCTCTCTCCCCACTGCCACTCTCACTCCCCACTGCCACTCTCTCTCCCCACTGCCACTCTCACTCCCCAGTGCCACTCTCTCTCCCCACTGCCACTCTCTCTCCCCACTGCCACTCTCTCTCCCCACTGCCACTCTCTCTCCCCCACTGCCACTCTCTCTCCCCCACTGCCACTCTCTCTCCCCCACTGCCACTCTCTCTCCCCCACTGCCACTCACTCTCTCCCCCACTGCCACTCTCTCTCAGCCACTGCCACTCTCACTCCCCACTGCCACTCTCTCTCCACCACTGCCACTCTCTCCCCCACTGCCACTCTCTCCCCCACTGCCACTCTCACTCCCCACTGCCACTCTCACTCCCCACTGCCACTCTCTCTCCCCACTGCCACTCTCTCTCCCCACTGCCACTCTCTCTCCCCCACTGCCACTCTCTCCCCACTGCCACTCTCTCTCCCCACTGCCACTCTCTCCCCACTGCCACTCTCTCTCCCCACTGCCACCCTCTCTCCCCACTGCCACTCTCTCCCCCCACTGCCACTCCCTCTCCCCACTGCCACTCTCTCCCCCCCCACTGCCACTCTCTCTCCCCACTGCCACTCTCACTCCCCACTGCTACTCTCTCTCCCCACTGCCACTCTCTCTCCCCACTGCCACTCTCTCTCCCCACTGCCACTCTCTCTCCCCACTGCCACTCTCTCTCCCCACTGCCACTCTCTCTCCCCACTGCCACTCTCTTCCCCCACTGCCACTCTCTCGACCACTGCCACCCTCTCTCCCCACTGCCACTCTCTCTCCCCACTACCACTCTCTCTCCCCCACTGCCACTCTCACTCCCCACTGCCACCCTCTCTCCCCACTGTCACTCTCTCTCCCCACTGCCACTCTCTCTCCGCACTGCCACCCTCTCTCCCCACTGCCACTCTCACTCCCCACTGCCACTCTCTCTCCCCACTGCCACTCTCACTCCCCAGTGCCACTCTCTCTCCCCACTGCCACTCTCACTCCCCACTGCCACTCTCTCTCCCCACTGCCACTCTCACTCTCCACTGCCACTCTCTCACTCCCCACTGCCACTCTCTCTCCCCACTGCCACCCTCTCTCCCCACTGCCACTCTCACTCCCCACTGCCACTCTCTCTCCCCACTGCCACTCTCACTCCCCAGTGCCACTCTCTCTCCCCACTGCCACTCTCACTCCCCACTGCCACTCTCTCTCCCCACTGCCACTCTCACTCCCCACTGCCACTCTCTCTCCCCCACTGCCACTCTCTCTCCCCCACTGCCACTCTCTCTCCCTCACTGCCACTCTCTCTCCCCCACTGCCACTCTCTCTCTCCCCCACTGCCATTCTCTCTCCCCCACTGCCACTCTCACTCCCCACTGCCACTCTCACTCCCCACTGCCACTCTCTCTCCACCACTGCCACTCTCTCCCCCACTGCCACTCTCACTCCCCACTGCCACTCTCTCTCCCCACTGCCACTCTCTCTCCCCCACTGCCACTCTCTCTCCCCACTGCCACTCTCTCTCCCCCACTGCCACTCTCTCTCCCCACTGCCACTCTCTCTCCCCACTGCCACTCTCTCCCCACTGCCACTCTCTCTCCCCACTGCCACTCTCTCTCCCCACTGCCACTCTCTCCCCCCACTGCCACTCTCTCTCCCCACTGCCACTCTCTCCCCCCCACTGCCACTCTCTCTCACCACTGCCACTCTCACTCCCCACTGCTACTCTCTCTCCCCCCACTGCCACTCTCTCTCCCCACTGCCACTCTCTCTCCCCACTGCCACTCTCTCTCCCCACTGCCACTCTCTCTCCCCCACTGCCACTCTCTCTCCCCCACTGCCACTCTCTCTCCCCACTGCCACTCTCTCTCCCCACTGCCACTCTCACTCCCCACTGCCACTCTCTCTCCCCACTGCCACTCTCTCTCCCCACTGCCACTCTCTCCCCCACTGCCACTCTCTCTCCCCCACTGCCACTCTCTCTCCCCACTGCCACTCTCTCTCCCCACTGCCACTCTCTCCCCGCCACTGCCTCTCTCTCCCCACTGCCACTCTCTCTCCCCACTGCCACTCTCTCCCCCACTGCCACTCTCTCTCCCCCACTGCCACTCTCGCTCTCTTGTCAAAAGCGGTACCAAATTGCCCTGCGTGGAATTTTTATTGCAGATGCTTGTTAACCCTTTCTATTCTGACCGATGTTAGTCTCCAATATTCTTTTGGCCGTCATTTGTAAAATGTGGTAATAAGCTCATCACAGGCTTGGGTGTCAGTGGTGGTGAATTCAGAACAGAGTCCGCAATCACTGGGCACGGGTTAGACACAGAGTTAAGCTCCCTCTACACTGTCCCATCAAACACTCCCAGGGCAGGTACAGCACGGTTTAGATACAGAGTAAAACTCCCTCTACACTGTCCCATCAAACACTCCCAGGGCAGGTACAGCATGGGTTAGATACAGAGTAAAGCTCCCTCTACACTGTCCCATCAAACACTCCCAGGGCAGGTACAGCACGGGTTAGATACAGAGTAAAGCTCCCTCTACACTGTCCCATCAAACACTCCCAGGGCAGGTACAGCATGGGTTAGATACAGAGTAAAGCTCCCTCTACACTGTCCCATCAAACACTCACAGGGCAGGTACAGCACGGGTTAGAGACAGAGTAAAGCTCCCGCTACACTGTCCCATCAAACACTCCCAGGGCAGGGACAACACGGGTTAGATACAGAGTAAAGCTCCCTCTACACTGTCCCATCAAACACTCCCAGGGCAGGTACAGCACGGGTTAGAGACAGAGTAAAGCTCCCTCTACACTGTCCCATCAAACACTCCCAGGGCAGGGACAACACGGGTTAGATACAGAGTAAAGCTCCCTCTACACTGTCCCATCAAACACTCCCAGGGCAGGTACAGCACGGGTTAGATACAGAGTAAAGCTCCCTCTACACTGTCCCATCAAACACTCCCAGGGCAGTTACAGCACGGGTTAGAGACAGAGTAAAGCTCCCTCTACACTGTCCCATCAAACACTCCCAGGGCAGGGACAACACGGGTTAGATACAGAGTAAAGCTCCCTCTACACTGTCCCATCAAACACTCCCAGGGCAGGTACAGCACGGGTTAGATACAGAGTAAAGCTCCCTCTACACTGTCCCATCAAACACTCCCAGGGCAGGTACAGCACATGTTAGATACAGAGTAAAGCTCCCTCTACACTGTCCCATCAAACACTCCCAGGGCAGGTACAGCACGGGTTAGATACAGAGTGAAGCTCCCTCTACACTGTCCCATTAAACACTCCCAGGGCAGGTACAGCACGGGTTAGAGACAGAGTGAAGCTCCCTCTACATGTCGGATGCTATTGCCCATTGTACCTCAGTTGTTACGCTGCAGGTAGATTATGCCATGTAACACAGAACCAGAGGCCACAGTCTAAAAATAGCGGGCAAATCATTTAAAACAGAGATGAGGAAGAATTTCTTCACTCAAAGAGTGGTGAGCCTGTGGAATTCCCTGCCACAGAGGGCTGTGAAGGCTAATTCAATAAATATTTTCAAGAGAGAATTGGATATATTTCTGAAGGCTAAGGGGATTAAGGGTTACGGAGAAAAGGCGGGGACGGGGTACTGAACTGGTAAGATCAGCTATGATCTCAGACGAAGATCAGCCATGATCTCATTGAATGGCGGAGCAGGCTCGAAGGGCCGAATGGCCTACTCCTGTTCCTATCTCTATGTTTCTATGTATTATTAAGCCGCTAAGGTGGAGCTGTGTGATCTGGCCTGTCCCTTTAAGAGGATACTATCTAACTGCTGCGCATGTTGTAATCAGTTTGAGGTTAATTACTGCTGTTGTTGGGAGATTGGAGATTGACAGGTGCCTGTGAATTTCAGGCTCCATGCCAGAACAAAATGGACTTCATTCTAAAAAACTGTTAAGTATGTGTATTGTATTGAACAATTAACACAAAGACTTAAACGTATAACTCAAACAGGTCTTTACTGGTTGGAGGTAGGGACTATACATAGGTCTTTACTTCATGCCCACAGGCGGGAACTGAGGGGAGATCAGTACCCACAGTACTATTTATACCCCTATGGCCAGGAGTGGTACTGCGTATCACTACGCCCAACAAGTAGTGCAGTCCTGTCCATAGGTTCAAAGTAGCACACATATTACATACACAACATTCCTCCCTTCCTAGCTTTACAGTCATCTCCCCATTTAACATAACGTAATAACATATATACATATATAACTTCAGGTTTACATAACAGAATAACATAGATACATAGATAACTTCATGTCAAAACAGATCACAGATTCAGTCTCTGCGGAAAACAGTTCACAGATTCAATCTCTGTGGTGGAGTCGGTTCACGTTGCTGGAGTGACTCATTCAATAGTCCTTCCATGGATTTAACAGTTTGAACTTCCGAACTGAATTGGCTCCGTTCGGAGGGACCACGTGTGTGATCTGGTAGAGGTAATAATGGTTCAGATGGGTCATCTTCTGTTTCGACTTTTCCTTTTCTGCTTCTTGGAGACTCTCTGGGCTCCACTGTCAGCTGCCAGCTGCATGCGCAGTTCCTCCTTCTCTCCCTCCTTTTTCCGTAGTAGAGCCACCTTCTCCCGATGTTCCGTAGACTTTCGGTGCTCCTCCATGATTTCTGTATGGTGGGAGTCGAAGTTACAAGTTGGGCAGGACAGGACATAGTAATATTCGGTGTCGTCCTGATCTAGGCCAGCGAGAGGGTCTTCTATTTCCTCCATACCCAGCTGGGCGTTAGCCAGCTTTTGTTCCAAGTCCAGACATCTTTCCTGAAGAGACTTCTTCATGCGTACCTCTTCATCCAGCTTTTTCTGGGCTTTCAGCAAATCGTTTACTAATGACCTCATTTGAGATTTTACTACTTCAACTTCTTTTGGAGATTGATTGATCGGACTATTCAATCCCTCTACCGGAGCAGCTGTTTCAGCGGTCTGTTGTTCTACGTTGACGTGAGTCAGCGTACTTTTGGCATCCAAGGGCTGCTCTGTTGCAGTCATCTCAGTCTGTGTTGCCACCTCAGCTCTTCCAATAACCTTTGAGAGCTCCGAACCCCTTTCGTTTGAATATTGAAGTTCGTGTTCAAGTTTTTCCCATTTCAGAGTCCTGTCCTTCAGCATATGCAGGAGTTGGCTGACAGTTAACTCCTCTGACATCAGACGTTTTGTGTGCTCCTGCTCCATTTTCTCCATCAGCTGCTTCTGTTGTCTTTCCAGATTCTCCAACTCTATATCAAAGAACTCTTTCGTTGCATTCAACTCTTGCTCAAAACGGCGAAGCATTTGTTCTAATTGCTGTTGTAGTTTGAAATGGAGTTGAGTTCGAGCCCGGTGTCCCTCAGAAATGGGCACATCAGTAGACTTGCCAGACTCAGAATCCACAGTTAAACTATGTTGTTGTTGCTCAGTGGAATTCTGTGCTGAAACTTTGTCTTTTGCACCTGAGTTGGGCTTACCATCATCCGTTCCAGAGTCTGGGCCGACTATCTTCACCGAGTTCTCACTCGTTATTGTTTGTAGGAAATGCCAGTCCATATTCATTTTCCTAATCCACTCCCGTCCTAGTAGTGGAGGACCTCCTTCAGATATCACATATAAGTCCATTATTTGACTGTCTTCGCCCTTGTGGACCACTGCAACCTCTATTTTCCCGATGGGGTACACTCTTTGCCCCGTGTATGTTTTCAATATAATCCCCGTATCCTGTAGGGGAATATGTTGGAATAACTTTCCGTAATCTTTCTTATTTATGACCGTCAATGCCGATCCAGTGTCCAATTCCAGTTTTACTTGGACTCCTTCTATCTGAAGAGTGACCCAAATTGTCTGGAGGTCTGCACCCTTACCAGCGTTGAGTACTCTTAAGCTAGCCAGTTCATTACAGCTTAAGCTAGCCAGTTCATTACTGCTAGCGTCTGAATCGGACTCCTGTTCGGCCACCTTGTGTACCTTTGCGTATTTTCCTTGCGGTGACTTCTTGTTGCTGGTCTTCTTCGCTGACCTGCATACTCTAGCTATATGTCCAAGCCTACCACAAGTTCTACATTCTTGGTTTTTAAACCAACACTGGTTCTGATCATGCGTTGTCTTTCCACAACGATAACATTTGCCAGAACTCACACCCAATTTGTGTGCACTGAGCTCCGGTGACCGTAGCTGCATTACTGCCGTGCCTCTCGCTGCGGCTTCGTGTGCTGCTGCCATAGTGACCGCCTTCTCAAGCGTCAGCTCATTCTCCTCGAGCAGTCGCTTTTGTGTATCCTGTTTAAATAAACCACACACAAATTTGTCTCGAAGTGCCTCTGTCAGTCCCGTTCCAAACTGGCAATATTTCGCTAATTTACGCAATTCCAGCAAATAATCAGCATTGCTTTCATGCTGTAGCTGCCTTCTGTCGTAAAATTTAAATCGTTCCGCTAGCATCAGCGGCGTGGGGTTTAGATGATCTTTCAGGACAGTAACAATCTCATCGAACGTCTTATCCGCCGGTTCATCTGGTGATAACAGGTGTTTCAATTGCCCGTATGTCTTCGCACCCATTAAATTTAATAATGTTAGTGCTTTATCAGCCTCACGAATTTTATTGGCCTTACAATAATTTTTAACTCGTTCAACATATATGGCCCAATCTTCGATGTCACTATCAAAGTTGCTAATATTCCCGTGTTTAGGCATTGTAGTACTTTATCAGATTTGCAATTTCTCAGATTTTTTTTTTTTTTACTGCTATCCAAGATGGCGGCTTCCCGCTCTTGCCGTCGTCCTCCGCCCACAAAATGGCGGTTTTCCCGCGCTTGGCGGTCTTCACCCGTCCCCCGACGCCGTCTCCCTTCAGCCCCGAGTGCGGCCCTTATCTTTGGTCCCGATCGCTGGCCCGCGCTTTTCACCGCGGCTCTCGCGCCTTCAGTGTCTGCCGACGCTGCGCCTTCCAGCCCGAGTGCGGCCCTTATCAGGGATTTCGATCGATCGCCCTTCTACCTCCGACTTCCCCCAGCCCTGTCTTTGCAGCCAACGCTGCTTGGCTTACCCACCACCGAGGTTGAAAAAGCTGCAGGATGTCTTCTGTCCTCCCGTTTTCAGTCGCTGATGGAGGCTTCAGGGTCCTAATGCCTGTCGCTTCCAGTGGGGTGGTGAGATTTGAAACCTCTCTTCAACGTCCTGTCTGTGGACGAAGCCGCCGTGGAATAACTGCCGCAGGGTAAGAACCTGACTCGTCGCCAGTGTTAAGTATGTGTATTGTATTGAACAATTAACACAAAGACTTAAACGTATAACTCAAACAGGTCTTTACTGGTTGGAGGTAGGGACTATACATAGGTCTTTACTTCATGCCCACAGGCGGGAACTGAGGGGAGATCAGTACCCACAGTACTATTTATACCCCTATGGCCAGGAGTGGTACTGCGTATCACTACGCCCAACAAGTAGTGCAGTCCTGTCCATAGGTTCAAAGTAGCACACATATTACATACACAACAAAAACCAATTGAAATGCTCATGTTTTGCTATGTGGCTTCTTTAGCAGATCTTAGATACAAGACTTTATTAATTACTGTGAACGCCTGTCGTGTTAGACACGGTTAGTCGAGGGACTTGCTATTTTTACTGACAGGCAGGTTGCACCGTGTAACACACAGTTCTTTCCAATAAAGCTGATCGCTCTGGCCTTCCTTGCTCCTGTCTCTCAAATTTGGGTCCCGCTCTCTTTGTGTTTGCTTCTCTCCATCACTCCGTTTCTGTCACTCTGTCTCTCTCTCTGTTTCTCTCTATGTCTCTCTCTCCGTCACTCTCTGTGTCTCTGTCTCTCTCGCTCACTCTGCCTCTCTGTCTCTCTCATTTGCTCTGTCTGTCTGCAGCCGGTTGTGGGTTCGAGCCCCACTCCAGAGGCTTGAGCCCGTAATCCAGGCCGACACTCCCAGTGCGGTACTGAGGGAGTGCCGCACTGTCGGAGGGGCAGTACTGAGGGAGCGCCGCACTGTCGGAGGGGCAGTACTGAGGGAGCGCCGCACTGTCGGAGGGGCAGTACCGAGGGAGTGCTGCACTGTCGGAGGGGCAGTACTGAGGGAGCGCCGCACTGTCGGAGGGGCAGTACTGAGGGAGCGCCGCACTGTCGGAGGGGCAGTACTGAGGGAGCGCTGCACTGTCGGAGGGACAGTACTGAGGGAGCGCCGCACTGTCGGAGGGGCAGTACTGAGGGAGCACCGCACTATCGGAGGGGCAGTACTGAGGGAGCGCCGCACTGTCGGAGGGGCAGTACTGAGGGAGTGCTGCACTGTCGGAGGGGCAGTACTGAGGGCGCACTGCACTGTCAGAAAGGCAGTACTGTGGGAGTGCTGCACTGTCAGGGACAGTACTGAGGGAGCGTTGCACTGTCGGAGGGGCAGCACTGAGGGAGCGCTGCACTGTCGGAGGGGCAGTACTGAGGGAGCGCTGCACTGTCGGAGGGGCAGTACTGAGGGAGCGCCACACTGTCGGAGGGTCAGTACTGAGGGAGCGCTGCACTGTCGGAGGGGCAGTGCAGAGGGAGCGCCGCACTGTCGGAGGGGCAGTACTGAGGGAGCTCCATACTGAGGGAGCGCCGCATTGTCGGAGGGGCAGTACTGAGGGAGTGCCGCACTGTCGGAGGGGCAGTACTGAGGGAGCACTGCACTGTTGGAGGGGCAGTACGGAGGAAGCGCCGGACTGTCAGAGGGGCAGTACAGAGGGAGTGCTGCACTGTCGGAGGTGCTGTCTTTCGGATGAGACGTTAAACCGAGGCCCCATCTGCTCTCTCTCAGGTCGATGTAAAAGATCCCACGGCCACTCTTTCGAAGAACAGCAGGGGGAGTTCTCCCCCATGTCCCTCAACCAACATCACTAAAAGATGATCTGGACGTTATCACTTAATTTAAGGATCTTTGAACACTCGATTGCCTCCCTTCACTTCTCCAAAGTAAACCGGGCTCCTCACATTCTCCTCAGAGCCCAGGCATTGTTCTCTGTCTAAACTGTCCTGGATTTCCAAGTGGGTAATAATCACAGACGGCGATCAATAACTGCGGCTCTGGCCAGCAGTATGATCCTCATTTGGTGCCTCTGGGAACTGGGCGAGAAATAAATTGGCTGTTTATAATCCCTCAGAGACCTGCTAACATCACATGCTGTCCTCGTTTGTCAAATTTAGTGTCTATCCAGTAGGTTATAGTGACGCCTGGAGCTCCCTAGCCCCGCTTGGAATCTTCACAGCAAAGCACCTGAATCCAGACAGGATTGCAGTGAAATAGGCCTCCATCTATCAACAACAACATCAACAACTTGTATTTATAGAGCGTCGTAAACGTAGTAAAACATCCCAAGGCGCTTCAGAGGAGAATCCTGCAAGGAACAAGCCAATTCTGAACCAGAAGAGGGATTAAGGATCCCTGTGTATATTATAGGGAATAGCAGCCCCTGTGTATATTATAGGGAATAGCAGCCCCTGTGTATATTATAGGGAATAGCAGCCCCTGTGTATATTTTAGGGAATAGCAGCCCCTGTGTATATTATAGAGAATAGCAGCCCCTGTGTATATTATAGGGAATAGCTGCCCCTGTGTATATTATAGGGAATAGCAAACCCCTGTGTATATTATAGGGAATAGCAGCACCTGTGTATGTTGTAGGGAATAGCAGCCCCTGTGTATATTATAGAGAATAGCAGCCCCTGTGTATATTATAGAGAATAGCAGCACCTGTGTATGTTGTAGGGAATAGCAGCCTCAGTGTATATTATAGGGAATAGCAGCCCCTGCGTATATTATAGGGAATAGCAGCCCCTGTGTATATTATAGAGAATAGCAGCCCCTGTGTATATTATAGGGAATAGCACTCCCTGTGTATATTATAGAGAATAGCAGCCCCTGTGTATATTATAGGGAATAGCAGCCCCTGTGTATATTATAGGGAATAGCAGCCCCTCTGTATATTATAGAGAATAGCAGCCCCTGTGTATATTATAGGGAATAGCAGCCCCTGTGTATATTATAGGGAATAGCAGCCCCTCTGTATATTATAGGGAATAGCAGCCCCTGTGTATATTATACGGAATAGCAGCCCCTGTGTATATTATAGGGAATAGCAGCCCCTGTGTATATTATAGGGAATAGCAGCCCCTGTGTATATTATAGGGAATAGTGGTTCCTGTGTATATTATAGGGAATAGCGGCCCCCTGTGTATATTATAGGGAATAGCAGCCCCTGTGTATATTATAGGGAATAGCAGCCCCTGTGTATATTGCAGAGAATAGCAGCCCCTGTGTATAATATAGGGAATAGCAAACCCCTGTGTATATTATAGGGAATAGCAGTCCCAGTGTATATTATAGGGAATAGCGGCCCCTGTTTATATTGTAGGGAATAGCAGCCCCTGTGTATATTATAGAGAATAGCAGCCCCTGTGTATACTATAGCGAATAGCAACCCCTGTGTATATTATAGAGAATAGCAGCCCCTGTGTATATTATAGGGAATAGCACTCCCTGTGTATATTATAGGGAATAGCAGCACCTGTGTATGTTGTAGGGAATAGCAGCCTCGGTGTATATTATAGGGAATAGCAGCCCCTGTGTATATTATAGAGAATAGCAGCCCCTGTGTATATTATAGAGAATAGCTGCCCCTGTGTATATTAGAGAATAGCAGCCCTTGTGTATATTATAGAGAATAGCAGCCCCTGTGTATATTATAGGGAATAGCAGCCCCTGTGTATATTATAGGGAATAGCAAACCCCTGTATATATTATACTAAATAGCAGCATCTGTGTATATTATAGGGAATAGCAGCCCCTGTGTATATTATAGGGAATAGCAGCCCCTGTGTATATTATAGAGAATAGCAACCCCTGTGTATATTATAGAGAATAGCAACCCCTGTGTATATTATAAGGAATAGCAGCCCCTGTGTATATTATAGAGAATAGCAGCCCCAGTGTATATTATAAGGAATAGCAGCCCCTGTGTATATTATAGGGAATAGCAGCCCCTGTGTATATTATAGGGAATAGCAGCCCCTGTGTATATTATAGAGAATAGCAAACCCCTGTGTATATTATAGGGAATAGCAGCACCTGTGTATATTATAGGGAATAGCAGCCCCTGTGTATATTATAGGGAATAGCGGCCCCTGTGTATATTATAGGGAATAGCAGCCCCTGTGTATATTATAGGGAATAGCAGCCCCTGTGTATATTATAGGGAATAGCAGCCCCTGTGTATACTATATGGAATAGCAGCCCCTGTGTATATTTTAGGGAATAGCAGCCCCTGTGTATATTATAGGGAATAGCAGCCCATGTGTATATTATAGGGAATAGCAGCCCCTGTGTATATTTTAGGGAATAGCAGCCCCTGTGTATATTTTAGGGAATAGTAGCCCCTGTGTATATTATAGGGAATAGCAGCCCCTGTGTATATTATAGGGAATAGCAGCCCCTGTGTATATTATAGGGAATAGCAGCCCCTGTGTAAATTATAGGGAATAGCAGCCCCTGTGTATATTATAGGGAATAGCAGCCCCTGTGTATATTTTAGGGAATAGCAGCCCCTGTGTATATTATAGGGAATAGCAGCCCCTGTGTATATTATAGAGAATAGCAGCCCCTGTGTATATTATAGAGAATAGCAGCCCCTGTGTATATTATAGAGAATAGCAGCCCCTGTGTATATTATAGGGAATAGCAGCCCCTGTGTATATTATAGAGAATAGCAGCCCCTGTTGCATATCATTGTGACTAGAAGCCCCTGTCCAACATTCATACATAATCCCACAAACTCTCTCACATTCAGACACAGGCATTCCAACTGAGAAATAGAGCAGCAGTGGGAAACAGCGGGGATCAGTAGAATCCAGGAGCTATATAACCCGCTAAAAAGCAAGAACAAATTCACCTATAATTACCCCCCATGGATGCATAAAGAAATAAGGGCCACATTGGAACTGAGTACTCAGACCACAAAGGAGCGGATGACTAAAAGGGAATACGAAACAGTTCGGAAAGAATTCAAAGAAACAGTTAGGAAGCCAAAGAGAAACTATGAAATTGAATTATGAAGGAATATAAAAAGAAATAGCAATGTATTCTACAGACGCATAAATAACAAAAGATAGATCAGAATAGGGATCGGGACACTAAGGGGTGCACACGATAAACCCACGGCAAAATGGCAGAAATATTAAGTAATTACTTTGCCTCAGTATTTACCAGGGAGACGAACATGTTTGGACATGACATTCGAAGAACGGATCACAAAGGACATAAAGACATTTCAGTTAGAAGGTGGGAGATAATTGATGAACTAATTAAGCTTAGAGAAGATAAATCACATGGTGCCTGGACCGATTGGATCTACGCATATTAAGAGGTTCGGGAAGTGATAGCAGAAGCACTGTTACACATATATAAAAATTCATTAGAAGAGGGAATAGTGCCAGAGGACTGGCGGACAGCTAATGTAATTTCTGTATGTAAAAAGGGAGATAGAACAAGTCCAGGGAATAATAGACCAATTAGCTTAATGTTGGTGGTAGGAAAGATAATGGAATCCTTAATCAAAGTTGTAATAGAAAGATATCTAGAAGCTAAAAATATAATTAAGGGTAGTCAGCACAGATTTCAGAAGGGAAGGTTATGCTTGACCAACCTTATTGAATTCTTTGAAGAAGTGACATAGTAGATAAGGGTAATGCAATAGATGTAATATATTTAGATTTTTTAATAACCTTTGATAAGGCACTACATAGCAGACTAATGACTAAGGCCAGAATATGTGGAGTCTGGGGACAAGTAGCAGAATGGATAGCAGGCTGGCTGCAAAACATAAAGCACAGAGTAGTGATTGACGTAATAAAACTCTCTACGCACTTGGTTCGAGTATAAAGCAAGGCTTTAATCAACTTGTTTCAGAACATGGAGGTCTAGTTGTACTTCACTAGTTCCTGTCTTACAAAATGTCCCTGAGCAAGCTGGGCCCACGCCCGAGTATTTATACTCCTTGGACGGCGCCACCAGCTGGCCGTCCAGCGTTATTTCATGAGTAGTTTCTTTATGATGATGAGATTTATAACAGTGGTTAAAGGTAGTTATTCAGTTTGGCAAATGGTGGGAAGTGGCGTTCCACAAGGAGCGGTGGCTGGGACCACTGCTGTTCACCAGTTACATAAACAATTTGGACTTGGAAATCAGAAGTACAATTGAAAAAATTTGCAGATGATACCAAATTGTAGGGTGTAGTTTATACAGAGGAGGACGGCGACAAGATGCAGGAAGACATTAATATACTTGCAGAATGCGCGTGTAATTGGCAAATGGACTTCAATGTAGAAAAGTGCGAGGTAATATATTTTGGTGGGGAGAATAAGGAGGCCGCATACTCATAGAGTCGTAGAGTCATAACGGCACAGAAGGAGGCCATTGAGCCCATTGAGCCCGTGCCAGCGGAAAATAAGTGCCTAAAATGGAGTAGAGGAACAGAGGGATTTGGGGGTACAGATACACAAATCACTAAAAGTGGCAACACGGGTTAATAAGGTCATAAAAAAAACAATTCACTGGGGTTCGTTTCGAGAGGGATAGTGTTGAAAAGAAGAGAACTTATGTTAAACTTGTATCGAACCTTGGTTAGACCACACTTGGAGTTACTATGAACAGTTCTGGTCTCCATATTATAAAATAGATACAGAGGCACTGGAGAAGGTACAAAAAGTATTTACTGGAATGATACCAGAACTGAGGAAAGATTGAACAGGCTGGGGCTCTTTACTCTAGAAAAGAGAAGGCTGAGGGGTGACCTGATCGAGGTCTTTAAGATTATGAAAGGGTTCGATAGGGTAGACGTAGAGAAGATGTTTCCACTTGTGGGGGAGACCAGAACTAGGGGCCATCAATATAAGATCGTCACTAATAAATCCAATCGGGAATTCAGGAGAAACTTCTTTACCCAGAGGGTGGTGAGAATGTGGAACTCACTACCACGGGCCAATAGTATAGATGCATTCAAGGGAAAACTAGATAAGCACATGAGGGAGAAAGGAATAGAAGCTGATGGGGTGAGATGAAAAGGGGTGGGAGGAGGCTCGTGTGGAACATAAACGCCGTTTGGAGGTGGTAACCGAATTACCGCCGGAGATTTAGGGCCCGGCGCGGAAGCGCTATCTCGGGCGCTCCACATCCTCTAGGGCGGTGTCGGGGGCACAAAGTGCGGTAACACCAGAGCGCTATGCGGCCGCTCCGCGTAGCGCTGACGTGTTTCAGCGTTCCACCCCTTCCGTTAAAGGGGAGGGACGCTGCGAGCCCTGCAGGGCCTCCGATGGCCCACACTGACCCGCCAGGGTGGCGCGGCGCCGGGCTGCGCGATGGCGGCCACGGACCACGCCAAGGGCCACCACAGGGGGCAGACCTGGAGGTGGGGCCAAAAAGAATAAGATGGCGGCGCGGGTCACGGCCGAACCTCCCTTTAATTAGCGCCCCGTGAGCGGAGGTCGGCCCAGCTCGCGGCCCTAGAGACTGGCGCTGATACCGCCCGCAGCAGCCTCGCGGGGCACAGCCGAATTTCTGCCACGGGGCGGTAAGGGGTCACTGTTGTAATGTCGGAAAAGTGGCAGCCAATTTGCGCACAGCAAGATTCCACAAACAGCAATGTGACAATGACTGAGTAATCTGTTTTAGTGATGTTGGTTGAGAGATAAAAATGATCCTGGGGAGAACTCCCCTGGTCTTCTGTGAAATAGTGGCCGTGGGAATCATTTACATCCAGCTGAGAGAGCAGACAAGGCCTCGGTTTAATGTCTCATCCGAAAGACGGCACCTCCGACAGGGCCGCACTGGGAGCATCAGCATGGATTATTGGCTTCAGGCTTCAGTGGGCTCGAACCCATGACTTTCTGACTCAAGGCGAGAGTGCTACCAACTGAACCACGGCTGAGACTTGAAGACATTTAGCCAACAGTCTCTGGCCATTATGGTGAAACCAGTTTGCTCATTATGACTGTGTGTATGTTGTGGGATGAGAGTCCCACTAAACTTTTCATGCCCAGGACGTGTCCAGCATTGTACACGACATCTAGCTCATAGAAACATCGAAACACAGAAGATAGGAGCAGGAGTAGGCCATTCGGCCCCTCGAGCCTGCTCTGCCATTCAATGCGATCATGGCTGATCATCCAAATTCAGTACCCTGTCCCTGCTTTCTCCCCATATCCCTTGATCCCCTTAGCCTTAAGAAATATATCTAACTCCTTCTTGAAAATATTTAATGACTTGGCCTCAACTGCCTTCTGTGGTAGAGAATTCCACAGGTTCACCACTCTCTGGGTGAAGAAATTCCTCCTCATCTCTGTCCTAAATGGCCTACCCCTTATCCTTAGACTGTGACCCCTGGTTCTGGACTCCCCCACCATCAGGAACATCCTTCCTGCATCTAGTCTGTCTAGTCCTGTTAGAATTTTGTAAGTTTCAATGCGATCCCCTCTCATTCTTCTAAACTCCAGCGAGTATAAGCCCAATCGACCCAATCTCTCTTCATACGTCATTCCTGCCATCCCAGGTATCAGTCTGGTGAATCTTCGCTGCACTCCCTCCATGGCAAGAACATCCTTCCTCAGATAAGGCGACCAAAACTGCACACAATACTCAAGGTGTGGTCTCACCAAGGCCCTGTACAACTGCAGCAAGACATCCTTGCTCCTGTACTCAAAACCTCTCGCTATGAAGGCCAGCATACCACAGCTCAGGCTGTGACGAATTACTTTGGATCCATCTGGGTAATTCAGGGACCAGAACTTTTGCATGAACACAGTTTGCAAAGCACTGTACCAGCGACTCTTTAATCCTTCAGATATTTATCTGCTTAGAATAGAAGGGAGCCACAAAACAATGGTTGTCAGATGAGTTGATTGGAATTGGGAGATGTGGCTACTGTCTCCAGGAAGCATCTGGCCTTAAGAATGGCTACATTGGAAATTTTCTACACTGGGAGTGAATGGGAAGGGGTTTGGTCCATTGGGATTATGTACAGTGGGAGTGAATGGGAAGGGGTTTGGGTCCATTGGGATTGTGTACACTGGGAGTGAGTGGGAAGGGGTTTGGTCCATTGGGATTATGTACAGTGGGAGTGAATGGGAAGGGGTTTGGGTCCATTGGGATTGTGTACACTGGGAGTGATTGGGAAGGGGTTTGGTCCATTGGGGTTCTATACAATGGGAGTGAATGGGAAGGGGCTTGGGTCCATTGGGATTCTATACAATGGGAATGAATGGGAAGGGGCTTGGGTCTATTGGGATTGTGTACAGTGGGAATGAATGGGAAGTGGTTTGGTCCATTGGGATTGTGTACAATGGGAGTGAATGGGAAGGGGTTTGGTCCATTGGGATGGTGTACAATGGGAGTGAATGGGAAGGGGTTTCGACCATTGGGATTGTGTACACTGGGAGTGAATGGGAAGGGGATTGGGCCATTGGGATTGTGTACAATGGGAGTGAATGGGAAGGGGTTTGGGCCATTGGGATTGTGTACCATGGGAGTAAATGGGAAGGGGTTTAGTCCATTGAGATGTGTACAATGCGAGTGAATGGGAAGGTGTTTTGTCCATTGGGATTCTATACAATGGGAGGGAATGGGAAGGGGTTTGGTCCATTGGGATTGTGTACAATGGGAGTGAATGGGAAGAGGTTTGGCCCATTGGGATTGTGTACAATGGGAGCGAATGGGAAGGGGTTTGGTCCATTTGAAGTCTATACATTTTCCCCGCCAGCTGTTTCTATGGTCCTAATGAGCGAGCTCCTTGCTCAGACGCTGCCTGCCTATTAATAGGCTTTCACTGCTGGTACTGGTGCTGTTAACAACTTCCTCATTACTCTGGCTGTTCCAGTTGTCAAGTGGATACAAGAGGCTGGTTTAGATCATGTCAGCCTCAGTTAGATTAATGTGTAGTTAAAAAATGCAACGCAGCCTCAAATGGAGCAATGAGGATCCTCGCTTGCTGTGTTTCACTGGGGTGTGAAGAGACAATGTCCACATGTGTCTACACAGGCAGCCTCTCAAGCAACATCTTGTGCTTTCTCTGAGCTGGGCAGAGCACGAAAACAGAAGGCCGAGCCGCACGTACATAATTCTTAACTTCTCTTTGCTCTGTGGCTATCTCCAACCATCTGCTCCCATTCTTTCACTCCACAAAGGTTTTTAACCGCTCCTTCTGCGGTTTCATATTTGCTCCCGCTTTAGGCCGTTTCACCCCTCCATTCTTGACTCTCGCTGGTTCCACTGTGGGCTAGTCTAGTCTGGGAGCTCCTCCAACCGCCCGCCAGTGAGTCCAGACAGTGTCGGTGGGGCGGTACTGAGGGAGCGCCGCACTGTCGGAGGGGCAGTACTGAGGGAGCGCTGCACTGTCAGATGGGCAGCACTGAGGGAGCGCCGCACTGTCGGAGGGGCAGTACTGAGGGAGCGCCGCACTGTCGGAGGGGCAGTACTGAGGGAGCGCTGCACTGTCAGAGGGGCAGCACTGAGGGAGTGCTGCACTGTCAGAGGGGCAGTACTGAGGGAGCGCCGCACTGTCGGAGGGGCAGTATTGAGGGAGCGCCGCACTGTCGGAGGGGCAGTACTGAGGGAGCGCCGCACTGTCGGAGGGGTAGTACCGAGGGAGAGCTGCACTGTCGGAGGAGCAGTACTGAGGGAGCACTGCATTGTTGGAGGGGCAGTACTGAGGGAGCGCTGCACTGTCGCAGGGGCAGTACTGAGGGATTGCCGCACTGTCGGAGATGCAGTACTGAGGGAGTGAGGTACTGTCGGAGGGGCAGTACTGAGGGAGCATCGCACTGTCAGAGGGGTGGAACTGAGTGAGCGCCGCACTGTCGGAGGGGCAGTACTGAGGGTGCGCTGCACTGTCGGAGGGGCAGTACTGAGGGAGTGCCGCACTGTTGGAGGGGCAGTACTGAGGAAGCGCTGTACTGTCGGAGAGACAGGACTGAGGCACCGCCACACTGTCGCAGGGGCAGTACTGAGGGAGTGACGTACTGTCGGAGGGGCAGTACTGAAGGAGCGCCGCACTGTCGGAGGGGCAGTACTGAGGGAGCGCCGCACTGTCGCAGGGGCAGTACTGAGGGTGCGCCGCACTGTTGGAGGGGCAGTACTGAGGGAGCGCTGCACTGTCGGAGGGGCAGTACTGAGGGAGCGCCGCACTGTCGGAGGGGCGGTACTGAGGGAGTGCTGCACTGTCGGAGGGGCAGTACTGACGGAGCGCTGCACTGTCGGAGGGGCAGTACTGAGGGAGCGTCACACTGTCGGAGGGGCAGCACTGAGGGAGTGCTGCACTGTCAGAGGGGCAGTACTGAGGGTGCGCTGCACTGTCGGAGGGGCAGTACTGAGGGAGCGTCACACTGTCGGAGGGGCAGCACTGAGGGAGTGCTGCACTGTCAGAGGGGCAGTACTGAGGGTGCGCTGCACTGTCGGAGGGGCAGTACTGAGGGAGTGCCGCACTGTCGGAGGGGCAGTACTGAGGGAGCGCTGCACTGTCGGAGGGGCAGTACTGAGGGAGCGCCGCACAGTCGGAGGGGCAGTACTGAGGGAGCGCCGCACAGTCGGAGGGGCAGTACTGAGGGAGCGTCACACTGTCGGAGGGGCAGCACTGAGGGAGTGCTGCACTGTCAGAGGGGCAGTACTGAGGGTGCGCTGCACTGTCGGAGGGGCAGTACTGAGGGAGTGCCGCACTGTCGGAGGGGCAGTACTGAGGGAGCGCTGCACTGTCAGAGGGGCAGTACTGAGGGTGCGCTGCACTGTCGGAGGGGCAGTACTGAGGGAGCATCACACTGTCGGAGGGGCAGCACTGAGGGAGTGCTGCACTGTCAGAGGGGCAGTACTGAGGGTGCGCTGCACTGTCGGAGGGGCAGGACTGAGGGAGCGCCGCACAGTCGGAGGGGCACTACTGAGGGAGAGCCACACAGTCGGAGGGGCAGTGCTAAGGGAGCACCGCACTGTCGGAGGGGCAGTACTGAGGGTGCGTCGCACTGTCGGAGGTGCGGAACTGAGGGAGTGCCGCACTATCAGAGGGGCAGTACTGAGGGAGCGCCGCACAGTCGGAGGGGCAGTACTGAGTGAGCGCCACACAGTCGGAGGGGCAGTGCTAAGGGAGCACCGCACTGTCGGAGGGGCAGTACTGAGGGTGCGTCGCACTGTCAGAGGGGCGGGACTGATGGTGCGCCGCACTGTCGGAGGGGCGGTACTGAGGGAGTGCCGCACTATCGGAGGGGCAGTACTGAGGGAGCGCTGCACTGTCGGAGGGGTAGTACCGAGGGAAAGCGGCACTGTCGGAGATGCAGTACTGAGGCAGCGCCGCACTGTCGCAGGGGCAGTAGTGAGGGAGTGACGTACTGTCGGAGGGGCAGTACTGAGGGAGCGCCGCACTGTCGGAGAGGCAGTACTGAGGGAGCAGCGCACTGTCGGAGGGGCAATACTGAGGGAGCGCTGGACTTTCGGAGGGTGGTACTGAGGGACTGCTGCACTGTCGGAGGGGCAGCACTGAGGGAGCGCTGCACTGTCGGAGGGGCAGTACTGAGGGAGCGCCGCACTGTCGGAGGGGCAGTACTGAGGGAGTGCCGCACTGTCGGAGGGGCGGTACTGAGTGAGTGCCGCACTGTCGGAGGGGCAGTACTGAGGGAGCGCCGCACTGTCGGAGTGGCAGTACTGAGGGAGCGCCGCACAGTCGGAGGGGCAGTACTGAGGGAGCGCCACACAGTCGGAGGGGCAGTGCTAAGGGAGCACCGCACTGTTGGAGGGGCAGTACTGTGGGTGCGTCGCACTGTCAGAGGGGCGTTAATGAGGGTGCGCCGCACTGTCGGAGGGGCAGAACTGAGGGAGTGCCGCACTATCAGAGGGGCAGTACTGAGGGAGCGCCGCACTGTCGGAGGGGCAGTAATGAGGGAGCGCTGCACTGTTGGAGGGGCAGTAATGAGGGAGCGCCGCACTGTCAGAGGGGCAGTACCGAGGGAGCACTGCACTGTCAGAGGGGCAGTACTGAGGGAGCGCCGCACTGTCGGACGGGCAGTACTGAGGGAGCGCCGCACTGTTGGAGGGGCAGTGCTGAGGGTGCACCGCACTGTCGGAGGGGCCGTACTGAGGGAGCGCCGCACTGTCAGAGGGGCAGTACTGAGGGAGTGCCGCACTGTCGCAGGGGCAGTACTGAAGGAGTGACGTACTGTCGGAGGGGCGGTACTGAGGGAGCGCTGCACTGTCGCGGGGCAGTACTGAGGGAGCGCTGCACTGTCGGAGGGGCAGTACTGAGGGAGCGCAGCACAGTCGGAGGGGCAGTACTGAGGGAGCGCCACACAGTCTGAGGGGCAGTGCTGAGGGAGCACTGCACTGTCGGAGGGGCAGTACTGAGGGTGCGTCGCACTGTCAGAGGGGCGGTACTGAGGGTGCGCCGCACTGTCGGAGGGGCGGTATTGAGGGAGTGCCGCACTGTTGGAGGAGCAGTACTGAGGGAGCGCCACACTGTCGGAGGGGCAGTACTGACGGAGCGCCGCACTGTCGGAGGGGCAGTACTGAGGGAGCGCTGCACTATCAGAGGGGCAGTACTGAGGGAGCGCCGCACTGTCGGAGGGGCAGTACTGAGGGAGCGCCGCACTGTCGGAGGGGTGGTACTGAGGGAGTGCTGCACTGTCGGAGGGGCAGTACTGAGGGAGCGCTGCACTGTCGGAGGGGCAGTACAGAGGGAGCACCGCACTGTCGGAGGGGCAGTACTGAGGGAGCGCCGCACTGCCGGAGGGGCGGTACTGAGGGAGTGCTGCACTGTCGGAGGGGCAGTGCTGAGGGAGTGCTGCACTGTCAGAGGGGCAGTACTGAAGGAGCGCCGCACTGCTGGAGGGGCGGTCCTGAGGGAGTGCCGCACTATCGGAGGGGTAGTACTGAGGGAGCGCTGCACTGTCGGAGGAGCAGTACTGAGGGAGCGTCACAATGTCGGAGCGGCAGCACTGAGGGAGTGCTGCACTGTCGGAGGGGCAGTACTGAGGGAGTGCTGCACTGTCGGAGGGGCAGTACTGAGGGAGTGCTGCACTGTCGGAGGGGCAGTACTGAGGGAGCGCTGCACTGTCAGAGGGGCAGTACTGAGGGAGCGCTGCACTGTCGGAGGGGCAGTACTGAGGGAGTGCTGCACTGTCGGAGGGGCAATACCGAGAGAGCGCTGCACTGTCGGAGGGGTAGTACCGAGGGAAAGCGGCAGTGTCGGAGGGGCAGTACTGAGGGAGTGCTGCACTGCCGGAGGGGCGGTACTGAGGGAGTGCTGCACTGTCGGAGGGGCAGTGCTGAGGGAGTGCTGCACTGTCAGAGGGGCAGTACTGAAGGAGCGCCGCACTGCTGGAGGGGCGGTACTGAGGGAGTGCCGCACTATCGGAGGGGTAGTACTGAGGGAGCGCTGCACTGTCGGAGGAGCAGTACTGAGGGAGCGTCACAATGTCGGAGCGGCAGCACTGAGGGAGTGCTGCACTGTCGGAGGGGCAGTACTGAGGGAGTGCTGCACTGTCGGAGGGGCAGTACTGAGGGAGTGCTGCACTGTCGGAGGGGCAGTACTGAGGGAGCGCTGCACTGTCAGAGGGGCAGTACTGAGGGAGCGCTGCACTGTCGGAGGGGCAGTACTGAGGGAGTGCTGCACTGTCGGAGGGGCAATACCGAGAGAGCGCTGCACTGTCGGAGGGGTAGTACCGAGGGAAAGCGGCAGTGTCGGAGGGGCAGTACTGAGGGAGTGCTGCACTGTCGGAGATGCAGTACTGAGGCAGCGCCGCACTGTCTCAGGGGCAGTACTGAGGGAGTGACGTACTGTCGGAGGGGCAGTACTGAGGGAGCGCCGCACTGTCGGAGGGGCAGTACTGAGGGAGCGCTGCACTGTCGGAGGGGCAGTACTGAGGGTGCACCGCACTGTCGGAGGGGCAGTGCTGAGGGAGCACCACACTGTCGGAGGGGCGGTACTGAGCGTGCGCTGCACTGTCGGAGGGGCAGTACTGAGGGAGTGCCGCACTGTTGGAGGGGCAGTACTGAGGGAGCGCATCAGTCAGAGGGGCAGTACTGAGGGAGTGACGTACTGTCGGAGGGGCAGTACTGAAGGAGCGCTGCACTGTCGGAGGGGCGGTACTGAGGGAGTGACACACTGTCGGAGGGGCAGTACTGAGGGAGCGCCGCACTGTCGGAGGGGCGGTACTGAGGGAGTGCTGCACTGTCGGAGGGGCAGTACTGAGGGAGCGCCGCACTGTCGGAGGGGCAGTACTGAGGGAGCACCGCACTGTCGGAGGGGCAGTACTGAGGGAGCGCCGCACTGTCGGAGGGGCAGTGCTGAGGGAGCGCCGCACTGTCGGAGGAGCAGTACTGAGGGAGCGCCGCACTGTCGCAGGGGCAGTACTGAGGGTGCGCCGCACTGTTGGAGGGGCAGTACTGAGGGAGCGCTGCACTGTCAGAGGGGCAGTACTAAGGGAGCACCGCACAGTCGGAGGGGCAGTACTGAGGGTGCGCCGCACTGTCGGAGGGGCGGTACTGAGGGAGTGCCGCACTATCGGAGGGGCAGTACTGAGGGAGCGCCGCACTGTCGGACGGGCAGTACCGAGGGAGCGCCGCACTGTCAGAGGGCCAGTGCTGAGGGAGTGCTGCACTGTCGGAGGGGCAGTACTGAGGGAGCGCTGCACTGTCGGAGGGGTAGTACCGAGGGAAAGCGGCACTGTCGGAGATGCAGTACTGAGGCAGTGCCGCACTGTCGCAGGGGCAGTAGTGAGGGAGTGACGTACTGTCGGAGGGGCAGTAATGAGGGAGCGCTGCACTGTTGGAGGGGCAGTAATGAGGGAGCGCCGCACTGTCAGAGGGGCAGTACCGAGGGAGCACTGCACTGTCAGAGGGGCAGTACTGAGGGAGCGCCGCACTGTCGGACGGGCAGTACTGAGGGAGCGCCGCACTGTTGGAGGGGCAGTGCTGAGGGTGCACCGCACTGTCGGAGGGGCCGTACTGAGGGAGCGCCGCACTATCAGAGGGGCAATACTGAGGGAGCACCGCACTGTCGCGGGGCAGTACTGAGGGAGCGCTGCACTGTCGGAGGGGCAGTACTGAGGGAGCGCAGCACAGTCGGAGGGGCAGTACTGAGGGAGCGCCACACAGTCTGAGGGGCAGTGCTGAGGGAGCACTGCACTGTCGGAGGGGCAGTACTGAGGGTGCGTCGCACTGTCAGAGGGGCGGTACTGAGGGTGCGCCGCACTGTCGGAGGGGCGGTATTGAGGGAGTGCCGCACTGTTGGAGGAGCAGTACTGAGGGAGCGCCACACTGTCGGAGGGGCAGTACTGACGGAGCGCCGCACTGTCGGAGGGGCAGTACTGAGGGAGCGCTGCACTATCAGAGGGGCAGTACTGAGGGAGCGCCGCACTGTCGGAGGGGCAGTACTGAGGGAGCGCCGCACTGTCGGAGGGGTGGTACTGAGGGAGTGCTGCACTGTCGGAGGGGCAGTACTGAGGGAGCGCTGCACTGTCGGAGGGGCAGTACAGAGGGAGCACCGCACTGTCGGAGGGGCAGTACTGAGGGAGCGCCGCACTGCCGGAGGGGCGGTACTGAGGGAGTGCTGCACTGTCGGAGGGGCAGTGCTGAGGGAGTGCTGCACTGTCAGAGGGGCAGTACTGAAGGAGCGCCGCACTGCTGGAGGGGCGGTCCTGAGGGAGTGCCGCACTATCGGAGGGGTAGTACTGAGGGAGCGCTGCACTGTCGGAGGAGCAGTACTGAGGGAGCGTCACAATGTCGGAGCGGCAGCACTGAGGGAGTGCTGCACTGTCGGAGGGGCAGTACTGAGGGAGTGCTGCACTGTCGGAGGGGCAGTACTGAGGGAGTGCTGCACTGTCGGAGGGGCAGTACTGAGGGAGCGCTGCACTGTCAGAGGGGCAGTACTGAGGGAGCGCTGCACTGTCGGAGGGGCAGTACTGAGGGAGTGCTGCACTGTCGGAGGGGCAATACCGAGAGAGCGCTGCACTGTCGGAGGGGTAGTACCGAGGGAAAGCGGCAGTGTCGGAGGGGCAGTACTGAGGGAGTGCTGCACTGTCGGAGATGCAGTACTGAGGCAGCGCCGCACTGTCTCAGGGGCAGTACTGAGGGAGTGACGTACTGTCGGAGGGGCAGTACTGAGGGAGCGCCGCACTGTCGGAGGGGCAGTACTGAGGGAGCGCTGCACTGTCGGAGGGGCAGTACTGAGGGTGCACCGCACTGTCGGAGGGGCAGTGCTGAGGGAGCACCACACTGTCGGAGGGGCGGTACTGAGCGTGCGCTGCACTGTCGGAGGGGCAGTACTGAGGGAGTGCCGCACTGTTGGAGGGGCAGTACTGAGGGAGCGCATCAGTCAGAGGGGCAGTACTGAGGGAGTGACGTACTGTCGGAGGGGCAGTACTGAAGGAGCGCTGCACTGTCGGAGGGGCGGTACTGAGGGAGTGACACACTGTCGGAGGGGCAGTACTGAGGGAGCGCCGCACTGTCGGAGGGGCGGTACTGAGGGAGTGCTGCACTGTCGGAGGGGCAGTACTGAGGGAGCGCCGCACTGTCGGAGGGGCAGTACTGAGGGAGCACCGCACTGTCGGAGGGGCAGTACTGAGGGAGCGCCGCACTGTCGGAGGGGCAGTGCTGAGGGAGCGCCGCACTGTCGGAGGAGCAGTACTGAGGGAGCGCCGCACTGTCGCAGGGGCAGTACTGAGGGTGCGCCGCACTGTTGGAGGGGCAGTACTGAGGGAGCGCTGCACTGTCAGAGGGGCAGTACTAAGGGAGCACCGCACAGTCGGAGGGGCAGTACTGAGGGTGCGCCGCACTGTCGGAGGGGCGGTACTGAGGGAGTGCCGCACTATCGGAGGGGCAGTACTGAGGGAGCGCCGCACTGTCGGACGGGCAGTACCGAGGGAGCGCCGCACTGTCAGAGGGCCAGTGCTGAGGGAGTGCTGCACTGTCGGAGGGGCAGTACTGAGGGAGCGCTGCACTGTCGGAGGGGTAGTACCGAGGGAAAGCGGCACTGTCGGAGATGCAGTACTGAGGCAGTGCCGCACTGTCGCAGGGGCAGTAGTGAGGGAGTGACGTACTGTCAGAGGGGCAGTACTGAGGGAGCGCCGCACTGTCGGAGAGGCAGTACTGAGGGAGCACCGCACTGTCGGAGGGGCAATACTGAGGGAGCGCTGGACTTTCGGAGGGGTGGTACTGAGGGACTGCTGCACTGTCGGAGGGGCAGCACTGAGGGAGCGCTGCACTGTCGGAGGGGCAGTACTGAGTGAGCGCCGCACTGTCGGAGGGGCAGTACTGAGGGAGTGCCGGACTGTCGGAGGGGCGGTACTGAGTGAGTGCCGCACTGTTGGAGGGGCAGTACTGAGGGAGCGCTGCACTGTCGGAGGGGCAGTACTGAGGGAGCGCCGCACAGTCGGAGGGGCAGTACTGAGGGAGCGCCACACAGTCGGAGGGGCAGTGCTAAGGGAGCACCGCACTGTTGGAGGGGCAGTACTGAGGGTGCGTCGCACTGTCAGAGGGGCGTTAATGAGGCTGCGCCGCACTGTCGGAGGGGCAGTACTGAGGGAGCGCCGCACTGTCGGAGGGGCAGTAATGAGGGAGCGCTGCACTGTTGGAGGGGCAGTAATGAGGGAGCGCCGCACTGTCAGAGGGGCAGTACCGAGGGAGCACTGCACTGTCAGAGGGGCAGTACTGAGGGAGCGCCGCACTGTTGGAGGGGCAGTGCTGAGGGAGCGCCGCACTGTCGGACAGGCAGTACTGAGGGAGCGCCGCACTGTCGGAGGGGCGGTACTGAGGGAGCGCCGCACTGTTGGAGGGGCAGTGCTGAGGGAGTGCTGCACTGTCGGAGGGCAGTACTGAGGGAGCGCTGCACTGTCGGAGGGGCAGTACTGAGGGTGCACCGCACTGTCAGAGGGGCAGTACTGAGGGAGCGCCGCACTGTCGGAGGGGCGGTACTGAGGGTGCGCTGCACTGTCGGAGGGGCAGTACTGAGGGAGTGCCGCACTGTTGGAGGGGCAGTACTGAGGGAGCGCATCAGTCAGAGGGGCAGTACTGAGGGAGTGCCGCATTGTTGGAGCGGCAGTACTGAGGAATCGCTGTACTGTCGGAGGGGCAGTACTGAGGGTGCACCGCACTGTCGGAGGGGCAGTGCTGAGGGAGCACCACACTGTCGGAGGGGCGGTACTGAGCGTGCGCTGCACTGTCGGAGGGGCAGTACTGAGGGAGTGCCGCACTGTTGGAAGGGCAGTACTGAGGGAGCGCATCAGTCAGAGGGGCAGTACTGAGGGAGTGACGTACTGTCGGAGGGGCAGTACTGAAGGAGCGCCGCACTGTCGCAGGGGCAGTACTGAGGGTGCGCCGCACTGTTGGAGGGGCAGTACTGAGGGAGCGCTGAACTGTCGGAGGGGCTGTACTGAGGGAGCGCCGCACAGTCGGAGGGGCAGTACTGAGGGAGCGCCACACAGTCGGAGGGGCAGTGCTAAGGGAGCACCGCACTGTCGGAGGGGCAGTACTGAGGGTGCGTCGCACTGTCAGAGGGGCGGGACTGAGGGTGCGCCGCACTGTCGGAGGGGCGGTACTGAGGGAGTGCCGCACTATCGGAGGGGCAGTACTGAGGGAGCGCCGCACTTTTAAGGAGCAGTACCGAGGGAGCGTCACACTGTCGGAGGGGCAGTACTGACGGAGCGCCGCACTGTCGGAGGGGCAGTACTGAGGGAGCGCCGCACTGTCGGAGGGGCGGTACTGAGGGAGTGCTGCACTGTCGGAGGGGCATTGCTCAGGGAGTGCTGCTCTGTCGGAGGGGCTGTACTGAGGGCGCGCTGCACTATCGGGGCAGTACTGAGGGAGCGCCGCACTGTCGGAGGGGCAGTACTGAGGGAGTGCTGCACTGTCGGAGGGGCAGTGCTCAGGGAGTGCTGCTCTGTCGGAGGGGCAGTACTGAGGGAGCGCCGCATTGTCGGAGGAGTAGTACCGAGGGAAAGCTGCACTGTCGGAGGGGCAGTACTGAGGGAGTGCTGCACTGTCGGAGGGGCAGTACTGAGGGAGTGCTGCACTGTCGGAGGGGCGGTACTGAGGGAGTGACACACTGTCGGAGGGGCAGTACTGAGGGAGCGCCGCACTTTCGGAGGGGCGGTACTGAGGGAGTGCTGCACTGTCGGAGGGGCAGTACTGAGGGAGCGCTGGACTTTCGGAGGGGTGGTACTGAGGGACTGCTGCACTGTCGGAGGGGCAGCACTGAGGGAGCGCTGCACTGTCGGAGGGGCAGTACTGAGTGAGCGCCGCACTGTCGGAGGGGCAGTACTGAGGGAGTGCCGGACTGTCGGAGGGGCGGTACTGAGTGAGTGCCGCACTGTTGGAGGGGCAGTACTGAGGGAGCGCTGCACTGTCGGAGGGGCAGTACTGAGGGAGCGCCGCACAGTCTTAGGGGCAGTACTGAGGGAGCGCCACACAGTCGGAGGGGCAGTGCTAAGGGAGCACCGCACTGTTGGAGGGGCAGTACTGAGGGTGCGTCGCACTGTCAGAGGGGCGTTAATGAGGGTGCGCCGCACTGTCAGAGGGGCGGTACTGAGGGAGTGCCGCACTATCGGAGGGGCAGTACTGAGGGAGCGCCGCACTGTTGGAGGAGCAGTACTGAGGGAGCGTCACACTGTCGGAGGGGCAGTACTGACGGAGCGCCGCACTGTCGGAGGGGCAGTACTGAGGGAGCACCGCACTGTCGCAGGGGCAGTACCGAGGGTGCACTGCACTGTCGGAGGGGCAGTACTGAGGGAGTGCCGCACTGTCGGACGGGCAGTACCGAGGGAGCGCCGCACTGTCGGAGGGCCAGTGCTGAGGGAGTGCTGCACTGTCGGAGGGGCAGTACTGAGGGAGCGCCGCACTGTCGGAGGGGGAGTACCGAGGGAAAGCGGCACTGTCGGAGATGCAGTACTGAGGCAGTGCCGCACTGTCGCAGGGGCAGTAGTGAGGGAGTGACGTACTGTCGGACGGGCAGTACTGAGGGAGCGCCGCACTGTCGGAGAGGCAGTACTGAGGGAGCACCGCACTGTCGGAGGGGCAATACTGAGGGAGCGCTGGACTTTCGGAGGGGTGGTACTGAGGGACTGCTGCACTGTCGGAGGGGCAGCACTGAGGGAGGGCTGCACTGTCGGAGGGGCAGTACTGAGGGAGCGCCGCACTGTCGGAGGGGCAGTACTGAGTGAGCGCCGCACTGTCGGAGGGGCAGTACTGAGGGAGTGCCGGACTGTCGGAGGGGCGGTACTGAGTGAGTGCCGCACTGTTGGAGGGGCAGTACTGAGGGAGCGCCGCACAGTCGGAGGGGCAGTACTGAGGGAGCGCCACACAGTCGGAGGGGCAGTGCTAAGGGAGCACCGCACTGTTGGAGGGGCAGTACTGAGGGTGCGTCGCACTGTCAGAGGTGCGTTAATGAGTGTGCGCCGCACTGTCGGAGGGGCAGAACTGAGGGAGTGCCGCACTATCAGAGGGGCAGTACTGAGGGAGCGCCGCACTGTCGGAGGGGCAGTAATGAGGGAGCGCTGCACTGTTGGAGGGGCAGTAATGAGGGAGCGCCGCACTGTCAGAGTGGCAGTACCGAGGGAGCACTGCACTGTCAGAGGGGCAGTACTGAGGGAGCGCCGCACTGTTGGAGGGGCAGTGCTGAGGGAGCGCCGCACTGTCGGACAGGCAGTACTGAGGGAGCGCCGCACTGTCGGAGGGGCGGTACTGAGGGAGCGCCGCACTGTTGGAGGGGCAGTGCTGAGGGAGTGCTGCACTGTCGGAGGGCAGTACTGAGGGAGCGCTGCACTGTCGGAGGGGCAGTACTGAGGGTGCACCGCACTGTCAGAGGGGCAGTACTGAGGGAGCGCCGCACTGTCGGAGGGGCGGTACTGAGGGTGCGCTGCACTGTCGGAGGGGCAGTACTGAGGGAGTGCCGCACTGTTGGAGGGGCAGTACTGAGGGAGCGCATCAGTCAGAGGGGCAGTACTGAGGGAGTGCCGCACTGTTGGAGCGGCAGTACTGAGGAATCGCTGTACTGTCGGAGGGGCAGTGCTGAGGGAGCACCACACTGTCGGAGGGGCGGTACTGAGCGTGCGCTGCACTGTCGGAGGGGCAGTACTGAGGGAGTGCCGCACTGTTGGAGGGGCAGTACTGAGGGAGCGCATCAGTCATAGGGGCAGTACTGAAGGAGTGACGTACTGTCGGAGGGGCAGTACTGAAGGAGCGCTGCACTGTCGGAGGGGCAGTACTGAGGGAGCGCCGCACTGTCGCAGGGGCAGTACTGAGGGTGCGCCGCACTGTTGGAGGGGCAGTACTGAGGGAGCGCTGTACTGTCGGAGGGGCTGTACTGAGGGAGCGCCGCACAGTCGGAGGGGCAGTACTGAGGGAGCGCCACACAGTCGGAGGGGCAGTGCTAAGGGAGCACCGCACTGTCGGAGGGGCAGTACTGAGGGTGCGTCGCACTGTCACAGGGGCGGGACTGAGGGTGCGCCGCACTGTCGGAGGGGCGGTACTGAGGGAGTGCCGCACTATCGGAGGGGCAGTACTGAGGGAGCGCCGCACTGTTTAAGGAGCAGTACTGAGGGAGCGTCACACTGTCGGAGGGGCAGTACTGAGGGAGCGCCGCACTGTCGGAGAGGCAGTACTGAGGGAGCACCGCACTGTCGGAGGGGCAATACTGAGGGAGCGCTGGACTTTCGGAGGGGTGGTACTGAGGGACTGCTGCACTGTCGGAGGGGCAGCACTGAGGGAGCGCTGCACTGTCGGAGGGGCAGTACTGAGGGAGCGCCGCACTGTCGGAGGGGCAGTACTGAGTGAGCGCCGCACTGTCGGAGGGGCAGTACTGAGGGAGTGCCGGACTGTCGGAGGGGTGGTACTGAGTGAGTGCCGCACTGTTGGAGGGGCAGTACTGAGGGAGCGCTGCACTGTCGGAGGGGCAGTACTGAGGGAGCGCCGCACAGTCGGAGGGGCAGTACTGAGGGAGCGCCACACAGTCGGATGGGCAGTGCTAAGGGAGCACCGCACTGTTGGAGGGGCAGTACTGAGGGTGCGTCGCACTGTCAGAGGGGCGTTAATGAGGGTGCGCCGCACTGTCGGAGGGGCAGAACTGAGGGAGTGCCGCACTGTCAGAGGGGCAGTACCGAGGGAGCACTGCACTGTCAGAGGGGCAGTACTGAGGGAGCGCCGCACTGTTGGAGGGGCAGTGCTGAGGGAGCGCCGCACTGTCGGACAGGCAGTACTGAGGGAGCGCCGCACTGTCAGAGGGGCGGTACTGAGGGAGCGCCGCACTGTTGGAGGGGCAGTGCTGAGGGAGTGCTGCACTGTCGGAGGGCAGTACTGAGGGAGCGCTGCACTGTCGGAGGGGCAGTACTGAGGGTGCACCGCACTGTCAGAGGGGCAGTACTGAGGGAGCGCCGCACTGTCGGAGGGGCGGTACTGAGGGTGCGCTGCACTGTCGGAGGGGCAGTACTGAGGGAGTGCCGCACTGTTGGAGGGGCAGTACTGAGGGAGCGCATCAGTCAGAGGGGCAGTACTGAGGGAGTGCCGCATTGTTGGAGCGGCAGTACTGAGGAATCGCTGTACTGTCGGAGGGGCAGTACTGAGGGTGCACCGCACTGTCGGAGGGGCAGTGCTGAGGGAGCACCACACTGTCGGAGGGGCGGTACTGAGCGTGCGCTGCACTGTCGGAGGGGCAGTACTGAGGGAGTGCCGCACTGTTGGAAGGGCAGTACTGAGGGAGCGCATCAGTCAGAGGGGCAGTACTGAGGGAGTGACGTACTGTCGGAGGGGCAGTACTGAAGGAGCGCCGCACTGTCGCAGGGGCAGTACTGAGGGTGCGCCGCACTGTTGGAGGGGCAGTACTGAGGGAGCGCTGCACTGTTGGAGGGGCTGTACTGAGGGAGCACCGCACAGTCGGAGGGGCAGTACTGAGGGAGCGCCACACAGTCGGAGGGGCAGTGCTAAGGGAGCACCGCACTGTCGGAGGGGCAGTACTGAGGGTGCGTCGCACTGTCAGAGGGGCGGGACTGAGGGTGCGCCGCACTGTCGGAGGGGCGGTACTGAGGGAGTGCCGCACTATCGGAGGGGCAGTACTGAGGGAGCGCCGCACTGTTTAAGGAGCAGTACTGAGGGAGCGTCACACTGTCGGAGGGGCAGTACTGACGGAGCACCGCACTGTCGGAGGGGCAGTACTGAGGGAGCGCCGCACTGTCGGAGGGGCGGTACTGAGGGAGTGCTGCACTGTCGGAGGGGCAGTGCTCAGGGAGTGCTGCTCTGTCGGAGGGGCAGTACTGAGGGCGCGCTGCGCTATCGGGGCAGTACTGAGGGAGCGCCGCACTGTCGGAGGGGCAGTACTGAGGGAGTGCTGCACTGTTGGAGGGGCAGTGCTCAGGGAGTGCTGCTCTGTCGGAGGGGCAGTACTGAGGGAGCGCCGCATTGTCGGAGGAGTAGTACCGAGGGAAAGCTGCACTGTCGGAGGGGCAGTACTGAGGGAGTGCTGCACTGTCGGAGGGGCAGTACTGAGGGAGTGCTGCACTGTCGGAGGGGCGGTACTGAGGGAGTGACACACTGTCGGAGGGGCAGTACTGAGGGAGCGCCGCACTGTCGGAGGGGCGGTACTGAGGGAGTGCTGCACTGTCGGAGGGGCAGTACTGAGGGAGCGCCGCACTGTCGGAGGGGCAGTACTGAGGGAGCGCCGCACTGTCGGAGGGGCAGTGCTGAGGGAGCGCCGCACTGTCGGAGGAGCAGTACTGAGGGAGCGCCGCACTGTCGCAGGGGCAGTACTGAGGGTGCGCCGCACTGTTGGAGGGGCAGTACTGAGGGACGCTGCACTGTCAGAGGGGCAGTACTGAGGGAGCGCCGCACTGTCGGAGGGGCAGTACTGAGTGAGCGCCGCACTGTCGGAGGGGCAGTACTGAGGGAGTGCCGGACTGTCGGAGGGGCGGTACTGAGTGAGTGCCGCACTGTTGGAGGGGCAGTACTGAGGGAGCGCTGCACTGTCGGAGGGGCAGTACTGAGGGAGCGCCGCACAGTCGGAGGGGCAGTACTGAGGGAGCGCCACACAGTCGGATGGGCAGTGCTAAGGGAGCACCGCACTGTTGGAGGGGCAGTACTGAGGGTGCGTCGCACTGTCAGAGGGGCGTTAATGAGGGTGCGCCGCACTATCGGAGGGGCAGAACTGAGGGAGTGCCGCACTATCAGAGGGGCAGTACTGAGGGAGCGCCGCACTGTCGGAGGGGCAGTAATGAGGGAGCGCCGCACTGTTGGAGGGGCAGTACTGAGGGTGCACCGCACTGTCAGAGGGGCAGTACTGAGGGAGCGCCGCACTGTCGGAGGGGCGGTACTGAGGGTGCGCTGCACTGTCGGAGGGGCAGTACTGAGGGAGTGCCGCACTGTTGGAGGGGCAGTACTGAGGGAGCGCATCAGTCAGAGGGGCAGTACTGAGGGAGTGCCGCATTGTTGGAGCGGCAGTACTGAGGAATCGCTGTACTGTCGGAGGGGCAGTACTGAGGGTGCACCGCACTGTCGGAGGGGCAGTGCTGAGGGAGCACCACACTGTCGGAGGGGCGGTACTGAGCGTGCGCTGCACTGTCGGAGGGGCAGTACTGAGGGAGTGCCGCACTGTTGGAAGGGCAGTACTGAGGGAGCGCATCAGTCAGAGGGGCAGTACTGAGGGAGTGACGTACTGTCGGAGGGGCAGTACTGAAGGAGCGCCGCACTGTCGCAGGGGCAGTACTGAGGGTGCGCCGCACTGTTGGAGGGGCAGTACTGAGGGAGCGCTGCACTGTCGGAGGGGCTGTACTGAGGGAGCGCCGCACAGTCGGAGGGGCAGTACTGAGGGAGCGCCACACAGTCGGAGGGGCAGTGCTAAGGGAGCACCGCACTGTCGGAGGGGCAGTACTGAGGGTGCGTCGCACTGTCAGAGGGGCGGGACTGAGGGTGCGCCGCACTGTCGGAGGGGCGGTACTGAGGGAGTGCCGCACTATCGGAGGGGCAGTACTGAGGGAGCGCCGCACTGTTTAAGGAGCAGTACTGAGGGAGCGTCACACCGTCGGAGGGGCAGTACTGACGGAGCGCCGCACTGTCGGAGGGGCAGTACTGAGGGAGCGCCGCACTGTCGGAGGGGCGGTACTGAGGGAGTGCTGCACTGTCGGAGGGGCAGTGCTCAGGGAGTGCTGCTCTGTCGGAGGGGCAGTACTGAGGGCGCGCTGCACTATCGGGGCAGTACTGAGGGAGCGCCGCACTGTCGGAGGGGCAGTACTGAGGGAGTGCTGCACTGTCGGAGGGGCAGTGCTCAGGGAGTGCTGCTCTGTCGGAGGGGCAGTACTGAGGGAGCGCCGCATTGTCGGAGGAGTAGTACCGAGGGAAAGCTGCACTGTCGGAGGGGCAGTACTGAGGGAGTGCTGCACTGTCGGAGGGGCAGTACTGAGGGAGTGCTGCACTGTCGGAGGGGCGGTACTGAGGGAGTGACACACTGTCGGAGGGGCAGTACTGAGGGAGCGCCGCACTGTCGGAGGGGCGGTACTGAGGGAGTGCTGCACTGTCGGAGGGGCAGTACTGAGGGAGCGCCGCACTGTCGGAGGGGCAGTACTGAGGGAGCACCGCACTGTCGGAGGGGCAGTACTGAGGGAGCGCCGCACTGTCGGAGGGGCAGTGCTGAGGGAGCGCCGCACTGTCGGAGGAGCAGTACTGAGGGAGCGCCGCACTGTCGCAGGGGCAGTACAGAGGGTGTGCCGCACTGTTGGAGGGGCAATACTGAGGGAGCGCTGCACTGTCAGAGGGGCAGTACTGAGGGAGCGCCGCACAGTCGGAGGGCCAGTACTGAGGGTGCGTCGCACTGTCTGAGAGGCGGGACTGAGGGTGCGCCGCACTGTCAGAGGGGCGATACTGAGGGAGTGCCGCACTATCGGAGGGGCAGTACTGAGGGAGCGCCGCACTGTTGGAGGAGCAGTACTGAGGGAGCGTCACACTGTCGGAGGGGCAGTACTGACGGAGCGCCGCACTGTCGGAGGGGCAGTACTGAGGGAGCACCGCACTGTCGCAGGGGCAGTACCGAGGGTGCACTGCACTGTCGGAGGGGCAGTTCTGAGGGAGTGCCGCACTGTCGGACGGGCAGTACCGAGGGAGCGCCGCACTGTCGGAGGACCAGTGCTGAGGGAGTGCTGCACTGTCGGAGGGGCAGTACTGAGGGAGCGCCGCACTGTCGGAGGGGTAGTACCGAGGGAAAGCGGCACTGTCGGAGATGCAGTACTGAGGCAGTGCCGCACTGTCGCAGGGGCAGTAGTGAGGGAGTGACGTACTGTCGGACGGGCAGTACTGAGGGAGCGCCGCACTGTCGGAGAGGCAGTACTGAGGGAGCACCGCACTGTCGGAGGGGCAATACTGAGGGAGCGCTGGACTTTCGGAGGGGTGGTACTGAGGGACTGCTGCACTGTCGGAGGGGCAGCACTGAGGGAGCGCTGCACTGTCGGAGGGGCAGTACTGAGGGAGCGCCGCACTGTCGGAGGGGCAGGACTGAGTGAGCGCCGCACTGTCGGAGGGGCAGTACTGAGGGAGTGCCGGACTGTCGGAGGGGCGGTACTGAGTGAGTGCCGCACTGTTGGAGGGGCAGTACTGAGGGAGCGCGGCACTGTCGGAGGGGCAGTTCTGAGGGAGCGCCGCACAGTCGGAGGGGCAGTACTGAGGGAGCGCCACACAGTTGGAGGGGCAGTGCTAAGGGAGCACCGCACTGTTGGAGGGGCAGTACTGAGGGTGCGTCGCACTGTCAGAGGGGCGTTAATGAGGGTGCGCCGCACTGTCGGAGGGGCAGAACTGAGGGAGTGCCGCACTATCAGAGGGGCAGTACTGAGGGAGCGCCGCACTGTCGGAGGGGCAGTAATGAGGGAGCGCTGCACTGTTGGAGGGGCAGTAATGAGGGAGCGCCGCACTGTCAGAGGGGCAGTACCGAGGGAGCACTGCACTGTCAGAGGGGCAGTACTGAGGGAGCGCCGCACTGTTGGAGGGGCAGTGCTGAGGGAGCGCCGCACTGTCGGACGGGCAGTACTGAGGGAGCGCCGCACTGTCGGAGGGGCGGTACTGAGGGAGCGCCGCACTGTTGGAGGGGCAGTGCTGAGGGAGTGCTGCACTGTCGGAGGGCAGTACTGAGGGAGCGCTGCACTGTCGGAGGGGCAGTACTGAGGGTGCACCGCACTGTCGGAGGGGCAGTACTGAGGGAGCGCCGCACTGTCGGAGGGGCGGTACTGAGGGTGCGCTGCACTGTCGGAGGGGCAGTACTGAGGGAGTGCCGCACTGTTGGAGGGGCAGTACTGAGGGAGCGCATCAGTCAGAGGGGCAGTACTGAGGGAGTGCCGCACTGTTGGAGCGGCAGTACTGAGGAATCGCTGTACTGTCGGAGAGGCAGTACTGAAGGAGTGACGTACTGTCGGAGGGGCGGTACTGAGGGAGTGCTACACTCTCGGAGGGGCAATACTGAGGGAGCGCCGCACTGTCGCAGGGGCAGTACTGAGGGAGCGCTGCACTGTCGGAGGGGCAGTACTGAGGGAGCGCAGCACAGTCGGAGGGGCAGTACTGAGGGAGCGCCACACAGTCTGAGGGGCAGTGCTGAGGGAGCACCGCACTGTCGGAGGGGCAGTACTGAGGGTGCGTCGCACTGTCAGAGGGGCGGTACTGAGGGTGCGCTGCACTGTCGGAGGGGCGGTATTGAGGGAGTGCCGCACTGTTGGAGGAGCAGTACTGAGGGAGCGCCACACTGTCGGAGGGGCAATACTGACGGAGCGCCGCACTGTCGGAGGGGCAGTACTGAGGGAGCGCTGCACTATCAGAGGGGCAGTACTGAGGGAGCGCCGCACTGTCGGAGGGGCAGTACTGAGGGAGCGCCGCACTGTCGGAGGGGTGGTACTGAGGGAGTGCTGCACTGTCGGAGGGGCAGTACTGAGGGAGCGCTGCACTGTCGGAGGGGCAGTACTGAGGGAGCACCGCACTGTCGGAGGGGCAGTACTGAGGGAGCGCCGCACTGCCGGAGGGGCGGTACTGAGGGAGTGCTGCACTGTCGGAGGGGCAGTACTGAGGGAGTGCTGCACTGTCAGAGGGGCAGTACTGAAGGAGCGCCGCACTGCCGGAGGGGCGGTACTGAGGGAGTGCCGCACTATCGGAGGGGTAGTACTGAGGGAGCGCCGCACTGTCGGAGGAGCAGTACTGAGGGAGCGTCTCACTGTCGGAGCGGCAGCACTGAGGGAATGCTGCACTGTCAGAAGGGCAGTACTGAGGGAGCGCTGCACTGTCGGAGGGGCAGTATTGAGGGAGCGTCGCACAGTCGGAGGGGCAGTGCTAAGGGAGCACCGCACTGGCGGAGGGGCAGTACTGAGGATGCGTCGCACTGTCGGAGGGGCAGCACTGAGGGATTGCCGCACTATTGGAGGGGCAGTACTGAGGGAGCGCCGCACTGTCGGAGGGGCAGTGCTGAGGGAGTGCTGCACTGTCGGAGGGGCAATACCGAGAGAGCGCTGCACTGTCGGAGGGGTAGTTCCGAGGGAAGGCGGCAGTGTCGGAGGGGCAGTACTGAGGGAGCGCTGCACTGTCGGAGATGCAGTACTGAGGCAGCGCCGCACTGTCGCAGGGGCAGTACTGAGGGAGTGACGTACTGTCGGAGGGGCAGTACTGAGGGAGCACCGCACTGTCGGAGGGGCAGTACTGAGGGAGCGCTGCACTGTCGGAGGGGCAGTACTGAGGGTGCACCGCACTGTCGGAGGGGCAGTGCTGAGGGAGCACCACACTGTCGGAGGGGCGGTACTGAGCGTGCGCTGCACTGTCGGAGGGGCAGTACTGAAGGAGTGCCGCACTGATGGAGGGGCAGTACTGAGGGAGCGCATCAGTCAGAGGGGCAGTACTGAGGGAGTGACGTACTGTCGGAGGGGCAGTACTGAAGGAGCGCTGCACTGTCGGAGGGGCAGTACTGAGGGACCGCCACACTGTCGCAGGGGCAGTACTGAGGGTGCGCCGCACTGTTGGAGGGGCAGTACTGAGGGAGCGCTGCACTGTCGGAGGGGCTGTACTGAGGGAGCGCCGCACAGTCGGAGGGGCAGTACTGAGGGAGCGCCACACAGTCGGAGAGGCAGTGCTAAGGGAGCATCGCACTGTCGGAGGGGCGGGACTGAGGGTGCGCCGCACTGTCGGAGGGGCGGTACTGAGGGAGTGCCGCACTATCGGAGGGGCAGTACTGAGGGAGAGCCGCACTGTTTAAGGAGCAGTACTGAGGGAGCGTCACACTGTCGGAGGGGCAGCACTGACGGAGCGCCGCACTGTCGGAGGGGCAGTACTGAGGGAGCGCCGCACTGTCGGAGGGGCGATACTGAGGGAGTGCTGCACTGTCGGAGGGGCAGTGCTCAGGGAGTGCTGCTCTGTCGGAGGGGCAGTACTGAGGGCGCGCTGCACTATCGGGGCAGTACTGAGGGAGCGCCGCACTGTCGGAGGGGCAGTACTGAGGGAGTGCTGCATTGTCGGAGGGGCAGTGCTCAGGGAGTGCTGCTCTGTCGGAGTGGCAGTACTGAGGGAGCGCCGCAATGTCGGAGGGGTAGTACTGAGGGAAAGCTGCACTGTCGGAGGGGCAGTACTGAGGGAGTGCTGCACTGTCGGAGGGGCAGTACTGAGGGAGTGCTGCACTGTCGGAGGGGCAGTACTGAGGGAGTGACGCACTGTCGGAGGGGCAGTACTGAGGGAGCGCCACACTGTCGGAGGGGCGGTACTGAGGGAGTGCTGCACTGTCGGAGGGGCAGTACTGAGAGAGCGCCGCACTGTCGGAGGGGCAGTACTGAGGGAGCACCGCACTGTCGGAGGGGCAGTACTGAGGGAGCGCCGCACTGTCGGAGGGGCGGTACTGAGGGAGTGCTGCAATGTCGGAGGGGCAGTACTAAGGGATCGCTGCACTGTCGGAGGGGCAGTACTGAGGGAGCACTGCACTGTCGGAGGGGCAGTACTGAGGGAGCGCCGCACAGTCGGAGGGGCAGTACTGAGGGAGCGCCACACAGTCGGAGAGGCAGTGCTAAGGGAGCATCGCACTGTCGGAGGGGCGGGACTGAGGGTGCGCCGCACTGTCGGAGGGGCGGTACTGAGGGAGTGCCGCACTATCGGAGGGGCAGTACTGAGGGAGAGCCGCACTGTTTAAGGAGCAGTACTGAGGGAGCGTCACACTGTCGGAGGGGCAGCACTGACGGAGCGCCGCACTGTCGGAGGGGCAGTACTGAGGGAGCGCCGCACTGTCGGAGGGGCGGTACTGCGGGAGTGCTGCACTGTCGGAGGGGCAGTGCTCAGGGAGTGCTGCTCTGTCGGAGGGGCAGTACTGAGGGCGCGCTGCACTATCGGGGCAGTACTGAGGGAGCGCCGCACTGTCGGAGGGGCAGTACTGAGGGAGTGCTGCATTGTCGGAGGGGCAGTGCTCAGGGAGTGCTGCTCTGTCGGAGTGGCAGTACTGAGGGAGCGCCGCAATGTCGGAGGGGTAGTACCGAGGGAAAGCTGCACTGTCGGAGGGGCAGTACTGAGGGAGTGCTGCACTGTCGGAGGGGCAGTACTGAGGGAGTGCTGCACTGTCGGAGGGGCAGTACTGAGGGAGTGACGCACTGTCGGAGGGGCAGTACTGAGGGAGCGCCACACTGTCGGAGGGGCGGTACTGAGGGAGTGCTGCACTGTCGGAGGGGCAGTACTGAGAGAGCGCCGCACTGTCGGAGGGGCAGTACTGAGGGAGCGCCGCACTGTCGGAGGGGCAGTACTGAGGGAGCGCCGCACTGTCGGAGGGGCGGTACTGAGGGAGTGCTGCAATGTCGGAGGGGCAGTACTAAGGGATCGCTGCACTGTCAGAGGGGCTGTACTGAGGGAGCACTGCACTGTCGTTGGGGCAGTACTGAGGGAGCGCCGCACTGTCGGAGGGGCGGTACTGAGGGAGTGCTGCACTGTCGGAGGGGCAGTACTGAGGGAGCGCTGCACTGTCGGAGGGGCAGAACTGAGGGAGTGCCGCACTGTCGGAGGGGCGGTACTGAGGGCGTGCCGCACTATCGGAGGGGCAGTAGTGAGGGAGTGTCACACTGTCGGAGGGGCAGTACTGAGGGAGCACTGCACTGTCGGAGGGGCAGTACTGAGGGAGCGCCGCTCAGCCGGAGGGGCAGTACTGAGGGAGCGCCACACAGTTGGAGGGGCAGTACTGAGGGAGTGCTGCACTGTCGGAGCGGCAGTACTGAGGGAGCGCTGCACTGTCTGAGGGGCAGTACTGAGGGAGTGCCACGCTGTCGGAGGGGCAGTACTGAGGGAGCGCTGCACTGTCGGAGGGGCAGTACTGAGGGAGCACCGCACTGTCGGAGGGGCAGTACTGAGGGAGCGCCGCACTGTCGGAGGGGCGGTACTGAGGGAGTGCTGCACTGTCGGAGGGGCAGTACTGAGGGAGCGCTGCACTGTCGGAGGGCAGTACTGAGGGAGCACTGCACTGTCGGAGGGGCAGTACTGAGGGAGCGCCGCTCTGTCCGAGGGGCGGTACTGAGGGAGCGATGCGCTGTCGGAGGGGCAGTACTGAGGGAGCGCTGCACTGTCGGAGGGGCAGTACTGAGGGAGTGCCGCACTGTCGGAGGGGCAGTACTGAGGGAGTGCCGCACTGTCGGAGGGGCAGCACTGAGGGAGCGCCGCACTCTCGGAGGGGCAGTACTGAGGGAGCGCTGCACTGTCGGAGGGGCAGTACTGAGGGAGCGCCGCACTGTCGGAGTGGCGGTACTGAGGGAGCGCTGCACTGTCGGAGGGGCAGTACTGAGGGAGCGCCGCACTGTCGGAGGGGCAGTACTGAGGGAGCGCTGCACTGTCGGAGGTGCCGAATTTCGGATGAGACGTTAAACTGAGGCCCCGTCTGCCCTCTCAGGTGGACGTAAAAGATTCCATGGCCACTATTGGATGAAGGGGAGTCCTCCCCAGTATCCTGAGGCCAATATTTATCCCTCAACCAACTTCATTAAAGACAGATGTTCTGGTCATTATCACATTTCACTAGATACCGCTTCAAAAAATAACTATTTGCACGTGAACTGTGTTACGATCTCCTGAGGACTGAAAGGCACTTTATACATGCAACCTTGTTCTCCCCTTCTCTCGTCCCGCTCTCTCTCACTCTCTCTCCCTCCCTGGGGGTCATTTTGAATTTGGACGACAATGTAAAACTGGCGCTAGCGATTCAGCTGCCCGGCGTACATCTCTCCTGATTGAAGGTAATGGAATATCAGAGAGATGTAGAACGGGTGGCTGATCCGCTATCGCCCGTTTTACATTATCGCCCAAAGTCAGAACTACCCACTTGTCTCTCTCTCACACACTCTGTCTCTCTCTCACACACTCTGTCTCTCTCTCACACACTCTGTCTCTCTCTCTCACACACTCTGTCTCTCTCTCTCACACTCTGTCTCTCTCTCTCACACACTCTGTCTCTCTCTCTCACACACTCTGTCTCTCTCTCTCACACACTCTGTCTCTCTCTCACACACACTCTCTCTCTCTCACACACTCTGTCTCTCTCTCTCACACACTCTCTCTCTCTCTCACACACTCTGTCTCTCTCTCTCACACACTCTGTCTCTCTCTCTCTCACACTCTGTCTCTCTCTCACACACTGTCCCTGCCTGTCTCTCTCGCTCTCTCTCTCTCTCTCACACTCTCTCTCTCTCTCACACTCTGTCTCTCTCTCTCTCACACACTCTGTCTCTCTCTCTCTCACACTCTGTCTCTCTCTCTCACACACTCTGTCTCTCTCTCTCTCACACTCTGTCTCTCTCTCACACTCTGTCCCTGCCTGTCTCTCTCGCTCTCTCTCTCTCTCACACTCTCTCTCTCTCTCTCACACTCTGTCTCTCTCTCTCACACACTCTGTCTCTCTCTCTCTCACACTCTGTCTCTCTCTCACACTCTGTCCCTGCCTGTCTCTCTCGCTCTCTCTCTCTCTCTCACACTCTCTCTCTCTCTCTCACACTCTGTCTCTCTCTCTCACACACTCTGTCTCTCTCTCTCACACACTCTGTCTCTCTCTCTCACACACTCTCTCTCTCTCACACACTCTGTCTCTCTCTCTCACACACTCTGTCTCTCTCTCTCTCACACTCTGTCTCTCTCTCACACACTGTCCCTGCCTGTCTCTCTCGCTCTCTCTCTCTCTCTCACACTCTCTCTCTCTCTCTCACACTCTGTCTCTCTCTCTCACACACTCTGTCTCTCTCTCTCTCACACTCTCTCTCTCTCTCACACTCTGTCCCTGCCTGTCTCTCTCGCTCTCTCTCTCTCTCTCTCACACTCTCTCTCTCTCTCTCACACTCTGTCTCTCTCTCTCACATACTCTGTCTCTCTCTCTCTCACACACTCTGTCTCTCTCTCTCTCACACACTCTGTCTCTCTCTCTCTCACACTCTGGGCTAGAAATTCAGTAGGCTTTGCGCCCAGTTTTCGCCCAAAGAGGGCTTTTGCGCCACTTGCTGAGCTTTCGCCGATATTCAGCGCTGCGGTAATGGCGGCGTTAGCCAGTAGCGCTGCGCCGCCACCGATGACGTCATCGGTGTGCGCAGTGCCCAGCTACCGCCCCGCTACCGGCCCAACCGCCATATTGAGTTGCGGCCGCCTCTTCCGCAGCGGCCGCAAACAGCGATCAGAAAACGGGGCCGTCCTGTAGCGTTAGTGGGGCGAGTTAAGGCGGAGGTGCGGTCGGCCGCTTTTTCGGCGGCTGCCTGCCCGCACCTCCTTCACCGGCCTCCTCCAACCCCCCCGCGGCATTGCCGGCTGTTTTCCGGGAGCCCGGCACTTCTCCGTGGTGCCGGGCTCATTTGCGGGCACTAGCGAGCGGCGATCTCGCTGTTGTAGGCACCTCCCCCTTAAGAGAGGGAGGAAGGCCTGCAGTACCGCAGCCTGCCGCTCCGCAGCGGGTGGCGCTGCGACACCTAGCGCGCCGATATTCAGTTTCAGCGCCCCAAGCGGGGGCGCCGAAACCCTTGAATGGCGGCCGCCTTCGAGTTGGGGCGCTGAAACTGAATTTCTGGCGGGCGCAAGTGGCTCCGCGCGCAGCGGTAACTTCTGGGCGCAAGCGAGCTGGCGGGCCCAAACTGAATTTCTAGGCCTCTGTCTCTCTCTCTCACACACTCTGTCTCTCTCTCTCACACACTCTGTCTCTCTCTCTCTCACACACTCTGTCTCTCTCTCACACACTCTGTCTCTCTCTCTCACACACTCTGTCTCTCTCCCTCACACACTCTGTCTCTCTCTCTCTCACACTCTGTCTCTCTCTCTCTCACACTCTGTCTCTCTCTCTCTCGCACTCTGTCTCTCTCTCTCTCACACTCTGTCTCTCTCTCTCTCACACTCATTCTCTCTCTCTCTCACACTCTGTCTCTCTCTCTCTCACACTCTCTCTCTCACACACTCTGTCTCTCTCTCTCACACACTCTGTCTCTCTCTCTCTCACACTCTGTCTCTCTCTCACACACACTCTGTCTCTCTCTCTCTCTCACACTCTCTCTCTCTCTCACACACTCTGTCTCTCTCTCTCACACACTCTGTCTCTCTCTCACACACTCTGTCTCTCTCTCTCACACACTCTGTCTCTCTCTTTCACACACTCTGTCTCTCTCCCTCACACACTCTGTCTCTCTCTCTCTCACACTCTGTCTCTCTCTCTCTCACACTCTGTCTCTCTCTCTCACACTCTGTCTCTCTCTCACACACACTCTGTCTCTCTCTCTCACACTCTCTCTCTCTCTCTCACACACTCTGTCTCTCTCTCTCACACACTCTGTCTCTCTCTCACACACTCTGTCTCTCTCTCTCACACACTCTGTCTCTCTCTCTCTCACACTCTGTCTCTCTCTCTCTCTCACATACTCTGTCTCTCTCTCTCTCTCACACTCTGTCTCTCTCTCTCTCGCACTCTGTCTCTCTCTCTCTCACACTCTGTCCAATTCCAATTCCAATTCAAATGCTTTATTGACATGAAAGTTTACAGGGAACCATATTGCCAAAGCTTACATAACAAAAA
The DNA here is from genome assembly GCF_052327205.1 of Somniosus microcephalus. Taxonomy (NCBI): domain Eukaryota; kingdom Metazoa; phylum Chordata; class Chondrichthyes; order Squaliformes; family Somniosidae; genus Somniosus; species Somniosus microcephalus. Next base: position 73,178,314 of record NW_028225180.1, read on the forward strand.
GTACAGTTTTCCAACATTCTGTAGGTGTCAAACAATTTTGACCTTCGTTGGGTACATACAATATTAGTTTAAACAATATTAATTTAAACAGTCGTTGAACATCGTTGGGTACATTCAGTATTAATTTTAAACAGTCCTCAGGTTGTGACATGTTGTTACATATTTGGCACCAAGGTATGGTCTGTCTCCTTCTCCCAGGACTAATCTTAATTTTGACAGGTCATCCAATTCTTTGAAATCAGGGGTTGTTTGGCTGAGCTTGTCAAATAATATGGCCTAGAAATTCAGTGGGTTGCGCCAGCCGCTAACGCCATAAAAGGGCTATATTTCCGGCGCTAGACACTTAGCGCCTGAACGCAGTCCGATCTGTGCCGGCGCCCAAATTCAGTTGACATTTAGCGCTGGCGCAAAGTGTTTGCGCCCGCTCAGGTGCGCGCGCAGCTTATGACGTCATATCGTCGCGCAACGCTGTTTGTGCGCCCCAAACCGGAAATTCAGTGGCGCCCGCCCAATGTGGGCGTGGCGCTGCTAAGAACTGTGAGGTGGAACGCAAAAGAGGCCCTGTGGGCCTCGGGGAGCGCAAATTAAAGGGCACTTACACTGACCTATAAAACCCAGCCATTTTGCTGCAATGACTTTACTGCTTTGGATTTCTGGACAGAGACCAAGGGACAGAGGTTACTGATTTGGGACAACATAGGAGAGGTATTTTTGGCTTCTGGCCAGTGCTTTGACATTTGATTCATTGTGATTTATCTGTTCTCAGCTTTATTATGGGGGCTGTATGGGGGGCCAACCCTCAGTTGCAGCATTATGTGCGAAGGGCTCGCAGACGCTGTGAGAGAGGGCCAGCCATGCCTAGACGCAGAGGGGCCATCAGACGTCGGCAACGTAGGCCTTACCCACTCAGGAAATACCGGCAGCAGGTGTCCTATCTCACCATGACTGCGGCGCATTGTGTGAAGAGGCTGCGCTTCAGAAGGGAGGTGGTTGCAGAGATCTGCCAGCTGCTTCACACAGATCTGCGTCCACAGCTGATGTGCAGGACGTCTCTCTCGGTGGAAGTGAAGGTCACGGTGGCTCTGAACTTTTATGCAAGCGGCTCCTTCCAAGCCGCTGCTGCGGACATAGCGAACATCTCCCAGTTCGCCGCGCATCGCTGCATCCGGCAGGTCACCGATGCACTTTACGTGAGGAGACACCAATTCATCTCCTTCCCCATGACCCGACAGAGGCAGGAGCAGCGTGCAGTCGGATTTGGCAGGATCGCGGGCTTCCCCATGGTGCAGGGCGCCATTGACTGCACGCATGTGGCTATGCGGGCACCTATCCACAATGCCGAGGATTACCGCAACCGGAAGGGCTACCATTCCCTAAATGTACAGCTGGTGTGTGACCACAGGCAGCACATCCTAGCTGTCAATGCCCGCTTCCCAGGAAGCAGCCACGATGCATTTATCCTGCGCCAGACTACTGTGGCTGACATGTTCGAGGCACAGCCCCCACCAAGGGGATGGCTTATCGGGGACAAGGGCTACCCTTTGTGTACATGGCTCATGACTCCGCTCCGCGCGCCCAGGACCCCAGCGGAGGAGGCATACAACGAAAGCCATCAAGCCACAAGGAACATCATCGAGCAAACGATAGGCGTCCTCAAGCAACGGTTCCGCTGCCTGGATCGTTCCGGAGGATCTCTTCAGTATTCGCCGGATAGAGTCTCCCAGTTCGTCGTCGTGTGCTGCATGCTGCACAACCTGGCTATCCGCAGGACTCAGGCACTGCCACCTGGCATTGCACCACCACCTCAGGAGGACGAGCAGGAGGAGGAGGAGGAGGAGGAGGACCAGCCCAGGAGGGAGCGACAAGGGCCAAGGGCCGTCCGCCGGGGGCTTATTGATCGACACTTCTAGGCCCCCTGTCAGGGAATGGCCTGTGGCAATGAATGCACTTGAGGCAGCCGCTCCGCAAGCCCTCAGCCGGTTAACGCAACAACCACTTCAAACATGACACCTGGACATGCTGAATAAATCAAAAGCTTTATTTCACAAACTCAGGGCCCTTCCCACATGAAACAGAAAAACAGACAAGACCCCCAAAAAACAGTCAAAAACATCTGTCACTCCCAAAACCGAGGGAGGACTAACAAAACTTGCCCATCCAAAAGGCCTTCAACAGCGGCCTTACAAAAATAAGCCCCCCCCCCACAACAGAGACACCCCCATGAAAACAAAAAATGCCTTGATCCTCGGTGTAAAGTCTGTGGGTTGTGCAGTTAATAAATACACAGACTTCAGAAGTAACAAACAAACAGGTCTTTACTATTCGAAGGTCCGGGCGAATCTGCCCCAGTTATCCTGTCACAACACTTATATACTGGTGTGGTCACTGTCGGTATTACAGTATACAGAAGCCAAACAAGTAGTGCCACACTTAAAGTAGTTCCCTTAAAGGTGAACGGTTACATACAATAATTTCCTTAAGGGTAGACGGGTACATACACTACAATCCTCCCTTTTTAGCTTTCAACATACTGAGTCCATAGTGGACATACATTATCACATATATATATATACAGATTTATTTAAGACAGTTCATAGATTCAGTCTTTCGGGAGGTTTCCGGATTCTGTCCGGGTAACGCCGCAGTGGTGTCGTCATTCCAAGCGGGCTAGTAGGTGTTTCTGGTAAAGTTGAATCGGCTCGAAGCACAGTGTCAGGTTCCTCTGACTCCAGAACTACCAGATCGGACGTAGGTGTTCTGGGTAACTCAGTCTCAACCTTATCCGGGTAAGGTGGTGAAGTCGGGGGCCCATTTGTGGCGGACCCTATGATCTGGTCAACATGGCGCCTTATTATATTGTCTCCAATGTCCACAGTGTACATCAACGGGCCTAGCCTTTTTCCAATCGTTCCAGGCTGCCATTTCTCAGTACGATAGTCCCGGGCCAAAACTCGTTGACCGGTCTGGAAGGATCTAGTGGCCCTTTCGTTCATGCCCTGGAATTGCCGGTTCTCTACGTCCCTTCTGACGTTTGATTTGAGTAAATCCAGCCGACATCGTAGGCGTCTATTACAAAACATCATCGCGGGAGTTTGATTTGTGACCGCATGGGTTGCATTTCGGTATGCCAACAAAAAACTATCCACCTTATGCTGTAAACTTATGTCTTCATTACTCATGGCCTTTACGGCCTTCTTGAAGGTCTGGACAAACCTTTCAGCCAATCCATTGGAGGCGGGATGGTATGGGGCTGACTTGTAATGTTTAACCCCATTGCTCTTTAAGAATTTCTTAAATTCCTCAGATACAAATTGCGGTCCATTGTCAGAATAGATCTGTTCTGGCAGGCCATTCCGAGCAAACATAGTCCTTAACACCGTGATGGTTTTTTCCGTCGTGGTGGTGGTCATCTTAATTACTTCTGGCCACTTGGAGTGGGCATCTACCGCTATTAGGAACATCGAGTCCATAAATGGACCAGCAAAGTCGATGTGTACTCTTTGCCAGGGAGATGAGGGCCACTCCCATGGGTGCAGAGGAGCCTGTGGTGGCGCATTCTGAACCCTCTGACATCCTAGGCAATTCTTCGTGATCTCCTCTATGTCCCCATCGATGCCTGGCCACCACACAAACGCCCTTGCTAGATTCTTCATCTTTACGCCACCCAGGTGTCCTTCGTGCAGCTCCTTGAGTACCTTCTTTTGGAGTTTGGGTGGAATCACCACTCTAGACCCACACATCAGGGTTCCTCGACACACTGACAGTTGTTCTTTCCTCTGTGAGAATGCTTGCAGTGTTGGTTCGCACTGTGCTGGCCATCCCTCCACTGTTAAATCATAGACTCGTGAAAGAGTCGGGTCATTCCTTGTCTCATTCTCAATCATTGAGTTTGTTATCGGCAGACACTCCACTATTGATGAGTGGAACAACTCTACTGGGTCCACTGTCCTCGCTTCTTCTACCATCGGCAATGGCAAGCGTGATAGCCCATCAGCGTTTCCATGCTGTTTGGACCGTTTGTATTCAATATCATACTGGTGTGCCCCAAGTAAAACTGACCATCTTTGTAACCTTTGTGCCGTCATGGTAGAAACGGCCTTGTTTGGGTTGAATATGGACACCAACGGCTGGTGGTCCGTCAGCAATGTGAACCTCTTACACTGCAGGTAATGGTTGAATTTCTTCACGCCCCACACAAGACTGAGGGCCTCCCTATCTATCTGGGCGTAATTTCGTTCCGCTAGTGTCAATGATCGGGACGCGAATGCCACCGGCCTTTCCGAGCCATTTGGTAGTCTGTGCGAAAGTACTGCCCCAATTCCGTACGGGGAAGCATCACAAGCTAGCCGAAGGGGTAATGCTGGGTTGAAATGAGCCAACACTTCTTCAGAGGTAATCAACTCCTTGCTCCTGCGAAAAGCCTTTTTGCATTCTTCACTCCACCTCCATGGTGTTTCTTTCCGCAACAGCTCATTTAGCGGATGCAGCACCGTAGATAAATTTGGCAGAAACTTGTGATAGTAATTAATCAACCCCAAGAATGACCTTAGCTGTGACACGTTTCCTGGAGCGGGGGCCTTCACGACCGCTTCTATCTTTTCCGGTGACTTATGTAGTCCCTCTCGGTCAATGACATGACCGCAGTATGAGATCCGTTTTTGGAAGAACTCACACTTCTTGCGATTAACCCGAAGGCCATACTCCTTCAACCTGGTGAGTACCAGTTTCAAATTCGTGAGGTGTTCTTCCTCATCTTTTCCCGTGATTAGAATATCATCTAAGTAGCACTGCGTGCTTGGAATTCCTTGTAACACCTGTTCCATGGCCCTCTGCCAAATTGCTGGCGCCGAAGCTACTCCAAAGACCAGTCTATTATAGCGATACAAGCCTCTGTGAGTGTTGATGGTGAGGTATTGGCGTGACTCTTCCTCAACCTCCATCTGTAAATATGCCTGAGCCAAGTCTATCTTCGTGAAGTGCTTCCCTCCAGCCAATGAAGCAAAAATATCTTCAATCCGCGGAAGCGGGTATTGTACCGTGTGAAGTACCGGATTCACTGTGATCTTGAAATCTCCGCAGATACGGACCTTCCCCGGTCCCCCTGGCTTATTACTTGGTGAGGATTTCATGACGGGAACAATGGGCGTGGCCCACTCACTCCAGTCTACTTTTGACAGAACCCCTGATCGTTCAAGTTCTTCTAGTTCTGCCTCTACTGCTGGTCGTATTGCGTACGGTACCGATCTGGCCTTAAAAAACTTTGGGCTTGCATGTTCTGCAATCTTGACCTTTGCTTTAATACCTCGCAGCGTTCCCAGTCCTTGCTGGAATACCTCTTTAGCTTCGTCTAATATTCTGGACAACCGTTCAGGTTTGACATCCTCTTTTTCGGACTCCACCGTCATGGTGTTTAGTGCATGCCAGTCCATCTTTATTTTTCGGATCCACTCTCGGCCCAGAAGTGGTGGACCTCCCTCAGGCAACACATACAGATCTAACCGGTGGTGAACTTTATCCTGGTATCTCACCTTAACCTCTAGTTTTCCGATGGGGAATACTTTGTGCCCCGTGTATGTCTGCAGCACTAGATCCGTATTCCGTAGTGGAATATGCTTGAAAAACTTTTTATAGTCATGCTTATTCATGACAGTCAACGCCGATCCGGTGTCTACTTCCATTTTTACTTGGACCTTCTCAATCTGTAACGTTATCCAAATAGTTTGTCGGTCGGCTTCATTGCTCACGTTGTGGATTCTCAGACTGTCCAGTCCTTTGTGTTTGGAGTGTGAGTCCGACTTCTGTTCCTTCAGACTCTTCCTAGTCGCCTCTTGTACCTTTCTGTACCATTTTTGTGAGGACTCGTTATTGTTGTACGTCGTTCCTGACCGGCACACTTTAGCTATGTGCCCGATCTTGCCACATTTCCGGCATTCTTGGTTTTTACCCCAGCAACGCTTCTGGTCGTGTGTTGTCTTCCCACAACGATAGCATTTCGTAGTCCTCGAGGTGATGTGGTCCACCCCTAGTGCCACCGCCTTCCGCTGCATTACCGCCGTTCCTTTTGCTGCGGCTTCGTATGATGCGGCTATAAGGACAGCCCTGTCAAGTGTGAGGTTGTTCTCTTCCAGTAGTCGCTTTTGCGTCCCTTCTTTGGACAATCCACATACGAACTTGTCTTGCAGTGCCCCTGTCAGATTCCCTCCGAACTGGCAGTGTTTCGCTAGCCTCCGCAGTTCGACCAAGTATTCCGCGTTGCTTTCGTCTTTCTTCTGCGTTCTCGCACAGAATCTGAATCGTTCAGCCAGCATCAACGGTGTGGGGTTCAAGTGATCCTTCAGCACCGCTACTATATCCTCGAAAGTCTGATCCGCCGGTTTAGCTGGAGAGAGAAGATGTTTCAACAACCCGAATGTTTTCGCACCCATCATGTTAAGTAAGGTTACAGCTTTTTCCTCCTTAGCTATTTTGTTAGCCTTACAATGTATCTCAATACGTTCCACGTACGTGGGCCAGTCTTCTATTTCGGAGTTAAAATCGTTGCTGTCCCCACGTTTAGGCATCTTCCTTTCTTTGGGTACAACACAAATATTTCTTTAAATTCTTATGTATTTTTTTTTTTTTCTAAGATGGCGGCTTTTCCCGTGAATTTGGCGGTTTCCCGCTCTTCCTTTCTCTCCCCGCCCACTTCAATGGCGGTTTCCCGCTTCTGTCGGCTCCTCCGCCTAATGGCGGCTTCCCGCGTTTCTTCCTGGTGGAAGGGGTACGCTTTCCCCGCAGCGGACAGGTTCAGCCGCTGGGCTGGCTCTCACACAGCTCCCCCTACTCGGCTCTGTCTTCTCCTCCCGCCCGCACGGCTCTACCGGCGCTGGGTACACCCCGTTAACGGAGGACAGTTCAGCCGCTGGACTGGCTCTCGCGCAGTCTCTCACCCCGTTTTCGGCTGTGTCTCTCTCCCACTCCCGCACGTTCGGTTTTGCCGGCTCTGAGTACCCCGTTGGTGGAGAACAGCTCAGCCGCTGGACTGGCTCCTCGCAGTCTCTCTCTCCGCACCCGGCTCTCACCCGCACGGTTCCCGTTCGCCTCCCCAGCCCTCTCGCAGACCGGTGTTTCCCTCCCCGGCTGCGGCTGGGTTTCTCTTCCCGCGCCTACTCGCAGGCTCAGCGCTTCGTGGCTGCGGTCGCTGCCCGGATTTTTCCCGCCGATCGCGGTCCGGCTGTCACCCGACGCCGTTGGACCCGACTTTTGACCGGCTCAGCTCCCCCTCGACCGAGGTCGAGTGCTCTGCCCTTATCCTCCGGATATTCTTTACACCTTCCCCTACTCACAGTCTCTTCGGCCGCCTTGTTCCCTGCTGATCGGCTCACTCCACACCGTGGTAGAAGGGTAGTCAGTGCCTGTTGCAGACGGAAGCTTTTGTTGCTAAAGTATTCCACCTTTCTCCTGCTGCAGCCTCGTGTTTTCTTCCAGCAGCACGACGAGGGCGGTTGCCTCTCTTCGACGCTCTTCTTGCTTTGGTAATCTTGCCGCAGGGTACGATCGGACTCGTCGCCACTGTAAAGTCTGTGGGTTGTACGGTTAATAAATACACAGACTTCAGAAGTAACAAACAAACAGGTCTTTACTATTCGAAGGTCCGGGCGAATCTGCCCCAGTTATCCTGTCACAACACTTATATACTGGTGTGGTCACTGTCGGTATTACAGTATACAGAAGCCAAACAAGTAGTGCCACACTTAAAGTAGTTCCCTTAAAGGTGAACGGTTACATACAATAATTTCCTTAAGGGTAGACGGGTACATACACTACACTCGGCCTTAACAAAATAATGCCCCCCACAACACAAGCCCCCCAATATAAAAGAAACCGCTCTCACCACACTCTAATGGGTGTGCCGAGAGGGTGAGTCCTTAGACAGGCTTCTCCGGCCCCTGGCCGACCTGCTGCTCCGCCTCAACCTGGGCCCTGCGGGTGTGGCAAGGCTGGGGGAAGGCTCATGAGGGCCACAAAGCGTGTCGGCAGATGCCCTTGGGGGTCGGCCTAGACGAGGCCTGGCCCGGGAGGGGCCGGCTGCTGACTGCTGCAGCTGTGGCTGGGCAGCATCAGTCTTAGCAGCAGCTCGTCGCACCTTGGCTGGGGGAGTGGCAGTGTCGGCAGCACCATTGGGGGCAAGCTGGCTGATGGCAGGTGCGCGCTGCTCGCCAGAGACACTGGCACTCGGCCGGGCTGGCAGTGTAGCAAGCGCAGCAATCTGGGGGAGGCCAGACCGCTGTGCTGCAGCAGGGCGGCGGGTGCCATGGCGATGCCTCCGTGCCACAGCGAGTGTGGCAGGAGTGAGTGCCCGAACTGCCCTGGTATGTGCCCGCATCAGCTCTGCCAGTGTCTGGACGGCACCACTCATCTCGCGAGTCGCGTCCTGCGCTGCCGCCAGTTGCTGCACACCCGCGTCCTGCGCTGCCGCGAGTTGCTGCACACCCCTGTCGTGCGCTGCGGCCAGTTGCTGGACACCCCTGTCGTGCGCTGCCGTGAGTTGTTCGAACCCCCTGGCCTGTGATTCCCCGAAAGCCACCACACTCTGAGCCAGGGACTCAATGGCGTGAGGCATCTGTTCGACCACCCCCATGAACTCTTGGTGGCGCCGCTCAGACGCCGCCGACATCTCATCGAGGACGCGCACCTCCTGGGCGAGGACCGTGTCCGGACTGGAGGGCGGACTCTCCCTCCGGGGAGAAGGCCACCGAGCTGGCCGACCCTTCCCGCGTGCGTCGACCCCACTTGGGCCAGGTTCTGCCCTCCCCTCCAACACCTCCCCCCTCTGGGCAGAAGGCCGGCGTGCTGCCGGAGCCTTCCCGCGTGCGTCCACCCTACTGGGACCAGCTTCGGCCCTCCCCTCCAACACCTCCCCCTGGCTCTCCTGCAGGCCAGACGTCTCCCCTCCATTGCCATCCCCTGGCGCGGAGGAGGGTTCCCCCGATGTGCCGCCTTCCTCCTGGTCCTCGGCGTCCTCCTCCTCCAAAGGCCTGGCTCTCTGCGCTTCAGGGACCACCTCCTCCTCACCAGCTGAAAGCAGGAAGGCACAAGAGTAGCTTTAGAGTGAGGCCAGGCCGTCAGCGAGGGAGGCCTGAGTGGTGCATTATGCGCATTTGTCGGTCAGTGGGAAAGGATGTAGCTCTGAAGCGCGAAGGCAACGAGAGAGGTGCAACCGGTCATGTCCTTACCAGTGGGTACCAGTACAGGGTCCGCCTCGCCGATCGCGACAGGGCCAGTCACCCGGCCACGCATGAGTCGTGCCACGCTCTCCTCCAGATCAGTGAGCGCCTGGTACTCGGGACGGCCTCCACCAGTGACAGCCTGGCTCCTTACATTGCTCGCCAGCTTGGCCTGCAAGGGAAAGGACGGCCTCTAAGTACAGTGTGGTGCCCTGTCGCTGTGTGCACTGCCTCCCATGGTGGAATAGCTTGGCCAGTGTGGTGCCCTGTTGCTGGGTGCACTGCCTCCCATGGTCGAATAGCTTGGCCAGTGTGTTAAGTGCAGAAAGTGCTATTGATGAACATGCAAGTGCCATTGCTGCGGGAGGAGGGCTGCCCATTAGGCCTTTGAGGTCCCTTTGCCCATAATGTGAGGTACACATGCAAGGATGAGGGGGACACTGGGAAGGGTACTCACCTTCACCATCCGAGTGAGGTCGTTGAACTTCTTGCGGCATTGGTCCGCACTCCTGGGGACATCACAGGTGGATGACACCCTGCGGGCGATTTTGCCCCAGGCTCTCCTGTACTGGCTCCTGGGAGCCTTCCTGCCACTGTCCGGGCACAGGATCTCTCTTCTCTTCTTCACACCATGAATGAGCACACTCAGAGCATGCTCTGAGAAGCGCTGCGCTCACTCACGGGCCCTCTCCATTGCTCCAGGCGCTATTTTGGCACACCAGTAGTGTTGAGGCCTAGCTGCAGGGCTCCAGTATGCAGGGCGTGGCAGCAGTCAAAGTTGACCCTTCCCCCTTTAAGAGCTGGCCGGCGTCAGGGTGTCTGCTGTCAATCAAAACATGACCGCACCTGCGCTGCGCCCGGCTTCGGCGTTATTAGGCCGCATCGCCGGCTTAGCGCCGGAACACAGCATTTCAACGCCAGTTTCAGCGCTCGGCCAAACTTAGGGCCAACTCTACTGAATTTCGGCGATGTGGCCTACACTTTCCGGCGGGCGCTAACTTTAGCGAGCGCCCGACTTTAGCGCCCCAAAAGTGTCCAGACTGAATTTCTAGGCCTATGTTTCTTGTTGTGTTGAATTTTTCGCATTTTAGGAGGAAATGCATCTCTGTCTCAACCTCGCCGGCCAGACATTGATCACATAATCTATTCTCTCTCGGCTGCCAGGATTTCTTGTATCTTCCTTTTTCAATTGCCAGTTGGTGGTCGCTTAGTCTGTACCTGGTGAGGGTCTGTCTCTGTTTTGTGTCTCTGATGGTCGAGAGATAGTCTGCCAGTTTATATTCTCTTTTTAGGGCCCGGTAACATTCTAATCTGCTTTGGCTTTTCGTTATTTTGTTCCAGTGTTCCAGGTAGGTTTCTTTGCATTGTTTAATGATTTGGGTCACTCGGATTGGTGTTTGGACGGCAGTGTTGGTCTGGGACTGGTCAGGGTCCGGCTGAGAAGGAGTACTTAGTTTCAGTAGCAGCTGACTCAGGGGACTCTTTTCTGGGTTTAGCTCTTGGGTCTGGAAGGCTTTAAAATGAAGGGTGTCTGGGGAGCTAGATTTGAGGTGATTTAGGAAGTTTAGTGCTCGTTTTTGGATGTTTATTATCAGTGGGTATCTGCCTAGTTCGGCTCTGCATGCATTTGTTGGTGTTTTCCTTTGGGTGCGAAGAATGCTTCGGCAAAATTCTGCATGTAGGGCTTCTATTGTGTGTTTTTCCCATTTAGTGTAGCTCTCTCTCACACACACTCTGTCTGTCTCTCTCTCACACTCTGTCTCTCTCTCTCTCACACTCTGTCTCTCTCTCTCTCACACTCTTGTCTCTCTCTCTCTCACACTCTCTCTCTCTCACACTCTGTCCCTGCCTGTCTCTCTCTCTCTGTCACACACTCTGTCAATTCAAT
>NW_028225180.1:73194407-73226907 GCF_052327205.1 Somniosus microcephalus
GGTCGGCGGTTGTCGGGGCTGGCGGGGTCGGCGGTTGTCGGGGCTGGCGGGGTCGGCGGTTGTCGGGGCTGGCGGGGTCGGCGGTTGTCGGGGCTGGCGGGGTCGGCGGGGGGGTCGGCGGGGGGTCGTGCGCACGACTTACCCTTTATCCGAACTTCCGCAATCGGAACCCTCTAAAAACCGAAGGTTTTTTCGTTCAGCGTAAGTCGTACGCACGACTTACGCTGAACGAAAAACCTTCGGTTTTTAGAGGGTTTCGGTTTTTGGAAGTCCGGATAAAGGGTAGTCTACCTGTACTAAGGAACAGTACAGGAAAGTACAAAAGATGACGGACAGTAGTTCCGAAGACCAGATGAGCGATAGTGAATCTGGGAACAAGAGACTAAGCTGTCTCAAACTTCACAACGTAATCGCAAAAAAGGATCACCGAACCATTTGGGTCACCTTCACGATAGCAGGGTCCCAAGTCAAAATGGAATTGGATACAGGATCAGCCCTGACTGTCATGAATCGACGAGACTACGAGCGGCTATTCTCACACATACCCTTGAAAGAGACATCCATTGTCTTGAAGACGTATACGGGGCAAAAAGTATACCCCAGAGGAAAAATAAGGGTGCCTGTCGAATACAACGGCAAGGAAATACAGAAATTGTATCTGTACATACTGCAGGATGGTGGACCACCGTTATTGGGACGTGAATGGATCAGAAAGATAAGTTTAGACTGGCACTCCATTCAGGCACTGACGGTGGCTGGTAAAAAGGATGACGACGTCACACCTGGACGATTGTCAAAAATCTTAGCTAACGCCAAAGAGGTATTTCAACAAGAACTGGGAACTCTTAAAGGCGTAACCGCCTCGATAAAAATAGAAGAGAATGCAATTCCCAAGTTTTTCAAAGCAAGTACCATATGCAATTCGCCCAGCCGTCGAGGCAGAGCTGGAGAATCTGGAGAATGCAGGCGTGTTATCTAAGGTAGACTGGAGCGAGTGGGCGACACCCATCGTTCCTGTCATGAAGAAAACATTAAACAATAAGTCTGAGGAGCCAAGGAAGGTTCGCATCTGTGGGGACTTCAAGGTGACGGTGAACCCAGTCCTTCACACAGTACAATATCCTCTCCCAAGGATAGAAGATATTTTCTCCTCACTATCTGGAGGGAAGCGTTTTACAAAAATTGACCTAGCACAAGCATATTTGCAGATGGAGGTTGAAGAATCCTCTAGGAAGTATCTCATGATAAACACTCACAAAGGTCTTTACCAGTATCATCGATTGGTATTCGGAGTAGCATCAGCTCCAGCGATATGGCAAAGAGCGATGGAACAAGTCCTGCAAGGGATTCCGGGGACTCAGTGTTACTTGGACGACATCCTAGTGACAGGTGAAGATAACAGTGAACACCTTGCCAACCTAGAGCAGGTGCTCACTAGACTAAGAGAACATGGGCTACGAGCCAACCGCCCCAAGTGCGAGTTTTTTAAGAAACAGATATCGTATTGTGGCCACGTGATTGATGAAGAGGGGTTACATAAGTCCCCTGACAAAATTGAAGCGGTAGTTAAGGCTCCAGCACCTGAAAATGTGTCGCAACTGAGGTCATTCCTCGGATTGGTGAATTACTACCATAAGTTTTGGCCGAATTTGTCCACAATTCTGCACCCACTGAACGCCCTACTACAAACGGGAGTAGCATGGAAATGGAGCGATGAATGTAAGCGGGCCTTTCAGAAGAGTAAAGACCTAATCACTTCAAGAGAAGTATTGGCTCACTACAACCCATCACGACCGATAAGACTGGCGCGTGATGCGTCTCCCTACGGCATTGGAGCGGTACTGTCACATAAATTCCTTGATGGTTCAGAGAGGCCGATAGCTTTTGCGTCACGCTCGTTATCTTCAGCCGAGCGTAACTACGCCCAGATTGACAGAGAGGCCCTCAGCCTGGTGTGGGGGGTGAAGAAGTTCAATCACTACCTGCACGGTCAGAAATTTACTCTACTAACTGATCATCAACCTCTTGTCTCCATTTTCAACCCTCAGAAGGGCGTCCCGATAATGACAGCACAACGGCTACAGAGGTGGTCCCTTTTCCTAGGGGCACACCAATATGACATCGAGTACAAAGGAACTAAACAGCATGGGAATGCTGATGGATTGTCGCGCCTACCGTTGCCGACGGTGGAAGAAACACCTGCAGTGGATCCTGTGGAGATATTCCACTCGACCGTCGTCGAATGTCTACCTGTGACGAATGCAAACATAGAAAAGGAAACACGAAATGACCCGACACTCTCCTGGGTCTATGATTTAACGGTGAAGGGATGGCCAGCACATGGCGAACCACTGTTGCCAGCATTCTCGCCGAGAAGAGAACAGCTGTCAGTGTACAGAGGAACCTTGATGTGTGGATCCAGAGTAGTAATTCCACCCAAATTGAAGGATAGAGTGCTCAATGAGCTTCATGAGGGTCATCTGGGAGGGGTAAAAATGAAGAACTTAGCCAGAGCATTTGTGTGGTGGCCGGGAATCGATAGAGAAATCGAAGAGATGACCAAGAGCTGTACAGGATGCCAGAAGGTCCAAAACGCCCCACCACAAGCCCCTCTACATCCATGGGAGTGGCCCTCATCTCCATGGCAAAGGGTGCACATTGATTTTGCTGGTCCATTTATGGACTCGATGTTTTTAATTGTGGTGGATGCACATTCAAAGTGGCCAGAGGTAATAAAAATGTCCTCAACCACCACAGAAAAAACTATCACAGTCTTATGAACCATATTCGCCAGAAATGGGCTGCCTGAACAGATTTGCTCTGACAATGGACCACAGTTTGTGTCTGAAGAGTTCCGGAGGTTCTTAAAGAACAATGGTGTTAAGCATTACACATCCGCCCCATATCATCCAGCCACCAATGGATTGGCTGAGAGGTTCGTTCAAACATTCAAGAAGGCTATCAAGGCAATGTGTAATGAAGACATACCCCTACAACACAAGGTGGATAACTTCTTGTTTGCCTACCGGAATGCGACACATGCGGTTACCAACCAAACTCCAGCCATGATGTTCTTCAATCGAAGACTACGATGCCGCTTGGATTTGGTTAAGCCAAACATCAGAAGAGATGTGGAGAACAGGCAGTTTCAGAACATGAATGAAAGGCCGACCAGGAGTTTTAAGATAGGTCAACCAGTTTTGGCCCGGGACTACCGCACAGAGAAATGGCAGCCAGGAACGATCTGTACACGGCAAGGACCTCTAATGTATACCGTGGACGTTGGAGAGAGCATTGTAAGATGCCATACTGACCAGATTCTAGAGTCACTGGAAAACGTCAATTCCACACCACGATCCGATACACCTGGTGATGAAACCGAAGTACCAATTGCATCTACCTCAGAATCGGGAATATTGGAAGCAGACGAACCCAACAACGACGTTGATTCTGAATTAACTCTGCCAGGAGAACCTGATACCCCAAAGAGGTGTAATCCAGACAGAATCAGGAAGCCTCCTCAAAGACTGAACTTATAATTGCTTAACTTCAGCTAATGTATATGACAACTGTAATTGTAAATATGTTATTTAATTATTAATCGAATGTTATGTACTGTTTAGCTAAAAGGGGAGGAATTGTAGTGGATGTACTTTGCAGAAGGAACTATATTCTGCAGCCCCTGTATACTGCAGTACCAGTAGTGACCACCCCTGTATATAAGCCTGTGTAGTAACTTTGCATAGTTAGTTCCAGTTGTCTCCACTCAGTAAAGACCTGTTATAACCAACTCCTGCAGTCCGTGTCTCAATTACACACGGACATAATATCCCCACCTTCTGTAAGAGGTGATCTCTGCCCCAGCCAGAAACAGGTCCAGCTCTCGCTTGAAGGAATTCAGCGAATCGGCGTCCACCACACGAGACGGCAGCTTATCCCAGAGGTCCACTATTCTCTGGGATAAGAACCACCTCCTGGCTCAGGCAGTATCTCCCTCTCTCGCCTCTGACTCAGAAGGTCATGGGTTCGAGTCCCACTCCACTCCAGAGACTCGATCCCATAATCCAGGCCGACACTCCCAGTGCCAGTACTGAGAGAGCGCCGCACTGTCGAAGGGACAGTACTGAGGGAGCGCCGCACTGTCGGAGGGGCAGTACTGAGGGAGCGCCGCACTGTCGGAGGGACAGTACTGAGGGAGCGCCGCACTGTCGGAGGGGCGGTACTGAGGGAGCGCCGCACTGTCGGAGGGGCAGTACTGAGGGAGCGCCGCACTGTCGGAGGGACAGTACTGAGGGAGCGCCGCACTGTCGGAGGGGCAGTACTGAGGGAGCGCCGCACTGTCGGAGGGATAGTACTGAGGGAGCGCCGCACTGTCGGAGGGACAGTACTGAGGGAGCGCCACACTGTCGGAGGGGTAGTACTGTGGGAGCACCGCACTGTCGGAGGGGCAGTACTGAGGAGCGCCGCACTGTCGGAGGGACAGTACTGAGGGAGCGCCGCACTGTCGGAGGGACAGTACTGAGGGAGCGCCGCACTGTCGGAGGGGCAGTACTGAGGGAGCGCCGCACTGTCGGAGGGGCAGTACTGAGGGAGCGCCGCGCTGTCGGAGGGGCAGTACTGAGGGAGCACCGCACTGTCGGTGGGGCAGTACTGAGGAAGCGCCGCACTGTCGGAGGGGCAGTACTGAGGGAGCGCCGCACTGTCAGAGGGGCAGTACTGAGGGAGCGCCGCACTAGTGGAGGGGCAGTACTGAGGGAGCACCGCACTGTGGGAGGGGCAGTACTGAGGGAGCGCTGCACTGTCGGAGGGGCAGTACTGAGGGAGCGCCGCACAGTTGGAGGGGCAGTACTGAGGCAGAGCTGCACTGTCGGAGGGGCAGTACTGAGGGAGCGCCGCACTATTGGAAGGGCAGTACTGAGGGAATGCTGAAATCAGAGGGGCAGTACTGATGGAGCGTCGCACTGTCGGAGGGGCAGTACTGAGGGAGTGCCGCACTTTCGGAGGGGCAGTACTGAGGGAGTGCCGCACTGTCGGAGGGCCAGTACTGAGGGAGCGCCGCACTGTCGGAGGAGCAGTACTGAGGGAGTGCCGCACTGTCGGAGGGCCAGTACTGAGGGAGTGCCGCACTGTCGGAGGAGCAGTACTGAGGGAGCGCCACACTGTCGGAGGGTCAGTACTGAGGGAGCGTCGCACTGTCAGGAGGGCAATGCTGAGGGAGCACTGAGGGAGTACTGCGCTCCCTCAGTACTGGCCCTGGCGTGTCAGCCTGGATTATGGGGCTCAAGTCTCTTGAGTGGGGCTTGAACCCACGACCTTCTGACTCAGGGACGAGAGGGAGAGAGACCCACTGAGCCCCAGTTGACACCAAGTGCGTCACATGCCTGATGAGCCTTCTCTATCTGTCTCTGCTTCTTTCCTTCTCTTTCTCCCTCGCTCTCTAACTACCTCTTCCTCTTTTATATTGTCTTTCTTTCTCCCTCAATCTTTCATTCATAGAAACATAGAAGATAGGAGCAGGAGTAGGCCATTCGGCCCCTCGAGCCTGCTCCGCTAGTCAATGAGATCATGGCTGATCATCCAAATTCAGTACCCTGTCCCTGCTTGCTCCCCATATCCCTTGATCACTTTAGCCTTAAGCAATATATCTAACTCCTTCTTGAATATATTTAATGAATTGGCCTCAACTGCCATCTGTGGTATAGAATTCCACAGGTTCACCACTCTCTGGGTGAAGAAATTCCTCCTCATCTCTGTCCTAAATGGCTTACCCCTTATCCTTAGACTGTGACCCCTGGTTCTGGACTCCCCCGCCATCAGGAACATCCTTCCTGCATCTAGTCTGTCTAGTCCTGTTAGAATGTTATAAGTTTCAATGAGATCCCCTCTCATTCTTCTAAACTCCAGCGAGTATAAGCCCAATCGACCCAATCTCTCCTCATACGTCATTCCTGCCATCCCAGGGATCAGCCTGGTGAATCTTCGCTGTACTCCCTCCATGGCAAGAACATCCTTCCTCAGATAAGCTGACCAAAACTGCACACAATTTTTTCATCTCCACCTTTTTCCAGATCTGACGAAAGGTCATCGACCTGAAACGTTAACTCTGTTTCTCTCTCCGCAGATGCTGCCTGACCTGCTGAGTATTTCCAGCATTCTCTGTTTTTATGTCAGATTTGCAGCGTCCGCAGTATTTTGCTTCTGCCCTAATATCTCCTTGTGGGGCTCGTGTGTCAAATTTGGTTTGATGATCGCTCCTGGGGTTCGCTTTACTACGTTAAAGGCGCCATACAAATGCAAGGTGTTGTTGGGCCTGTCGAGCCTGTGCCGGCTCTTGGATGGAGCGGTCCCGCTCAGTCCCACGTCCCGCCCGCTGTTTGTCCGTAACCCTGTGAGCTCCTCGTCCTCCATCACCCGCCCAACTCCCTCTGAAAATTCTTGGGGCAATCGGCTTCCGCCATCTTTTTCAAGGTGGAGCATTCCAGACCAACGTTGTCCGTCCGCTGCGCGGCTCTCCGCCGGTCCCACGCATCCCGGGGCCCGTCTCCGCAGGGTTAAAGTTCGCGCGCACTCCAACCTCTGAATGGGCTGCCCGGGCCCGAAAAAAAAAATTACGGGGGGGAAAACATTGTCGCAGATCCCCGACAGCTCCCCGAGTGAAAACGTTTCCTCTCACCTCCCCTCGCGATCTTTTCCCAATGATTTGGAATCTGAGACCTCTGATTATTGACCGAGGGAAAAGTTTTTCTCTTATCTGCTCCAGCAAGGCCTCTCATCTTGAAAACCTCGATTAGGTCACCTTCTCTGTTCCAAGGAGAACAGTCCGAACTTCTCTGGGTGAAGCAATTCCTCCTCATCTCTGTCCTAAATGGCCTACCCCTTATTCTGACTATGACTCCTGATTCTGGACTCCCCCGCCATCGGGAACATCCTTCCTGCATCTCGTCTGTCTAGTCCTGTTAGAATGTTATAAGTTTCAATGAGATCCCCTCTCATTCTTCTAAACTCCAGTGAGTATAAGCCCAATCGACCCAATCTCTCCTCTACGTCATTCCTGCCATTCCAGGTATCAGTCTGGTGAATCTTCGCTGCACTCCCTCCATGGCAAGAACATCCTTCCTCAGATAAGGCAACCAAAACTGCACACAATACTCAAGGTGTGGTCTCACCAAGGCCCTGCACAACTGCAGCAAGACATCCTTGCTCCTGTACTCGAATCCTCTCGCTACGAAGGCCAACATACCACTTGCCTTCTTAACCGCCTGCTGCACCTGCATGCTTACCTTCAGCGACTGGTGCACAAGGACACCCAGGTCTCGTTGCACTTCCCCTTTTCCCAATCTATTGCCATTCAGATAATAATCTGCCTTCCTGTTTTTGACACCAAAGTGGATAACCTTGCATTTATCCACGCTATATTGCATCTACCATGCTTCTGCCCAATCACCCAACCTGTCCAAATCATCCTGGAGTTTCTCGGCATCCTCTTCACAGCACACACGCCCACCCAACTTTGTGTCGCCTGCAAACTTGGAGATATTACATCTAGTTCCCTCGTCTGGATCATTAATATATATTGTGAATAGCTGGGGCCCAAGGACCGATCCCTGCGATACCCCACTAGTCACTGCCTGCCACTGGGAAAAAGACCCGTTTATTCCAACTCTTTGCTTTCTGTCTGCCAACCAGTTCTCTATCCAAGTCAGTACCTTGCCCCCAATCCCATGTGCTTTAACTTTATACGCTAATCTCTTATGCGGGACCTTATCGAAAGCCTTCTGAAAGTCCAAATACACCACATCCACTGGTTCTCCCTTATCTATTCTACCAGTTACATCCTCAAAAAATTCCAGTAGATTAGTCAAGCACGATGTCGTTTTTCGCTCCCTCACTCTCGCTCTCCTCTGCATCTTCTGTCACCCTTGCTCTCTCTATCGCTCACCCATGCTGTATTACCTCTCCCTCTCTCCAAAGCACTTTCCCTCTCCCTCACTCTCGCTCTCTCCCTAGCTCTCCTTTCCTCTCTCCTTTGCTCTCTTTTGCTCTCTCTCTCTCCACCTGTCTCTCCTATGCTGATTCTCACTCCCGAGCAATCCTTCCCTCTCTCCCACAATATCGAACTCTGCATCTTTCCCAACTTGCACCTCCCTCTTCCCTCTGTCTCTCATAATCTGTTTCCCTCTCACTACCTCCCGCTTCCATGCATTTCTTCCATCTATCTCTGTCACTCTGTCTGTCTCCTGCGTGCTCCTTCTCTCTTTCTCCCTCGTTCTATCTCTCCCTCTCTCTCTCTGTAACTGCCTTTCATGCATTCATTCCCCGTCTCTCTCTCTCTCTCCCTCTGTGTCGCTGTATCCTGGGATTTCTTTGCCCCTCGTTCTCCCCCTTTTTCTTTCTCTCTTTCTCCCCATGTCCTCCTTCCCTCTCTTGCTTTCTCTTGCTCTCCCCCTCCCTGCTTGTCTGTCTCGCTCTCTGTCTCGCTCTCTCTCCCTCGCTCTCCCCCTCCCTGCTTGTCTCTGTCTCGCTCTCTGTCTCGCTCTCTCTCCCTCGCTCTCCCCCCTCTGTTTGTCTCTCTCTCTGTCTCGCTCTCTCTCCCTCGCTCTCCCCCTCTCTGCTTGTCTCTCTCTCTCTCTCTCTCCCTCGCTCTCCCCCTCTCTGCGTGTCTCTCTCTCTCTCTCTCCCTCGCTCTCCCCTCTCTGTTTGTCTCTCTCTCTCTCTCTCTCCCTCGCTCTCCCCCTCTCTGCTTGTCTCTCTCTCTCTCTCTCTCTCTCTCCCTCGCTCTCCCCCTCTCTGCTTGTCTCTCTCTCTCTCTCTGTCTCTCTCTCCCTCGCTCTCCCCCTCTCTGCTTGTCTCTCTCTCTCTCTCTCTCTCCCTCGCTCTCCCCCCTCTGCTTGTCTCTCTCTCTCTCTCTCTCTCTCCCTCACTCTCCCCTCTCTGCTTGTCTCTCTCTCTCTCTCTCTCCCTCCCTCGCTCTCCCCCTCTCTGCTTGTCTCTCTCTCTCTCTCTCTCCCTCCCTCGCTCTCCCCCTCTCTGCTTGTCTCTCTCTCTCTCTCCCTCGCTCTCCCCCTCTCTGCTTGTCTCTCTCTCTCTCTCTCTCTCTCTCTCCCTCGCTCTCCCCCTCTCTGCTTGTCTCTCTCTCTCTCTCTCTCTCTCCCTCGCTCTCCCCTCTCTGTTTGTCTCTCTCTCTCTCTCTCTCTCCCTCGCTCTCCCCCCCTGTTTGTCTCTCTCTCTCTCTCCCTCGCTCTCCCCCTCTCTGCATCTCTCTCTCTCTCTCCCTCGCTCTCCCCTCTCTGTTTGTCTCTCTCTCTCTCTCCCTCGCTCTCCCCCTCTCTGCTTGTCTCTCTCTCTCTCTCTCTCTCTCCCTCGCTCTCCCCCTCTCTGCTTGTCTCTCTCTCTCTCTCTCTCTCTCTCTCCCTCGCTCTCCCCCCTCTGCTTGTCTCTTTCTCTCTCTCTCCCTCGCTCTCCCCCTCTCTGCTTGTCTCTCTCTCTCCCTCCCTCCCTCGCTCTCCCCCTCTCTGCTTGTCTCTCTCTCTCTCTCTCCCTCGCTCTCCCCCTCTCTGCTTGTCTCTCTCTCTCCCTCGCTCTCCCCCTCTCTGCTTGTCTCTCTCTCTCTCTCTCCCTCCCTCCCTCACTCGCCCCCTCTCTGCTTGTCTCTCTCTCTCTCTCTCTCCCTCGCTCTCCCCCCTCTGCTTGTCTCTTTCTCTCTCTCTCCCTCGCTGTCCCCCTCTCTGCTTGTCTCTCTCTCTCTCCCTCCCTCCCTCGCTCTCCCCCTCTCTGCTTGTCTCTCTCTCTCCCTCGCTCTCCCCCTCTCTGCTTGTCTCTCTCTCTCCCTCCCTCCCTCGCTCTCCCCCTCTCTGCTTGTCTCTCTCTCTCTCTCTCTCCCTCGCTCTCCCCCTCTCTGCGTGTCTCTCTCTCTCTCTCCCTCCCTCCCTCACTCGCCCCCTCTCTGCTTGTCTCCATCTCTCTCTCTCTCTCCCTCGCTCTCCCCCTCTCTGCTTGTCTCTCTCTCTCGCTCTCTCTCTCCCTCCCTCGCTCTCCCCTCTCTGCTTGTCTCTGTCTCGCTCTCTCTCTCCCTCGTGCTCCCCCTCTCTCTCCTTTCCCTTGTTCTGCCAGTGTTGAACACGCTGGTAAATAGGTCGACACTCTGTAAACAAACTCATCATTTGCACAGTGCGTGTCAAAGGGGCTGCCTGCAAGACGTACCTTCTGTGAGTTAATGTGAGGGACCAGTGGAAAGCAGCCAGTCCCCTGAAGCTGGATTCAGCATCCTCAGCATATTGCCAGCTGCTTGAAAGAATCACAACATTCATCCCTCTTCTTTGGCTAAAGTTATTAATCTCACCTCTCATCTAGGAGGTCCAAATGAGCAGACTCCCTGTGGGATCCAGCCTCATTAGAATCACAGGACGTGCAATAAGAGATCTTCATTACAGAGCTCTCAGGGATCAATTAAAATCTTAACAGCCAAATTATAATAAAACTAATAGTCGCCTCTCACCTCCCTTCCAATACCCGCCGCGGTGTCAGGGAGACTGGGGAACGCTCAGACCTGTTAGGCCTGCTAATCAGTGTCTGTCACAGAAGCAGTTTGAATCCCAGCCTCGGCCCACACTCCACGCTGAGTCCTGCAACTCCGGCCTCTTGCCCATCCCCCACTCCCTTCGCTCCACCATTGGCGGCCGTGCCTTCAGCCGCCTGGGCCCTGAGCTCTGGAATTCCCTCCCTAAACCTCTCCGCCTCTCTCTCCTCCTTTAAGACGCTCCTTAAAACCGCCCTCGTTGACCAAGCTTTTGATCACCTGTCCTTAATATCTCCTTATGGGGCTCGGTGTCAAATTTAGTCTGATAATCGCTCCTGTGAAGCACCTTGGGACGTTTTACTATGTTAAAGGCACTATATAAAAACAAGTTGTTGTTGTTGTAGTAGTAGTCTATCCCAAGAGATCTCTGGGTATTTCAGTGGTCTCGGCCTAGCCGTCTGCAGTTTGGGGGATCTGGTGAGTGTGGGGAGGACAAGAGGCAGTGCTGCTGGTAGTTCAGGCTGGAGACAGATATGGCAGTTGTTTAACAGACTAAAAAAAAACACATGAATCAAAGCTGAGCCTCCAGGCCGCACGAGGCCGCCATGTTTCAGAGCCAGGCCTTCATTGTGGGGCAGCCCGTCACCAGGAAGCAGCTTGTCCCCATTCGCTGCTCCGCTTTGTGGCTGTCGAGCCCTTCGCAATCCCACCAGCGACCATCACAACCAGGTTAGATACTCAAACTCACACCCAGCAACCAGCAGAGAATCTCGTGGCCTTTTGTGGGACCTGGTCTGTGTGTTAACAACACAGCCTGGGCCCTGCTGCTCTGATAATACAATCAGGGCCACACAGCCTGGGCCTCATTCCCCTGTTCATACAGCCTGGGCCTCACTCTCCTGTTAACACAGCCTGGGCCTCACTCCCCTGTTAACACAGTCTGGGCCTCACTCTCCTGTTAACACAGTCTGGGCCTCACTCCCCTGTTAACACAGTCTGGGCCTCACTCTCCTGTTAACACAGTCTGGGCCTCACTCTCCTGTTAACACAGTCTGGGCCTCACTCTCCTGTTAACACAGTCTGGGCCTCACTCTCCTGTTAACACAGTCTGGGCCTCACTCTCCTGTTAACACAGTCTGGGCCTCACTCTCCTGTTAACACAGTCTGGGCTTCACTCCCCTGTTAACACAGTCTGGGCCTCACTCCCCTGTTAACACAGTCTGGGCCTCACTCTCCTGTTAACACAGTCTGGGCCTCACTCCCCTGTTAACACAGTCTGGGCCTCACTCTCCTGTTAACACAGTCTGGGCCTCACTCCCCTGTTAACACAGTCTGGGCCTCACTCCCCTGTTAACACAGTCTGGGCCTCACTCCCCTGTTAACACAGTCTGGGCCTCACTCCCCTGTTAACACAGTCTGGTGTGGAGATGCCGGAGTTGGACTGGGGTGGACAAATGTAAGAAGTCACACAACACCAGGTTATAGTCCAACAGCTTTATTTGAAATCACAAGCTTTCAGAGCGCTGCTCCTTCTTCAGGTGAAGTGGAGAAATGCATAAAGACACAGCTTATATAGTCAGAGAATCATGTCAGATGTTTACAGGTAACCTTTCCAACTGCCATTTATCACACCTCGGCAGAGAGATAATCACAACAGTCAAAGGTGTGAATGGTGTCCAAACAGGTCAGTCAGGGAAACATTACATCAAAGAACAATGAGGTGGGGTCACAAGGGGTCAAATATTGCAGATGCTGGGGTCTGTATGAAAAACAAAAAAACAGACAAAAAACATTTTTTTTTGTCTGGAAATCACAGCAGGTCCGGCCGCATCTGTGTAGAGAGAACAAGCCAATGTCGACTCGAGTCTGGATGACCCTGCGTCAGGTGGGGTTACATGTAGCGTGACATGAACCCAAGATCTCTGTTGAGGCCGTCCTCATGGGTGCGGAACTTGGCTATCAGTTTCTGCTTGACGATTTTGCGTTGTCGTGTGTCTCGAAGGCCACCTTGGAGAATGCTTACCCGAAGATCGGAGGCTGAATGTCCTTGACTGCTGAAGTGTTCCCCGACTGGGAGGGAACACTCCTGCCTGGTGATTGTTGCGCGGTGTCCGTTCATCCGTTGTCGCAGTGTCTGCATGGTCTCGCCGATGTACCATGCTCCGGGGCATCCTTTCCTGCAACGTATGAGGTAGACAACGTTGGCCGAGTCACATGAGTATGTACCATGTACCTGGTGGGTGGTGTCCTCACGTGTGATGATGGTATCTGTGTTGATGATCTGGCATGTCTTGCAGAGGTTGCTGTGGCAGGGTTGTGTGGTGTCGTGGTCGCTGTTCTCCTGAAAGCTGGGTAATTTGCTGCGAACGATGGTCTGTTTGAGGTTAGGCGGCTGTTTGAAAGCGAGTAGTGGAGGCGTGGGGATGGCCTTAGCGAGGTGTTCGTCGTCATCGATGACATGTTGAAGGCTGCGAAGAACATGGCGTAGTTTCTCCGCTCCGGGGAAGTACTGGACGACGAAGGGTACTCTGTTGGTTGTGTCTCGTGTTTGTCTTCTGAGGAGGTCTATGCGATTTTTCGCTGTGGCCCGTCGGAACTGTCGATCGACGAGTCGAGCGTCATATCCCGTTCTTACAAGGGCGTCTTTCAGTGTCTGTAGGTGTCCATCGCGTTCCTCCTCGTCTGAGCAGATCCTGTGTATTCGCAGGGCTTGTCCATAGGGGATGGCTTCTTTAACGTGGTTAGGGTGGAAGCTGGAGAAGTGAAGCATCGTGAGGTTGTCCGTGGGCTTGCGGTAGAGTGAAGTGCTGAGGTGTCCGCCTTTGATGGATCGGTCATCCAGACTCAGAATCGGTCTCATTCCTGGACACACGAATCTCCATCAAAGGCGGACACCTCAGCACTTCACTCTACCGCAAGCCCACGGACAACCTCACGATGCTTCACTTCTCCAGCTTCCACCCTAACCACGTTAAAGAAGCCATCCCCTATGGACAAGCCCTGCGAATACACAGGATCTGCTCAGACGAGGAGGAACGCGATGGACACCTACAGACACTGAAAGACGCCCTTGTAGGAACGGGATATGACGCTCAACTCGTCGATCGACAGTTCCGACGGGCCACAGCGAAAAATCGCATAGACCTCCTCAGAAGACAAACACGGGACACAACCAACAGAGTACCCTTCGTCGTCCAGTACTTCCCCGGAGCGGAGAAACTACGCCATGTTCTTCGCAGCCTTCAACATGTCATCGATGACGACGAACACCTCGCTAAGGCCATCCCCACGCCTCCACTACTCGCTTTCAAACAGCCGCCTAACCTCAAACAGACCATCGTTCGCAGCAAATTACCCAGCTTTCAGGAGAGCAGCGACCACGACACCACACAACCCTGCCACGGCAACCTCTGCAAGACATGCCAGATCATCAACACAGATACCATCATCACACGTGAGGACACCACCCACCAGGTACATGGTACATACTCATGTGACTCGGCCAACGTTGTCTACCTCATACGTTGCAGGAAAGGATGCCCCGGAGCATGGTACATCGGCGAGACCATGCAGACACTGCGACAACGGATGAACGGACACCGCGCAACAATCACCAGGCAGGAGTGTTCCCTCCCAGTCGGGGAACACTTCAGCAGTCAAGGACATTCAGCCTCCGATCTTCGGGTAAGCATTCTCCAAAGCGGCCTTCGAGACACACGACAACGCAAAATCGTCGAGCAGAAACTGATAGCCAAGTTCCGCACCCATGAGGACGGCCTCAACAGGGATCTTGGGTTCATGTCACGCTAAATGTAACCCCACCTGACGCAGGGTCATCCAGACTCGAGTCGACATTGGCTTGTTCTCTCTACACAGATGCGGCCGGACCTGCTGTGATTTCCAGACAAAAAAAATGTTTTTTGTCTGTTTTTTTGTTTTTCATACAGACCCCAGCATCTGCAATATTTGACCCCTTGTGACCCCACCTCATTGTTCTTTGATGTAATGTTTCCCTGACTGACCTGTTTGGACACCATTCACACCTTTGACTGCTGTGATTATCTCTCTGCCGAGGTGTGATAAATGGCAGTTGGAAAGGTTACCTGTAAACATCTGACATGATTCTCTGACTATATAAGCTGTGTCTTTATGCATTCCTCCACTTCACCTGAAGAAGGAGCAGCGCTCCGAAAGCTTGTGATTTCAAATAAAGCTGTTGGACTATAACACAGTCTGGGCCTCACTCCCCGGTTAACACAGTCTGGGCCTCACTCTCCTGTTAACACAGTCTGGGCCTCACTCTCCTGTTAACACAGTCTGGGCCTCACTCTCCTGTTAACACAGTCTGGGCCTCACTCTCCTGTTAACACAGTCTGGGCCTCACTCTCCTGTTAACACAGTCTGGGCCTCACTCTCCTGTTAACACAGTCTGGGCCTCACTCCCCTGTTAACACAGTCTGGGCCTCACTCTCCTGTTAACACAGTCTGGGCCTCACTCTCCTGTTAACACAGTCTGGGCCTCACTCTCCTGTTAACACAGTCTGGGCCTCACTCTCCTGTTAACACAGTCTGGGCCTCACTCTCCTGTTAACACAGTCTGGGCCTCACTCTCCTGTTAACACAGTCTGGGCCTCACTCCCCTGTTAACACAGTCTGGGCCTCACTCTCCTGTTAACACAGTCTGGGCCTCACTCTCCTGTTAACACAGTCTGGGCCTCACTCCCCTGTTAAAACAGTCTGGGCCTCACTCCCCTGTTAACACAGTCTGGGCCTCACTCCCCTGTTGACACAGTTTGGGCCTCACTCCCCTGTTAACACAGTCTGGGCCTCACTCTCCTGTTAACACAGTCTGGGCCTCACTCTCCTGTTAACACAGTCTGGGCCTCACTCCCCTGTTAAAACAGTCTGGGCCTCACTCCCCTGTTAACACAGTCTGGGCCTCACTCCCCTGTTAACACAGCCTGGGCCTCACTCTCCTGTTAACACAGTCTGGGCCTCACTCTCCTGTTAACACAGTCTGGGCCTCACTCTCCTGTTAACACAGTCTGGGCCTCACTCTCCTGTTAACACAGTCTGGGCCTCACTCCCCTGTTAACACAGTCTGGGCCTCACTCTCCTGTTAACACAGTCTGGGCCTCACTCTCCTGTTAACACAGTCTGGGCCTCACTCTCCTGTTAACACAGTCTGGGCCTCACTCTCCTGTTAACACAGTCTGGGCCTCACTCTCCTGTTAACACAGTCTGGGCCTCACTCTCCTGTTAACACAGTCTGGGCCTCACTCTCCTGTTAACACAGTCTGGGCCTCACTCCCCTGTTAACACAGTCTGGGCCTCACTCCCCTGTTAACACAGTCTGGGCCTCACTCTCCTGTTAACACAGTCTGGGCCTCACTCTCCTGTTAACACAGTCTGGGCCTCACTCCCCTGTTAAAACAGTCTGGGCCTCACTCCCCTGTTAACACAGTCTGGGCCTCACTCCCCTGTTGACACAGTTTGGGCCTCACTCCCCTGTTAACACAGTCTGGGCCTCACTCTCCTGTTAACACAGTCTGGGCCTCACTCTCCTGTTAACACAGTCTGGGCCTCACTCCCCTGTTAAAACAGTCTGGGCCTCACTCCCCTGTTAACACAGTCTGGGCCTCACTCCCCTGTTAACACAGCCTGGGCCTCACTCTCCTGTTAACACAGTCTGGGCCTCACTCTCCTGTTAACACAGTCTGGGCCTCACTCTCCTGTTAACACAGTCTGGGCCTCACTCTCCTGTTAACACAGTCTGAGCCTCACTCTCCTGTTAACACAGTCTGGGCCTCACTCTCCTGTTAACACAGTCTGGGCCTCACTCTCCTGTTAACACAGTCTGGGCCTCACTCTCCTGTTAACACAGTCTGAGCCTCACTCCCCTGTTAAAACAGTCTGGGCCTCACTCTCCTGTTAACACAGTCTGGGCCTCACTCTCCTGTTAACACAGTCTGGGCCTCACTCTCCTGTTAACACAGTCTGGGCCTCACTCCCCTGTTAAAACAGTCTGGGCCTCACTCCCCTGTTAACACAGTCTGGGCCTCACTCCCCTGTTAACACAGCCTGGGCCTCACTCTCCTGTTAACACAGTCTGGGCCTCACTCTCCTGTTAACACAGTCTGGGCCTCACTCTCCTATTAACACAGTCTGGGCCTCACTCTCCTGTTAACACAGTCTGGGCCTCACTCTCCTGTTAACACAGTCTGGGCCTCACTCTCCTGTTAACACAGTCTGGGCCTCACTCTCCTGTTAACACAGTCTGGGCCTCACTCTCCTGTTAACACAGTCTGGGCCTCACTCTCCTGTTAACACAGCCTGGGCCTCACTCTCCTGTTAACACAGTCTGGGCCTCACTCTCCTGTTAACACAGTCTGGGCCTCACTCTCCTGTTAACACACTCTGAGCCTCCTCCCACCCCTCTTCATCTCACCCTATTAACATAACCTTCTATTCCTTTCTCCCTCATTTGTTTATCCAGCTTCCCCTTAAATGCATCTATATTTTTCACCTCAACCACTCCCTGTGGTAGCGAGTTCCACATTCTCACCACTCTCTGTGGAAACAAGTTGCTCCTGAATTCCCTATTGGATTTCTTGGTGACTATCTTATATTGATGGTCTCTAGTTATGCTCTTCCCCACAAGTGGAAACATTCTCTCGGTATCCACTCTATCAAAACCTTTCACAATTTTAAAGACCTCTATTAGGTCACCCCTCAACCTCTTTTCAAAAGAAAAGAAACCCAGCCTGTTTATCCTTTCCTGATATGTATACCCTCACATTTCTGGTATCATCCATGCCCGCATGCAACAAGACCTGGATGACGTTCAGGCTTGGGCTGATAAGTGGCAGGTAACATTCGCGCCACAGAAGCGCCAGGCAATGACAACAAGCGAGAGTCTAACCACTGCCCCTTGGCGCTCAATGGCATTACCACCTCCGAATTCCCACTATCAACATCCTGGGGGTCACCATTGACCAGAAACGTAACGGGACCAGCCACATAAATACTGTGGCAACAAGAGCAGGTCAGAGGCTGGGTATTCTGCGGCAAGTGTCTCACCTCCTGACTCCCCAAAGCCTTTCCACCATCTACAAGGCACAAGTCAGGAGTGTGATGGAATACTCTCCACTTGCCTGGGTGAGTGCAGCTCCAACAACACTCAAGAAGCTCGACACCAACCAGGACAAAGCAACCCGCTTGATTGGCACCCCATCCACCACCTTAAACATTCACTCCTTCCACCACCGGCGCACCGTGGCTGCAGCGTGTACCATCTACAAGATGCACTGTAGCAACTCACCAAGGCTTCTTCAGCAGCACCTCCCAAACCCGCGACCTCTTCCACCTAGAAGGACAAGGGCAGCAGGCGCATGGGAACACCACCACCTCCAAGTTCCCCTCCAAGTCACACACCATCCTGACTTAGAAATATATCGGCTGATCCTTCATCGTCGCTGGGTCAAAATCCTGGAACTCCCTCCCTAACAGCACTGTGGGAGCACCTTCACCACACGGACTGCAGCGGTTCAAGAAGGCGGCTCACCACCACCTTCTCAAGGGCAACTAGGGATGGGCAATAAATGTTGGCCTTGCCAGCGACGCCCACATCCCATAAATGAATTTTAAAAAAAATCTTCTCTGCAGCATCTCCAGTGCCTCTATATGCTTATCTCGCTTCCCCTTAAACGCATCTATACTATTCAGCCAAGGTAGATTGGGAAACTGGATTAAAAGATATGACGGTCGATAAGCAATGGCAAACATTTAAAGAAACAATTTATAATTCGGAACAAATATATATTCCCTTAAGGGATAAAAACCCCACGGGAAAAGTGGTCCAACCGTGGCTAACAAGAGAAGTTAAAGATAGTATTAGATTAAAGGAAGAGGCTTATAATGTTGTCAAAAAGAATAGTAAGCATGAGCATTGGGAGGATTTTAGAATTCAACAAAGGATGACCAAGAAATTGATAAAGAGAGAGAAAAGAGAATATGAGAGTAAACTAGTGAGAGACATAAAAACAGACTGTAAAAGCTTCTACAGGTATGTAAAAAAGAGATTAGCGAAAGTAAATGTGGGTCCCTTAGAGGCAGAGACAGGAGAAATTATAATGGGGAATAAGGAAATGGCAGTTTCATTAAACAAATACTATGTGTTGTTCTTCACGGAAGAAGACGCAAAAAACTTCCTGGAAATAGTGGTGAACCAAGGCTCTAGCGAAAATGAGGAACTTAAAGAAATTAGTACTGGAAAGAAATAGTACTAGAGAAATTAATGGAACTAAAAGCCGACAAATCCCTTGGACCTGATGGCCTACATCCTACGGGTTTAAAGAAGGTGGCTACAGAGATAGTGGATGCATTGGTTTTGATCTTCCAGAATTCCCTAGATTCTAGAACGGTCCCTGCAGATTGGAAGGTAGCAAATGTTGAAGGGATAATTACAAGTCCTAGCCCTGTCTTGGGCTACCTCAGATCAGGCATATTCCCCAGACGTTCACCTTCAACTTAAGTTACAGATTGTCGCATTCCATAAGACGCTTAAATGGGTCTAAAGGTTCAGGCTATCTCTCCCTAAAGGAAAGGAATGACTGAAGATGTTACCATCCTCCAGATAGCACTTTTAATAAGTTTAACTAGACTGTAACCTTCCGGATATTATGAGGGTCTGGAATACCCCCCAGAATTCTGCAACTCCTTACAAAAGAGTGTACAGAAATTGGGTTCGCGAGTTTATACAGAAATACTCTTTGAGACAATTCTAAAAAAATATATCGTTTTATTTAAGAGCCGACATTCATTTAACAGCTGTTGATTCAGTTGCAACAATAACAATTCAAAATATATTAGCTTACATTTCTTATTTCTCAGAGATCCTTATTCTCAAATCTTTACTTTGTTACATTTCTACATTTCTTACTTATCTTTAAATCCAGATTATCCACCAAAATCACATTTCTTGATTACTGGAGACTCAAAGTTAAAAACTTACAGATGGTGCCTGTAAAGTTGAGAAACGCTTGGCCTGTTCAGCGAGTTCTGACTTTCTGTTTGAAAAGCTCTTATTTTTATACCCTTTTTGCAGTGGTTTATTCTTTGAAGTTCTCTGCTGATGTAAGCTAATTGTCTTTATTGAGACCTCTGTTGAATGCTTTCTATCAACTATTGCATGAATAATTATGTCTCTACCTTTAGGTGTTCCAAAAACTATCATAAAAACAATATGACAGTAATGGTTTCTGTTTGATGCCATTCTTATAAAATGCTTTCATTCAATTCTTAATATTGGCTTTACTGGTTTTAACAGACGTTAAGCCTCCTAACTGCTCCAAGTTCAATACAAACACAATGTAATTGCTTGGTGTATCTATTGAAGTCATATCTTCAAAGTGTTCTTGTTGGTATCATATTTACTATGTATATATTAAAGACACTTTGGCTGAGTGTTTACTTGTTTTCTAGCTATCCCAATTGGTTGCATATTTAATCTTATGTTTCCTGTCTTCCAAGTTTAACATAAAAGCTATTTGACCAGCAGGTGTTTCTTTTACTTGATGTCATCTTTTCAAAGGCACATGTTTTTTTAATATTTGTGTTTCTGTTCAACGTGTTAGCTTATAACACCTTAAACTGGGTCTTCCATTGTGTTGTTCCCAAACTCCAGACCCTCTAAAATCACCAAATTGCCATTTCAATAGGGTCATTGTTTTAGTATATTTAACTAATTCCCATTTCAAAGCTTGTTTGGTTTTTACAAATTTGTTATCAAACCATCCCATCTCAGAAGCCTGTTTTCTGTTTGCAGCCTGTGTCTCCAAGGCTTTCCAGACTTTTAAGCCCAGTTTCATGTATCAATAAATATCAGAAATCTATTCCTATTATGGTGTATTTTTCTGAATTATGGCTTATTCCATCACACCCCCTTCTTGACCAAAAGATGAGCTCATAACATCAGGGCAGAGTTTGGTCAATGATACTCATGAGGTTACAATAGCATATTCACGAGATGCACAATCATGTGCTACATGAAAATGGCTTTGAAGTCATCCTAGGACAATGTTTTTTCTTATTTTAAATTGTACGCAATTTAAAAGGATGATAAGTACATAGTCATGCTATGAGCGAAACAACATGCACTTAGAATGTCCAATCGGCAGATGTACGATCCGTAGAGGTGAATTATTGATATGAGTCAAGGAGACGTCAGTTGAAACTGGTTGAAGCTTGACACGCTATTCCTTTGATCTGGCGTGTGTACAGATGCGTGTTGTCGTTAAGGCCCTACCAGGCACTTAGTTGATTCCTTCTTTTATCCGCGGTGTCTTCCTCCTTCGCTGAAGTAACTCGTTGATCTTCCCTTGTTTCGGTTGTTGCTTTTCGCAAATCCAATTCCTGATGCGTTGTCAAGCAATGTGTGGAAATGTCAGTGACACCTTCTGACTTCTCGTCGTCAGTATTTCGATCGCATCATTTCCTGTGTCGTGCTCCAAGCTGGGTCTTTAAAGACAAGTGTACGACTGCACCTTGTATTGTTCCTCATTTTCGGTATCCTTCGGGACATCTTTTGATATTGTCTATGGAGACAGTTTTTAAAATATGCTTGCCATTCGGCTGGTTAATATGTATTTGAACTGTTCTTTCGTTAATAACAGAATGTATTTGAACAGGTTTTTTCCACTTCAGTCTTAAACCAGGTTTTTGCTCGAACTTCTTTTCCTGTACCCATTCTCCTACTATGGGTTGCTATGCTTTATTTGTCAATTTTTTCTGCCTATTTGCTTCCCTTATCCTCTGATCAATTCGATGAATCTCCTTTGTTACTTCTTTTTAAAACCTAACTGTCGCTGTCGGGTCAAGGACTCAGAGTGTGTAGAGGTAATAAAAGAACTATGGGTAAGCAGTGTATGCATCTCAATCCCATATATCAGATAATATGGAGTTTCTTAGGGGACACTGTCCCTGATGCAGATGTGGGCACATTTTTGAGTGATAGCTGTACTTCCGGAATGGTGGCGGTCCACTTATTTCCCCTGATTCTCAACAGTTTGACCAATAACTTTATTACTTCCCGATTTTTTACATTCCACCAGCCCCGCTGATTGTGGATGACGTGGCGTGCTGTGCTCTAACCCAATCCCCCTTTGTTCGCAATAGTCTTTGAAGACCTTAGATACAAAGGCTCCGCCTTAATCGGAGTGTAAGATTTTGGTTGCACCAGCTACAGTAATTATATCAGAAATAGCCCTGGCGAGTGCGTTTTCTGAAACAGTTTTTGTGGGGACCAGCGGAAGTGTATCCATCCACACAAACGAGAACATGTCTATATCCCCAAAATGGGGGAAGTGGTCAAATAAAGTCAATAAAGAATTTTCCCATTTGCTCATCAGCTTTCACAGGAGCCAATGGTGATGGCTTAATTTAGTGATGACTTATTGGTCAAATAGCATGGCTTACAATTTGCCACGTATGTTTTACAGGCTTTAAGCATGCCTGGCCACCAATATAAGAGGGTCAATTTGCAGAATGTTATTCTAGCGCTACAATGTGATTGACTTATGCCCTTGTGAGCTTCTTTTACAAGCTGTTCTCGTTTGTGGCTCGGGGGTACCTCTCGGTTTCCTTTGGGCAACTTAACTGGTACAATACCCGTAGGGGTTTCCGAGTAAAAGTACTTTGGTGGACATTCTGGTGGATTCTCTGTTATTGGGTCTAATAGCTAGGATCAGTTCCTCATCCTGATTAGCTGCCCGTTCTGCCCTAGTGTTTACACTAACATTGGCAGGCCCCTCTCGAGGGGGTGTCATGCAGACCGAACGTTTCGCTTGTTCGCCTGCAAGGCTGTTTCCTTTTGAGTGTACTGTTCCAGTGGTATGCCCGTTTACATGAATCACCTGACACTTCTTTGTCTCCATTCTTGAACGGAGAATTTCTTCCCACTGTGTGGGTTTAATAAGGTCTGCTTTCTCTAAAACATACCATAATGCTGCGGCTTCAGCATGTTGCGCTGTCTTATGACCAAGGGGTTTAGACAGTAATTCTTCTGGATATAAAGAATAGGAATCTCGAAAAGTCCCCACTACTATCCCCATTCCAGCTGAGGATTGTTGGGATGTCTCTTTTTTAATCGTCATTAGTTGTCTCAGATGTTGAGCATTCCAATCTTGGCAACAGGTTTCCAATTTATCAAGGTTAGTTAGAATCCAGCAGGTTTTTTCCTGGCTGGTGTTTCCTGGTCCACCACACATTGTGTAGATAGAGCTCAGGTTTACTTGACCTGGGGCACAATTTGTGGTTGTTGGGGTTGGTTTACTGGACCATTGATCATTGCACCTCCAGCATGTAGATCAGAGTGAGCTAGTGCCTGTCGGCATTGATTATAATGGATTCTAAGCTGTCTACAGTTTTCTCGAAGATTGTTGTCATTTATTTCATCATGAGTTTGCCACCTTAACCGAAATCCATGGCCCCCAGGAGCATAGGCTGCTCCGGGTCCTGCTATTCAGCCATGGTTGCCACCACCTTGTTGGGCACCGTTCATTAGGCCTCCCAATTGTGCAGGTGTGCACCTTATCATTAAGGAATTTATTGGATTTGGAGTATTCGTTTGATTCTCCCACAGGGTATTCTGTATCCCCTGGTTCTGGGGATCAACATTAATCGTGCCATGAGTTCTAACGGCTCCTTCGACATCACAGTCTTCTATTTCAAAAATTATCACTTGGTTTTGTGGAGGTATAGGGATAGGATTATTTCCCCAAATAAAGCAATCGTTTAAATTTTCTAATAAAAAAACTTGCCCAATTCTGAAAGGATTTGTCATTTCTTCAAGACCTAACCTCGGTTAGGGTTTAATATTTCGTCAGGACCTAACCTCGGTTAGGGTTTAATATTTCGTCAGGACCTAACCTCAGTTAGGGTTTAATATTTCGTCAGGACCTAACCTCGGTTAGGGTTTAATATTTCGTCAGGACCTAACCTCAGTTAGGGTTTAATATTTTGTCAGGACCTAACCTTGGTTAGGATTTAATATGAACTTTATAAGAAGCTTCTAGACCTCAATGGTAGATTGAGGGAGTTCTGATTTAAGTTCT
This sequence comes from Somniosus microcephalus, assembly GCF_052327205.1. Taxonomy (NCBI): domain Eukaryota; kingdom Metazoa; phylum Chordata; class Chondrichthyes; order Squaliformes; family Somniosidae; genus Somniosus; species Somniosus microcephalus. The sequence continues at coordinate 73,218,036 of NW_028225180.1, forward strand.
ACAAGGCCTGATCAGGGCCTTGTCATCTCTAGAGACGTAAATCTGGGTCTTAGAACCACTGTCAGTAAAACACTCCTTCTATACTTAACAATCTACAGCATGGATATAGTTATTAATATAAGTATAGGTTCTGTATCAACTCGTTAACACACTCGTTGGGCACCAACTGAAGGGATAATTACAAGTTCTAGCCCTGTCTCGGGCTGCTCCAGATCAGGTGTATTCCCCAGACGTTCACCTTCAACTTAAGTTAGAGATAGCCGAATTCCATAAGACGCTTAAATGGGTCTAAAGGTTCAGGCTATCTCTCCCTAAAGGAAAGGAACGACTGAAGATGTTACCGTCCTCCAGATAGCACTTTTAATAAGTTTAACTATACTGTAACCTTCCGGATATTATGATACCCCCCAGAATTCTGCAACTCCTTACAAAAGAGTGTACAGAAATTGGGTTCACGAGTTTATACAGAAATACTCTGAGACAATTCTAAAAATATATCATTTTATTTAAGAGCTGACATTCATTTAACAGCTGCTGATTCAGTCGCAACATTAACAATTCAAAATACTAATAGCTTACATTTCTTATTTCTCAGAGATCCTTATTCTCAAATCTTTACTTCATTACATTTCTACATTTCTTACTTAACTCTAAATCCAGATTATCCACCAAAATCAAATTTCTTGATTACCCGAGACTCAAAGTTAAAAACTTACAGATGGTGCCTGTAAAGTTGAGAAACGCTTGGCCCATTCAGCGAGTTCTGACCTTCTGTTTGAAAAGCTCTTATTTTTATACCCTTTTTGCAGTGGTTTATTCTTTGAAGTTCTCTGCTGATGTAAGCTAATTGTCTTTATTGAGACCTCTGTTGAATGCTTTCTATCTTACTGTCAATTCAACTATTTCATGCATAATTCTGTCTCTACCTTTAGGTGTTCCAAAAACTATCATAAAAACAATATGACAGCATTGGTTTCTGTTTGATGCCATTCTTATAAAATGTTGAATCTCCTAACTGCTCCAAGTCATCTTTTCAAAGGCACATGGTTTTTTAATATTTGAGTTTCTGTTCAACGTGTTAGCTTATAACACCTTAAACTGGGTCTTCCAGTGTTATTCCCAAACTCCAGACCCTCTAAAATCACCAAATTGCCATTTCAATAGAGTCATTGTTTTCGTATATTTAACTAATTCCCATTTCAAAGCTTGTTTGGTTTTTACAAATTTGTTATCAAACCATCCCATCTCAGAAGCCTGTTTTCTGTTTGCAGCCTGTGTCTCCAAGGCTTTCCAGACTTTTAAGCCCAGTTTCATGTATTAATAAATATCAGAAATCTATTCCTATTATGGTGTATTTTTCTGAATTATGGCTTATTCCATCACACCCCCTTCTTGACCAAAAGATGAGCTCATAACATCAGGGCAGAGTTTGGTCAATGATACTCATGAGGTTACAATAATATATTAAGTTCACGAGATGCACAATCATGTACTACATGAAAATTGCTTTGAAGTCATCCTAGGACAATGTTTTGTCTTATTCATATCATGGTGTATTTTTCTGAATTATGGCTTATTCTGTCACAATGTAACCCTACCATTTAAGAAAGGAGGGAGAGAGAAAACAGGGAACGACAGGCCAGTTAGCCTAACATCAATAGCAGGGAACATTATAGAATCTATTATTTGGGACGTGGTAACAGGGCACTTAGAAAATCAGAATATGATTGGACAGAGTCAACGCGGATTTGTGAAAGGGAAATCGTGTTTGACAAATCTGTTAGAGTTTTTTGAGGTTGTAACTAGCAGGGTAGATAAAGATAGTGGCCTAGAAATTCAAATGGGGCGCCAGTCTCGCCTGGGCGCCGAAAGTACCGCCCCGGAAGGAGCCGCGAGCGCCAGCCGGAAATTCAGTTTCAGCACCCCAAACAGAAGTGCGGCGCTGCTCGAGGCGCCCCGCATCCCTCTTGGGGCGCTGCAACTGAAAATCGCAGCACAACGTGCTGCAGCGCCACACGCTGCAGCACGGCGCACTGCGGTACTGCAGGCCTTCCTCCCCTTCTTAAAGGGGAGGGGCCTGCTGCAGCGCGATCAGAGATCGCGAGTGCCGGCAAAAGAGCCCGGCATCGAGGAGAAGTGCCGGGCTCTTGGGACACAGCCGGCACTACCCGGGGTGGGGGGGGGGGGGGCTCAGGAGGCCGGGGATGGCGGTGCGAGGAGGTGCTGGCAGGCAGCCAGCAAAAAAAATGGCCACCACGCACCTCAGCGCCTCTACTGCCACAGGTAGGCCCCCCCTGAACCGGTCGCAAATTGCGACCGGCTTTACAGCGGGGGGCGCTACCAAATACCGCGATCGGGGCGGTAGCGGGGCGCTGCGCACACCGATGACGTCATCGGTGGCGGCGCAGCGCTGCAGACTAACACCGCCATAAGTGCCCCTCTAAATTTCGCGGGAGGCGTGGCCAGTGGCGCTAAACCCACCAAGTGCCCTCTTTGGGCGCTAACTGGTGGCGCAGCCCACCGAATTTCTAGGCCAGTGTCTTTGGGTTTTCGAAAAGCATTCGATAAGGTGCCACACAAGAGGTTATTACTCAAAATTAGGGCTCATGGGATTGGGGGTAATATACTAGCATGGATTGAGGATTGGTTAATGGACAGAAAACAGAGAGTAGGAATAAGCGGGTCATTTTCGGGTTGGCAGGCTGTAACTAGTGGGGTATCCCAAGGATCACTGCTTGAGCCTCAGCTATTCACAATCTACATCAATGATTTGGATGAAGGGACCAAATGTAATATATCCAAGTTTGCTGACAATACAAAGCTAGCTGGGAAAATAAGTTGTGAGGAGGATGCAAGGAGGCTGCAAAGGGCCATAGACAGGTTAAGGGAGGGCACAAGAACATGGCAGATGGAATATAACGTGGAGAAATGTGAAGTTATCCACTTTGGTAGGAAAAATAGAAAAGCAGAGTATTTTTTAAATGGTGCGAGATTGGGAAATGTTGGTGTTCAGAGGGACCTGGGTGTCCTTGTACACGAATCACTGAAAGTTAACATGCAGGTACAGCAAGAAATTAGGAAAGCAAATGGTTTGTTGGCCTTTATTACAAGAGGATTTGAGTATAAGAGTAAAGACGTCGTACTGCAATTACATAGGTGAGACCACGTCTCCTTACCTAAGGAAGGATATACTTGCCATAAAGGGAGTGCAACGAAGGTTCACCAGACTGATTCCTGGGATGGGGGGATTGTTCTATGAGGAGAGATTGAGTAGACTAGGCCTATATTCTCTAGAGTTTCAAAGAATGAGAGGTGATCTCATTGAAATATAGAAACATAGAAGATAGGAGCAGGAGTAGGCCATTCGGCCCCTCGAGCCTACTCCGCCATTCAATGCGATCATGGCTGATCATCCAAATTCAGTACCCTGTCCCTGCTTTCTCCCCATACCCCTTCATCCCTTAAGCCTTAAGAAATATATCCAACTCCTTCTTGAATATATTTAATGAATTGGCCTCTACTGCCTTCTGTGGTAGAAAATTCCACAGGTTCACCACTCTCTGGGTGAAGAAATTCCTCCTCATTTCTGTCCTAAATGGCTTACCCCTTATCCTTAGACTGTGACCCCTGGTTCTGGACTCCCTGACCATCGGGAACATCCTTCCTGCATCTAGTCTGTCCAGTTCTGTCAGAATTTTATAAGTTTCAATGAGATCCCCTCTCATTCTTTTAAACGTATAAAATTATTAAGGGGCTTGACAGAGTAGATGCTGAGAGGCTGTTTTCCCCTGGCTGGAGTGTCTAGAACCAGGGGTCACAGTCACAGAATAAGGGGTCGGCCATTTAGGACTGAGATGAGGAGGATTTTCTTCACTCAGAGGTGGTGAATCTTTGGAATCCTCTACCCAAGAGGGCTGTGGAGGCTCAGTCGTTGAGTATATTCAAGACTGAGATCGATAGATTTTTGAATATTAAGGGAATCAAGGGATATGGGGGCAGGGCGGGAAAGTGGAGTTGTGGTCGAGTTGTAAAATGGCCGCACAGATTTTCTGCCTGTTTCCCGAAGCCGCACTTGCCGATAGCTCACAGGGCAGTTGGCCGTACTCAGGGACTCCCAGGCAACGCGACGCTCTCGCCAGTGGGTTTGCACAAGAGTAATTCCGTTCTTTCTCTTCCACTTCCTGTTTCAGCTGGTGCTGCCGGAGTATTCCATCCACGGCCTGTTCTGTGTAATGTTCATGTGTGCTGGGGAGTGGGTGACACTCGGACTCAACATCCCCCTGCTCTTCTACCATCTGTGGAGGTGAGTCACTGCAAACAGGAGACAGCTATCACATCCCAAACACACCCACCGCAACCGCTGCCTTTCTCTTGCATTTAGCCGCTGGCACTCCCCGCTGTCCCGCGAGTCACCGGGCATCAAGCACCCGTCACCAAACTTCACCCCGTCTACACTGTCCCCATCAAACACTCCCAGGGCAGGTACAGCACGGGTTAGATACAGAGTAAAGCTCCCTCTACACTGTCCCATCAAACACTCCCAGGGCAGGTACAGCACGGGTTAGATACAGAGTAAAGCTCCCTCTACACTGTCCCATCAAACACTCCCAGGGCAGGTACAGCACGGGTTAGATACAGAGTAATGCTCCCTCTACACTGTCCCATCAAACACTCCCAGGGCAGGTACAGCGCGGGTTAGATACAGAGTAAAGCTCCCTCTACACTGTCCCATCAAACACTCCCAGGGCAAGTACAGCACGGGTTAGATACAGAGTAAAGCTCCCTCTACACTGTCCCATCAAACATTCCCAGGGCAGGTACAGCACGGGTTAGATACAGAGTAAAGCTCCCTCTGCACTGTCCCATCAAACACTCCCAGGGCAGGTACAGCACGGGTTAGATACAGAGTAAAGCTCCCTCTACACTGTCCCATCAAACACTCCTAGGGCAGGTACAGCACGGGTTAGATACACAGTAAAGCTTACTCTACACTGTCCCATCAAACACTCCCAGGGCAGGTACATCACGGGTTAGATACAGAGTAAAGCTCCCTCTACGCTGTCCCATTAAACACACCCAGGGCAGGTACAGCATGGGTTAGATACAGAGTAAAGCTCCGTCTATACTGTCCCCATCAAACACTCCCAGGGCAGGTACAGCACGGGTTAGATACAGAGCGAAGCTCCCTCTACGCTGTCCCATCAAACACTCCCAGTGCAGGTACAGCATGGGTTAGGTACAGAGTAAAGTTCCCTCTACACTGTCCCATCCAACACTCCCAGGGCAGGTACAGCACGGGTTGGATACACAGTAAAGCTCCCTCGACACTGTCCCATCAAACACTCCCAGGGCAGGTACAGCATGGGTTAGATACAGAGTAAAGCTCCCTCTACGCTGTCCCATCAAACACTCCCAGTGCAGGTACAGCATGGGTTAGATATTGAGTAAAGCTCCCTCTACACTGTCCCATCAAACACTCCCAGGACAGGTACAGCATGGGTTAGATACAGAGTAAAGCTCCCTCTACACTGTCCCGTCAAACATTCCCAGGGCAGGTTTACAGCACGGGTTAGATACAGAGTAAAGCTCCCTCTACACTGTCCCATCAAACACTCCCAGGCAGGTACAGCACGGGTTAGATACAGAGTAAAGCTCCCTCTGCACTGTCCCATCAAACACTCCCAGGGCAGGTACAGCACGGGTTAGATACAGAGTAAAGCTCCCTCTACACTGTCCCATCAAACACTCCTAGGACAGGTACAGCACGGGTTAGATACAGAGTAAAGCTTACTCTACACTGTCCCATCAAACACTACCAGGGCAGGGACAGCGCGTGTTAGATACAGAGTAAAGCTCCCTCTACACTGTCCCATCAAACACTCCCAGGGCAAGTACAGCATGGGTTAGATACAGAGTAAAGCTCCCTCTACACTGTCCCATCAAACACTCCCAGGGCAGGTACAGCACGGGTTAGATACAGTGGAAAGCTCCCTCTACACTGTCCCATCAAACACTCCCAGGGCAGGTACAGCATCGGTTAGATACAGAGTAAGGCTCCCTCTACACTGTCCCATCAAACATTCCCAGGGCAGGTACAGCACGGGTTAGATACAGAGTAAAGCTCCCTCTACACTGTCCCATCAAACACTCCCAGGCAGGTACAGCACGGGTTAGATACAGAGTAAAGCTCCCTCTACACTGTCCCATCAAACACTCCCAGGGCAGGTACAGCACGGGTTAGATACAGAGTACAGCTCCCTCTACGCTGTCCCATCAAACACTCCCAGGGCAGGTACAGCATGGGTTAGATACAGAGTAAAGCTCCGTCTATACTGTCCCCATCAAACACTCCCAGGGCAGGTACAGCACGGGTTAGATACAGAGCAAAGCTCCCTCTACACTGTCACAGCAAACATTCCCAGTGCAGGTACAGCATGGGTTAGATACAGAGTAAAGTTCCCTCTACACTGTCCCATCCAACACTCCAAGGGCAGGTACAGCACGGGTTGGATACACAGTAAAGCTCCCTCGACACTGTCCCATCAAACACTCCCAGGGCAGGTACAGCATGGGTTAGATACAGAGTAAAGCTCCCTCTACGCTGTCCCATCAAACACTCCCAGTGCAGGTACAGCATGGGTTAGATATTGAGTAAAGCTCCCTCTACACTGTCCCATCAAACACTCCCAGGACAGGTACAGCATGGGTTAGATACAGAGTAAAGCTCCCTCTAAACTGTCCCGTCAAACATTTCCAGGGCAGGTTTACAGCACGGGTTAGATACAGAGTAAAGCTCCCTCTACACTGTCCCATCAAACACTCCCAGGCAGGTACAGCACGGGTTAGATACAGAGTAAAGCTCCCTCTACACTGTCCCATCAAACACTACCAGGGCAGGGACAGCATGGGGTAGATACAGAGTAAAGCTCCCTCTAAGCTGTCCCATCAAACACTCCCAGGGCAGGTTTACAGCACGGGTTAGATACAGAGTAAAGCTCCCTCTGCACTGTCCCATCAAACACTCCCAGGGCAGGTACAGCACGGGTTAGATACAGAGTAAAGCTCCCTCTACACTGTCCCATCAAACACTCCCAGGGCAGGTACAGCACGGGTTAGATACAGAGTAAAGCTTACTCTACACTGTCCCATCAAACACTCCCAGGGCAGGTACAGCACGGGTTAGATACAGAGTAAAGCTCCCTCTACACTGTCCCATCAAAAACTCCCAGGGCAGGTACAGCACGGGTTAGATACAGAGTAATGCTCCCTCTACACTGTCCCATCAAACACTCCCAGGGCAGGTACAGCGCGGGTTAGATACAGAGTAAAGCTCCCTCTACACTGTCCCATCAAGCACTCCCAGGGCAAGTACAGCATGGGTTAGATACAGAGTAAAGCTCCCTCTACACTGTCCCATCAAACACTCCCAGGGCAGGTACAGCACGGGTTAGATACAGAGTAAAGCTCCCTCTGCACTGTCCCATCAAACACTCCCAGGGCAGGTACAGCACGGGTTAGATACAGAGTACAGCTCCCTCTACACGGTCCCATCAAACACTCCTAGGGCAGGTACAGCACGGGTTCGACACAGAGTAAAGCTCCCTCTGCACTGTCCCATCAAACACTCCCAGGGCAGGCACAGCACGGGTTAGATACAGAGTAAAGCTCCCTCTACACTGTCCCATCAAAGACTCCCAGGGCAAGTACAGCATGGGTTAGATACAGAGTAAAGCTCCCTCTACACTGTCCCATCAAACACTCCCAGGGCAGGTACAGCACGGGTTAGATACAGTGTGAAGCTCCCTCTACACTGTCCCATCAAACACTCCCAGGGCAGGTACAGCATCGGTTAGATACAGAGTAAAGCTCCCTCTACACTGTCCCATCAAACATTCCCAGGGCAGGTACAGCACGGGTTAGATACAGAGTAAAGCTCCCTCTACACTGTCCCATCAAACACTCCCAGGCAGGTACAGCACGGGTTAGATACAGAGTAAAGCTCCCTCTACACTGTCCCATCAAACACTCCCAGGGCAGGTACAGCACGGGTTAGATACAGAGTAAAGCTCCCTCTACACTGTCCGATCAAACACTCCTGGGGCAAGTACAGCATGGGTTAGATATTGAGTAAAGCTCCCTCTACACTGTCCCATCAAACACTCCCAGGGCAGGTACGGCATGGGTTAGATACAGAGTAAAGCTTACTCTACACTGTCCCATCAAACACTCCCAGGGCAGGTACAGCGCGGGTTAGATACAGAGTAAAGCTCCCTCTACACTGTCCCATCAAACACTCCCAGGGCAGGTACATCACGGGTTAGATACAGAGTAAAGCTCCCTCTACGCTGTCCCATCAAACACTCCCAGGGCAGGTACAGCATGGGTTAGATACAGAGTAAAGCTCCGTCTATACTGTCCCCATCAAACACTCCCAGGGCAGGTACAGCACGGGTTAGATACAGAGTAAAGCTCCCTCTACGCTGTCCCATCAAACACTCCCAGTGCAGGTAAGCATGGGTTAGATACAGAGTAACGCTCCCTCTACACTGTCCCATCAAAACTCCCAGGGCAGGTACAGCATGGGTTAGATACAGAGTAAAGCTCCCTCTACACTGTCCCGTCAAACACGCCCGGGGCAGGTTTACAGCACGGGTTAGATACAGAGTAAAGCTCCCTCTACACCCTCCCGTCAAACACTCCCAGGGCAGGTTTAATGCACGGGTTAGATACAGAGTAAAGCTGCCTCTACACTGTCCCATCAAACACTCCCAGGGCAGGTACAGCAAGGGTTAGATACAGAGTAAAGCTACCTCTACACTCCCATCAAACACACCCAGGGCAGGTACAGCACGGGTTAGATACAACGTAATGC
>NW_028225180.1:73231907-73259407 GCF_052327205.1 Somniosus microcephalus
CAGGGCCCGTCTGCGCGATCACCGTAGCAGGAACCCATTTCGGTCCAGTGTTGTAGTTTCGAGCTAGGATGTGCTCTCCAGGGTGAAACCGTCTCTCCTTGGCTCTTTTCTCTCTCTTTTCAACTTGAGCTTGTTGTTGACGGTGGACAACCTGCTCTGCCCTTGGAGGTTTGAGTAAGTCAAAACTTGTCCGCAACTGCCTCTTCATCATGAGCGAAGCGGGGGAAGTTTTGGTTGTGGCATGCGGCTCGTTCCTGTAGGACAACAGGAAGCTGTTCAGACGTTGATGGATTGAGCCCTGACCTTGCGATGCCTTCAAGGCGTGCTTCAAAGTTTGCACGAACCTTTCTGCCTGGCCGTTAGTAGAGGGATGATAGGGCGCAGACCTGATGTGTTGGACACCATTCACATGCAGGAAGGTTGCAAACTCCTGTGATACAAATTGTGGACCGTTGTCACTTACGAGTTCTTCCGGTGAGCCATAACGGCTGAACATCTCACCAAGTTTCTCAATTGTTTTCTCTGCCGTGGTAGACCTCATCACAGCGACCTCCGGCCACTTGCTACGAGCATCTACAACCACCATAAACATTTTCTCTTCGAAAGGACCGGCAAAGTCCACATGTACTCGCTGCCACACTTCTGCAGGCCAATCCCAGGGGTGTAGGGTTGCCAGCTGTGGAACATTCCGGACCCTTTGACATGGGGAACATGTTTTGGCTTTCTCCTCAATATTCCCATCGAGACCTGGCCACCAGAAGTAGCTTCTTGCCATTCTCTTCATCCGAACCATCCCACTGTGGCCTGTATGAAGTTGTTGCAGTATAGGTTCCCTCAGAGGTGGTGGAATGATGACACGGCGTCCCCAAAGAAGACAACCTGCCTGGACGGGGAGCTCATTTCTTTTTGAAACGTAAGGTTTCAAACTAGGAGAATCTCCTATAGTTCTCCCTCGAATGACATCGTCCATTACCTCAGACAGGACTGGACCGTTGCGGGTGTACCTTCGCACCTGAACTGCAGTGACAGGTGCTCCCTCCACTTGTCTAAAGTAGAAGATGTCTATCTGACGAGGCTCTGGGGGAATAACAGGCAAGGGTAGCCTCGAGAGACCGTCTGCGTTGCCGTGCAAGTCTGATTTGCGATATTTGATGTCGTATGTGTGTCCTGACAACAGTAAAGCCCACCTTTACATCCTGCTTGCAGCGAGAGACGGAATTCCGGTGTGGGGCCCGAAGATTTAAGTCAATGGACGGTGGTCCGTCAGGAGTGTGAACCTTCTCCCAAACAGGTACTGATGAAATTTTCGAATTCCAAAAACGATTCCCAAGGCCTCGCGCTCGATCTGCGCATAGTTACTCTCGGCCTTGTTCAAGGTGCGTGATGTGAAGACGATAGGTTTCTCTTCACCTGAAGGCATGATGTGGGATATGACTGCTCCCACACCATATGGTGATGCATCACATGCTAGCTGCACGGGTAGCTTTGGGTCGAAGTGTGTCAGGACCTCCGATTTCAGCAATGCTTTCTTTGCTTGGGCGAAAGCTTCGTTGCACAGTTCAGTCCATTTCCATGTTTTGCCTTGACATAACAACTGATGCAACGGCTTCAGCAATGTTGCTAAGTCTGGAATAAACTTCCCATAGTAGTTAAGTAGCCCCAGAAATGAACGTAACTGGCTCACATTCTGGGGTGCTGGGGCCTCCACGATCGCCTTGACCTTTGACGGCACCTTATGCAGGCCAGTAGCGTCAATCACATGCCCCAGGTACTCAACTGAAGACTGAAAGAATTCACATTTGTCTTTACGAACTCTGAGTCCGTACTCTTTCAGTCGTTGTAGTGTCACATCCAAGTTCAGAAGATGATCCTCCTCATTTGTCCCAGTGACAAGGATGTCGTCCAGGTGGCACTGGACTCCTGGCAGTCCACTCAAAATCTGATCCATTGCCCTTTGGAATAGAGCAGGGGCTGACGTAATTCTAAACAGAAGGCGGCAGTACCTGTATAGCCCCTTGTGTGTCACAATTGTCAGCAGCTCCTTTGATTTGTCATCGACATGCATTTGTAGATAAGCCTGGCATAAGTCTATTTTGCTGAACTTTTGCCCTCCGGCCAGGCCCGTAAAAAGATCATCAATGAGGGGAAGAGGGTACTGTTCCGCAGACAGCACTGGGTTAATAGTCACTTTAAAATCCCTGCAGATTCGAACAGATCCATCCTTTTTCAGGACAGGAACAATGGGTGTGGCCCATTTGCTCACGCTCACAGGCTCCAGGACTCCATTCTCGACTAAGGCCTCCAAGTTAGCCTTAACTTTTGGCCTAATTGCATAGGGTACAGGTCGGGCTTTGTGAAACTTCAGCTTGCTGTCAGGTTTAATGTCCAGTCTCACGCTGATCTTTATCATGCTCCCAAGTTCACCATTGAAGAGTTCTGCATGTTTGTTTAACACTGCAGTCAGACCTGACTCCCCTTTTGACATCATGCGGACTGCAGGCCAGTCCAGCGTGATTTTCTCTAGCCACACACATCCCAGTAACGATGGGTAATTTCCCTTTATCACATATAGTGGCAGTTTTGCAGTCTGTCCGTTCAATTTAACTGTCACCTCAATGGCGCCTCTCATGGCTATAGGTTCGCCGGTATACGTCTTTAGTACAATGTTTGTTGGCTGAAGGGTAAGATGCTTTAGCATTTTGTTGTAGACAGTGTCTGAAACAAGGGACCACCTCCATCCGCACTGATTGTCCCTCCACCAGTGGTGACACCCAGTAGCCATTTGAATCACCTGCAACCGTCAGTATGTGCACCTCTTCCTCCTCAGAGGTGTCGCTCCCCTCTGTTTTGCTTGTTCCATCATACTGCACTGAATGAACACTCTTTTTCCTCTCTTGTCCAAATACAGACATTTTGCTTCCATGCTTCCCAGCTCTGTCTGTTCTTTTTTTACCTCTACAGGCGCGTTCAATGTGACCCTTTTTGCCACAATTTCGGCATTCCAGCTCCGTACACCAGCAGTCATTAGCGTGATGGCCCGTTTTCCCACAGCGGTAACATGTGCCGTTCCGCGCACCTTTAGGCTCAGACGACACCTTGTGAACTCTCCCTGTTGAACTCAACTGGTGAGCCTCCTTTTCCGCCATCTCCATGGAGACACTAACTTCAATGGCCTTTTCAAGAGTAAGGTTGTCCTCAGTAAGAAGGCGCTTCTGTGTGGCTGCATTTTGCAGACCACACACGAGTCTGTCTCTAATGGTGTCCTTCAGCACCTCCTTGAACTCGCAGTGTTCAGATAACCTTTTTAAAGCAGCAATAAACATCGTCACTGATTCCCCCTCCTCTTGATTCCGTTTGTGAAATCTAAATCTCTCAGCAATAACCAGAGGTTTTGGTGAAAAATGTGCTCCAAGAATTTCCACTAGTTGCTTATATGCTTTAGTTCCTGGCTTATCTGGTTGCACGAGGCTGCGAAGTAAATGGAATGTCTTCGGCCCCATTACACTCAAAAAGGTAGGCACGACCTTTTCATTTGCCACCGCATTCGCCAATACAAAATAGTCAAAACGTTCCGTATATGCGCTCCATTGCTCCACATTTTCATCAAAATCACCGATGTTTCCTAATATAGTAGCCATCTCACGTTTCAAATTAAAATTTCTGTTTACTCACTGCCGTAACATTAATGTGATGCTGCAATCTCTGTTCCGAGTGTTTTGTAGTCGAAAACAAGAAAGTTCCCACAACGCAGGTTCATCCGATCCTCGTCGCCACCTTTCTACCTAGACACAATTAGAACTCAGAACCTAGAGATTCAAACATGAAGTTCTTTATTGGAAGGAAAGGAAGTTCTGGAAAGTTCCGAACAAAGAGAGCTAAACTTAACCGAGAACACCCAACCATTTATCTCCTGTGACAGCGCCACCACAGGTGGGAGGAGAACACACAATACATAACACTCTCTGTCTCTGTCTTTCTCTGTCTCTGTCTCTCTCTGTCTCTCTCTCTGCCTCTCTCTCTATGTCTCTCTCTCTCTCTCTCTGTCCCTTTCTCTGTCTCTCTCTCTGTCTCTGTCCCTCTCTCTCTCTCTCTCTCTCTGTCTTTCTCTGTCTCTCTCTCTCGCTCTCTCTCTCTGTCTCTGTCTTTGTCTCTCACTCTCTCTCTCTCTCTCTCTCCCTTTTTCTCTCTCTCGCTCTGTATCTCGCTCTCTGTCCCACTCTCTCTCTATCTCTCTCTCCCCTCTCTCTCTCTCTATCTATCTCTCCCTGTCTCTCTCTCTCGCTCTCTCTGTCTCTCTCTCTCTCTGTCTCTGTCTTTGTCTCTCACTCTCTCTCTGTCTCTCTCTCTCTGTCTCCCTTTTTCTCTCTCTCGCTCTGTATCTCGCTCTCTCTGTCCCACTCTCTCTCTCTCTCTCTGTCCCTCTCTCTCTGTCTCTCTCTCTCTATCTCTCTCTCCCCTCTCTCTATCTATCTCTCCCTGTCTCTCTCTCTCTGTCTCTCTATCTCTCTATCTCCGTCTCTATCTCTGTCTCTGTCTCTCTCTCTCTCTCTGTCTCTCTCTCTCTCTCTGTCTCTCTCTCTGTCTCTCTCTCTCTGTCTCTCTCTCTCTCTCTCTCTCTCTCTGTCTCTCTCCCTCTCAATTCAATTCAATTCAAATTGCTTTATTGGCTATATCTCTATCTCTGTCTCTGTCTCTCTCTCTCTCTCTCTCTCTGTCTCTCTGTCTCTGTCTCTGACTCTCTCTCTCTCTGTCTCTCTCTCTCTGTCTCTGTCTCTCTCTCTCTGTCTCTCTCTCTGTCTCTCTCTGTCTGTCTCTCTCTCTCTCTCTCTGTCTCTCTCTCTGTCTCTGACTCTCTCTCTCTCTCTCTCTGTCTCTCTCTCTCTCTCTCTCTCTCTGTCTCTCTCTCTGTCTCTGACTCTCTCTCTCTCTCTCTCTGTCTCTCTCTCTGTCTCTCTCTCTGTCTCTCTCTGTCTCTCTCTGTCTCTCTCTCTGTCTCTCTCTCTCTCTCCCCGTCTCTGTCTCTCTCTCTCTCTGTGTCTCTGTCTCTCTCTCTCTGTCGCTGTCTCACTCTGTCTCTCTCTCTCAGTCTATCCCTCGCTCTCTCTCTGTTTCTGTTGTGTGTGTGTGTCTCCCTCTCCCTATCTCCCTCTCTCTCTCTATATCTCTCTCTATCTCTCTCTCTCTCCCTCTCTCTCTCCCTATCTCCCTCTCTCTCTCTGTATCTCTCTCTATCTCTCTCTCCCTCCCTCTCTCTCTCTCTCTCTATCAATTTCAATTCAATTCAATTCAAATGCTTTATTGGCATGAAAGTTTACAGGGAACCATATTGCCAAAGCTTACATAACAAAAAGTATAGTTTTCCAACATTCTGTAGGTATCAAACAATTTTGACCTTTGTTGGGTACAGACAATATTAATTTAAACAATATTAATTTAAACAGTCGTTGAACATCGTTGGGTACATTCAGTATTAATTTTAAACAGTCCTCAGGTTGTGACATGTTGTTACATATTTGGCACCAAGGTATGGTCTGTCTCCTTCTCCCAGGACTAATCTTAATTTTGACAGGTCATCCAATTCTCTCTCTCCCTGTCTCTCTCTCAGATACTGGTCGCCATTGTTTGACTTTTGGTTTAAACCCAAATCATCAAGGGGATCCACGACAACAACAGCTTGCATGTATGTAGCGCCTCACTCCGCTGTTAACACAGCCTGGCAGGTAGAGTTAGTGGAAGCAGCAGAGCTCCTCTGCGGGACAGGCCGCGGAGACATGGAACTGAGGCGCTACAGCGCCACCACTGGCCGGAGTTTGCAATTACAGCATGACCTGTTGACATAGGCAACTCCCATTGTAAAGGTGGCCACAGGGATTTATAATTGAAATAGCGGGCACAAACGTGCGAGAAAAGTGGAGTAAAGTTTAGGAGGAGGGAATTTCATGCAAAGATTACATTTTTCATCGTGACATTGCAAGGATGGGGATTCGAAACCGCCCACAAATCAGATTATAACTGACATCTTTTGACTTTCACAATAGCTTTCCTGTGTCATTTCTTTCTGATCGATCTCCCTGGAGATTTCTTTGTCCTTGAGTATGGCATCCCATCCCAGAAAGGGACAATCGTTCTATTTTACAGAATACTGATAAAAGGGAGAAACTGAAAGTGTTAGATCCGTGATTCTTAAAGTAGGATGTTTTCCAATAACTACACGGAGGCTGTAACTTAACAATCAACAGGTGTTTACTGGAGTAGGGTAGTCTCAAGACTGGCAGTACAGAGGCATGCGCAAAGCTTATATACAGGTGTGGTCACTGCCGGTACTACAGTATACAGGAGCTGTAAAAGTAGTTCTCTCTTAAAGGTACATACACTACAGAAAGAAATCAGTATTTGTAGGGAAATGGTGTTAGGGAAATTGATGGGATTGAAGGCCGATAAATCCCCAGGGCCTGATAATCTACATCCTAGGGTACTTAAGGAAGTGGCCCTAGAAATAGTAGATGCATTGCTGGTCATCTTCCAACATTCGATGGAATCTGGAACAGTACCCATGGATTGGAGGGTAGCTAATGTTACCCCACTATTCAAAAAAGGTGGTAGAGAGAAAACGGGGAATTACAGACCGGTAAGCCTGACATCGGTAGTGGGGAAAATGCTAGAGTCCATTATAAAAGATGTAATAGCAGAGCACTTGGAAAACAGTGACAGGATCGGACAAAGTCAACATGGATTTACAAAAGGTAAATCGTGCTTGACTAATCTACTGGAATTTTTTGAGGATGTAACTGGTAAAATAGATAAGGGAGAACCAGTGGATGTGGTGTATTTGGACTTTCAGAAGGCTTTCGATAAGGTCCCACATAAGCAATTAGCGTGTAAAGTCAAGGCACATGGGATTGGGGGGCAAGATATTGACTTGGATAGAGGACTGGTTGGCAGACAGAAAGCAAGAGTTGGAATAAACGGGTCTTTTTCCGAGTGGCAGGCAGTGACTAGTGGAGTACTGCAGTGATCGGTCCTTGGACCCCAGCTATTCACAATATATATTAATGATCTAGACAAGGGAACTAGATGTAATATCTCCAGATTTGCAGACGACACAAAGCTGGGTGGGCGTGTGTGCTGTGAGGAGGATGCCGAGAAACTCCAGTACGATTTGGACAGGTTGGGTGATTGGGCAGAAGCATGGCAGTTGCAATGTAACGTGGATAAATGTGAGGTTATCCACTTTGGTGGCAAAAACAGGAAGACAGATTATTATCTGAATGGCAATAGATTGGGAGAAGGGGAAGTGCAACGAGACCTGGGTATCCTTGTGCACCAGTCGCTGAAGGTAAGCATGCAGGTGCAGCAGGCGGTTAAGAAGGCAAATGGTGTGTTGGCCTTCGTAGCGAGAGGGTTTGAATACAGGAACAAGGATGTCTTGCTGCAGTTGTACAGGGCCTTGGTGAGACCACATCTTGAGTATTGTGTGCAGTTTTGGTTGCCTTATCTGAGGAAGGATGTTCTTGCCATGGAAGGAGTCCAGCGAAGATTCACCAGGCTGATACCTGGGATGGCAGGAATGACGTATGAGGAGAGATTGGGTCGATTGGGCTTGTACTTGCTGGAGTTTAGAAGAATGAGAGGGGATCTCATTGAAACTTATAAAATTCTGACAGGACTGGACAGACTAGATGCAGGAAGGATGTTCCCGATGGTCGGGGAGTCCAGAACCAGGGGTCACAGTCTAAGGATAAGGGGTAGGCCATTTAGGACAGAGATGAGGAGGAATTTCTTCACCCAGAGAGTGGTGAACCTGTGGAATTCTCTACCACAGAAGGCAGTAGAGGCCAATACATTAAATATATTCAAGAAGGAGTTGGATATATTTCTTAAGGCTAAAGGGATCAAGGGATAAGGGGAGAAAGCAGGGACCGGGTACTGAATTTGGATGATCAGCCATGATCGCATTGAATGGCGGAGCAGGCTCAAGGGGCCGAATGGCCTACTCCTGCTCCTATTTCTTATGTTCTTATAATAATGCATCCAAATTGGTTCTGCTCTCCTGTGCTTCAAAGTGTGCAGTCCTGGGAGTGTTTCAGCTTCCTGTCTGAGGCCCTTTCAATGGCTCGGAGGCAGACCCACCGCAGGCCCTGGCAGGGCCTAGTTCCAGTAGCAGGGCCTGGAAATTCAAAGGCAACGCCAGGTCTCTTAGGCCTGAGTGAACAGGCTGATGTGCCTCAATAATCCCGAGACTCGATTTTAGCGAAACAAAACAAGGCTTTTATTAACTTAGAAGATAACACGCAGTGGAGAGAGGTATCTTCCCTGGAGGTCTGCAGTACTGGCTGTGAGGCCAGACTGAGCTGGCTTACATAGAGGCCAGGTATGGGCGGAGCCCTACACACAACACATTCCATACATTCCAATACACAAAACAATGGTGAGGAGAAACCTGAAACCAACCACAGTCACAGGCAATACAATGGTAAGGGGGAACCTGAAACCAACCACAGTCACAGGCAGTGATGAATGGAATATTTCATCACATTCACCCCTTCTATAGATTTAGTCTGTTCGGGGGTTTGGTAGTCCTCTGCAACCGACGTGGCTGTTGTGGTGTCGCGGGTGTCGGCTGGGTGTCCCCGGTGGCCTCCTGGGTCTCTGCCGGGGGTGCCGCCAGGGTTGTTGAAGGGGTAGTTGGTGGGGGTGCCGTTGGTCGATGTTCTTCCGGGGGTGATGAAAGAGTAGTGGGTGGGTAAGGGTTGCTGTGGTCGTTGTTGCTGCTATTGTCGTGGTTGTTGTCGTTACCGGCTGGGGCGACGTCTTTTATTGACACGGTGTCCTCCCTTCCGTCGGCGTGCCGGACATACGCGTATTGGGGGTTGGCGTGGAGTAGGTGCACTGGCTCCACGAGAGGGTCCGTCTTATGGCCCCTCGCATGCCTTCGCACGAATACCGGACCCGGGGTGGAGAGCCATGACGGCATGGATACGCCTGAGGTGGATTTCCGGGGGAAGCTAAACATTCGTTCATGAGGTGTGGCATTAGTGGCAGTACACAATAGCGACCGTATCGAATGGAGCACATCTGAGAGGACTTCCTGCCAGCGGGAGGTAGGGAGGCCCTTGGTCCTTAGAGCTAGAGTGACTGCTTTCCATACTGTCCCGTTCTCTCGCTCCACTTGACCGTTACCCCGGGGGTTGTAGCTGGTGGTACGGCTCGTGGCGATACCCCTGGACAGCATGTACTGGCGTGGCTCTTCACTCATGAAGGACGCCCCCCTATCCGTGTGGATGTAGCTCGGCATACCGAACAGGCAGAACAGGCTGTTGAGGCATTTAATGACCGTGGCGCTGGTCATGTCTGGGCAGGGGAAGGCGAATGGGAACCGGGAGTATTCGTCCACAATGTTCAGGAAGTAAACATTGCGGTCGACGGACGGACGGGGGCCCTTGAAATCTAAGCTGAGCCGCTCAAAGGGCCGTGTAGCTTTGATTAAGTGGGCTCTATCAGGGTGGTAGAACCGAGGCTTGCACTCAGCGCAAGTGCGGCAGTTCCTGGTCAGAGACCGAACTTCCTCAATCGAGTAGGGTAAGTTGCGGGACTTTATGAAGTGGAACAGCCGCGTGACCCCTGGGTGGCAGAGGTCGTTGTGGAGGGTCTGTAGCCGATCCCCGGTGGCGCTGGCACACATCCCTCGTGAGAGGGCATCTGGGGATTCGTTAAGGGCCCCTGGCCGGTAAATGATGTCATACTCGAAGGTGGAGAGCTCGATCCGCCACCTAAGAATCTTATCATTTTTGATCTTCCCCCTCTGTTTATTATTGAACATAAACGCTACCGACCGCTGGTCAGTAAGTAGGGTGAAGCGTTTGCCGGCTAGGTAGTGGCGCCAGTGGCGCACTGCCTCCACGATGGCTTGGGCCTCCTTTTCCACGGAGGAGTGTCTGATCTCGGGCCCTTGGAGGGTCCTCGAGAAGAAAGCTACGGGCCGCCCCGCCTGGTTGAGGGTGGCCGCCAAGGCAAAGTCAGACGCATCACTTTCCACTTGAAATGGAGTGTTCTCGTCCACTGCCTGTAGCGTGGCCCGCTCAATATCCTGCTTAATGCTTTTGAAGGCGGCGTGGGCCTCAGCAGAGAGCGGAAAAGAGGATGCTTTCAAGAGGGGGCGGGCTTTGTCGGAGTAGTTGGGGACCCATTGGGAATAATAAGAAAATAACCCCAGGCACCTTTTCAGGGCTTTGGGAGTGTTGGGCAGGGGCAGCTCCCGTAGGGGGCGCAATCGGTCGGGGTCTGGTCCGATTTCCCCATTCTCCACCACGCTGCCTAGTATGCAGAGGCGCGTGGTGTTGAAAACGCACTTGTCCTCGTTGTAGGTGAGGTTGAGTTTTTGTGCAGTTTTCAGGAACCTCTCGAGGTTCGAGTCGTGATCCTGCTGGTTGTGACCGCAGATGGTGACGTTGTCGAGGTAGGGGAAGGTTGCCTGCAAGTGGTGGTCATCGACCATGCGATCCATCTCCCTCTGGAAGACCGAGACCCCATTCGTCACCCCAAAGGGGACTCTGAGGAATTGGTAGAGGCGTCCGTTCGCCTCGAAGGCGGTGTACGGGCGGTCCTCTGGTCTGATAGGGAGCTGGTGGTACGCTGACTTGAGGTCGATGGTGGAGAACACCCGGTATTGGGCGATTTGGTTCACCATTTCTGATATGCGGGGTAGCGGGTAGGCGTCTAGTTGGGTGTACCTGTTGATCGTTTGGCTATAGTCGATCACCATCCGTTTCTTCTCGCTACCCCTTACCACCACCACTTGGGCGCGCCACGGGCTATTGCTGCATTCAATAATGCGCTCTTTCAGGAGCCTGTCTACCTCGGTTGCGATAAACCGCCTGTCCTCCCAGCTGTACCTCCTGCTTTTGGTCGCTATTGGCCGGCAGTTAGGGGTAAGGTTCGCGAATAGCGAAGGCGGCTTTACCTTCAGGGTAGCCAGGCCGCACACTGTGAGGGGCGGCTGGGACCCACCGTACTTGAGCGTGATGCTTTGGTGGTTGCACTGGAAATCCAGGCCCAAGATCACGCTCGCGCATAGATTCTTCATGATTAATACTTTAAAATTATCGTATACAGTCCCGTTAACGGACAATTGTACCATGCAGTAACCCAGAATGGTCGATGTCTGGGTTTTATCAGCCATAGAGATGGTACCCCGAGTAGGGACCACCTTTAGGGAGAGTTGTCGTGCCAGTTCCGGGTGGATAAAACTCTCCGTGCTTCCACTGTCAATTAAACATTTAACCCCGCACCCGTTTACCTCGATGTCCACCATTGATTTGGATAGCGGGTGGGGCCTGGTCTGGTCCACTGTGACCGATGCCACTGTAGGGCCCTGATCGAGACAAGATGGCGTCCGCGCTGTCTGCTCACAAGATGGCGGACCCCACGAGGTCGGGCAAGATGGCGTCCAAGATGGCCGCTCCCACGGCGCACACGCGGCGGTGGCGGGTTTTGGTTTTCCAGCGGGGTTCCCTCTGCACACCTTCCCAAAGTGCCCCTTCTTACCGCACTTAAAGCAGGTGGTGCCTTTCGCCGGGCACAGGTTTCTGGTGTGCTTTGGCTGCCCGCAGAAGTAGCAGTTGGGTCCCCGACGCGTCGCGGCTGTCGTAGGGCTTCTGGGGGGAGAGCGGGGCCCCGACGGTGTCGGGCTGCCGGGCAGGGAAGATGCCTTCCAAGATGGCTGCGCCCTTGGTGCACACGTAGCGGCGTGGACGGCGCGGGCTGAAGAGTAGGCGTCCGAGTTTCTCTGGGCCACATCCAGGGATCGCGCGGTGTCCGCAGCCTGTTTCAGGTCCAATCCCGTTTTTTCCAGCAGTCTTTGCCGGATGTAAGTGGAGCTGAGGCCTGTGATAAAGGCATCGCGAACAAGCTCGTCGGTGTACACTGCGGCTTTTACATCTCGGCACTTGCAGTCTTTGCCAAGCATTTTCAGGGTGCCTAGGAACTCCTCCACTGATTCCCCAGGTCGCTGTGCGCGAGTGGCGAGCAGATGCCTAGCATACACCTCATTCGTAGGCTGCTGGTAATGCGCCTTTAAGATGTCGCAGGCGGCCAGGTACGTGTCGGCGTCTTGGATGAGGGGGTAAACCCGGTGGCTTACCCAATTCCGCAGAATTCCGAGTTTCATACTCGCAGCGTCCGTAGCGTCTTTGACGGCTGCGGAATTGTCCAGGAAGAATTCCATACACATAAACCAGTGTCCGAAGCGTGCTGATGCGTCCGGAGCATGCTGATCCAAATCCAAACGTTCGGGTTTCAGGAGTTGATCCATTGTGTTGAAAAATAAGTTAATAAAATTGATGTGCCTCAATAATCCCGAGACTCGATGTTAGCGAAACAAAACAAGGCTTTTATTAACTTAGAAGATAACACGCAGTGGAGAGAGGTATCTTCCCTGGAGGTCTGCAGTACTGGCTGTGAGGCCAGACTGAGCTGGCTTACATAGAGGCCAGGTATGGGCGGAGCCCTACACACAACACATTCCATACATTCCAATACACAAAACAATGGTGAGGAGAAACCTGAAACCAACCACAGTCACAGGCAATACAATGGTAAGGGGGAACCTGAAACCAACCACAGTCACAGGCAGTGATGAATGGAATATTTCATCACACAGGGCCTGTTGGTTGTCAATGGTGATCGACAGCCAGTAGATCCCCCTGGAGCTGGGGCTGCGGTGGGGGTGGGGGGGGGGCGGTTATTGGGGAAAGGGGACGAGAGATAAATATTCTAGGATGCCTCCAGATCTTTGGCCTGGCCCCCGTCATACCTGAGGCCCTTTTGGTCAGGGTTAGGCTGCAACGACAGTTGTTACTGAGCGCCGAGCAAACGCTCCTAGCGGCTGGGAACGAGATTCCCTTCCTCCAGCCTCAGTCCCACCAGCCTGCCCCTGTCGGGAAAGCCCCAGGATCCCCGGGCCTACATTGGGGGCCTCAGCGATCTGGAGCTCCGCCCCCCCAATCGCTTGGATTCTGGGTCTTGCGGTGGGTAAAGTGTTGAGTCTCCAGCTATAAAAAGATGCTGGAATGGATAAACAGCGATAGTTATATATCCTGATTTCAGCCAACCTAGAAACACCACACGTCATTAGATAATATACACAAGAGCATAATAATATGGTAATTTGCAGGATTAATATTGAAACAGGCGCAATACAATTCAATGAAGCAGCACTTTGTTAATGAATACACAAAGGAATATTGAAAATCAGTTCAACAGTCTATTATTACATAATGCATATATATCAGACTCTTGTAAATTACACTGTTGCAAACAAAAATGCCCCCTGTGTGGAACACAGATCTCCTTCTTTCATGCTCTCAATACCTTCCTATCTCTCTGACTTCTTCCAATCCAACACCCCCACCCGCCCCCGCCCCTGCCGAACTCTCCATTCCTCCGACTCTGGCCTCTTATCCATCTCTCTGTGTCAGCTGTGGCTCAGAGGGAGCGCCGCACTGTCGGAGGGGCAGTGCTGAGGGAGCGTCGCACTGTCGGAGGGGCAGTACTGAGGGAGCTCCGCACTGTCGGAGGGGCAGTACTGAGGGAGCGCCGCACTGTCGGAGGGGCAGTGCTGAGGGAGCGCCGCACTGTCGGAGGGGCAGTACTGAGGGAGCTCCGCACTGTCGGAGGGGCAGTACTGAGGGAGCGCTGCACTGTCGGAGGGGCAGTACTGAGGGAGCGCTGCACTGTCGGAGGGGCAGTACTGAGTGAGCGCTGTACTGTCGGAGGAGCAGTACTGAAGGAGCGCCACACTGTCGGAGGGGCAGTACTGAGGGAGCGCCGCACTGTCGGAGGGGCGGTACTGAGGGGGCGCCGCACTGCCGGAGGGAGAGTACTGAGGGAGCGCCGCACTGTCGGAGGGGCGGTACTGAGGGAGCGCCGCACTGTCGGAGGGGCAGTACTGAGGGAGCACCACACTGTCGAAGGGGCAGTACCGAGGGAGCGCCGCACTGTCGGAGGGGCAGTACTGAGGGAGCGCCGCACTGTTGAAGGGGCAGTACTGAGGGAGCGCCGCACTGTCGCAGGGGCAGTACTGAGGGAGCGCCGCACTGCCGGAGGGGCAGTACTGAGGGAGCGCCGCACTTTTGGAGGGGCAGTACTGAGGGAGCGCCGCACTGTCGGAGGGGCAGTACTGAGTGAGCGCTGTACTGTCGGAGGAGCAGTACTGAAGGAGCGCCGCACTGTCGGAGGGGCAGTACTGAGGGAGCGCTGCACTGTCGGAGGGGCAGTACTGAGGGAGCGCCGCACTGTCGGAGAGGCAGTACTGAGGGAGCTCCGCACTGTCGGAGGGGCGGTACTGAGGGAGCGCTGCACTGTCGGAGGGGCAGTACTGTGGGAGCCCTGCACTGTCGGATGGTCAGTACTGAGGGAGTGCTACACTGTCGGAGATGCCGTCTTTCAGATGAGACGTTAAACCGAGGCCCCGTCTGCCCTCTCAGGTGGACGTAAAAGATCCCACGGCCACGATTGGAAGAAGAGCAGCGATGTTCTCCCCGGTGTCCTGGGGCCAATATTTATCCCTCAACCAACCTCACTAAAACAGATGATCTGGTCATTATCACATTGCAGTTTGTGGGAGCTTGCTGTGCGCAAAATGACTGCCGCATTTCCGACAGTGACTACACGTCAAAAAAAGTTATTCATTGGGTGTAAAGCGCTTTGGAACATCCTAAGATCGTGAGAGGTGCTGCAGAAATGCAATTTCTTTCTTTTTAATAATTTCAGTCACCCTTCGATGGAGTAGAAATCATTTGCACCTCAGACCGAAAGGTGTCTGTTAACAGAAGCTCTGGGTGTCGTTCAGCTCCTGTCCTGCCCAGCTACACGTTGAGTTTGAAGAGAAAAGCTGGCTGCTTTTTCATTCTGTAAAGAACTTACTGAAAAGAACCACAAGAATGCTTCACGTTGTCCTTTCTTGGGTTTAAACAGATTACATATAGAGTTACACAGCACAGAAAGAGGCCCTTCGGCCCATCGTGTCCGCGCCGGCCATCAAGCCCTGTCTAATCTAATCCCATTTTCCAGCACTTGGTCCGTAGCCTTGTATGCTATAGCATTTCAAGTGCTCATCCAAATGCTTCTTGAATGTTGTGAGGGTTCCTGCCTCGACCACCCTTTCAGGCAGTCAGTTCCAGATTTCAATCACTCTGGGTGAAAAAGATTTTCCTCAAATCCCCTCTAAACCTCCTGCCCCTTACCTTGAAACTATGCCCCCTGGTTATTGACCCCTCTACTAAGGGGAAAAGTTCCTTTCTATCTACCCTATCTATGCCCCTCATAATTTTGTACACCTCAATCAGGTCCCCCCTCAGCCTTCTCTGCTCCAAGGAAAACAACCCCAGCCTGTCCAGTCGTGTAGTGTATGTATGGCACTCAATCAGTATCTTACTGTGTCTTTTTCGTCTTGCCTTCTGTATAACTTTTCACCTGCACATAAACACCACTCATTCACATAAGAAATAGGAGCAGGAGTCGGCCATTCGGCCCCTCGAGCCTGCTCCGCCATTCAATGAGATCATGGCTGATCTTCTACCTCATCTCCACTTTCCTGCACTATTCCCATATCCCTTGATTCCCTTAATATTCAAAAATCTATCGATCTCAGTCTTGAATATACTCAACGACTGAGCCTCCACAGCCCTCTGGGGTAGAGAATTCCAAAGATTCACCACCCTCTGAGTGAAGAAATTCCTCCTCATCTCAGTCCTAAATGGCCGACCCCTTATTCTGAGACGGTGACCGCTGGTTCTAGACTCCCCAGCCAGGGGGAAACATCCTCCCTGCATCTACCCTGTAAGAATTTTGTATGTTTCAATGAGATCACCTCTCATTCTTCTAAACTCTAGAGAATATAGGCCTAGTCTACTCAATCTGTCCTTCTAGGACAATCCCCCCATCCCAGGAACCAGTCTGGTGAACTTTCATTGCACTCCCTCTAAGGCAAGTTTATCCTTCCTTAGGTAAGGAGACCAAAACTGTACACAATACTCCAGGTGTGGTCTCACCAGGGCCCTATATAATTGCAGTAAGACGTCTTTACTCTTATACTCAAATCCTCTTGTAATAAAGGCCAACATACCATTTGTTTTCCTAATTGCTTGCTGTACCTGCATGTTAACTTTCAGTGATTCGTGTACAAGGTCCCTCTGAACACCAACATTTCCCAACCTCTCACCATTCAAAAAATACTCTGCTTTTCTGTTTTTCCTACCAAAGTGAATAACTTCACATTTCTCCACATTATATTCCATTTGCCATGTTCTTGCCCACTCACTTAGCCTGCCTATATCCCCGTGAAGCCTCCTTGCATCCTCCTCACAGCTTACCTTCCCACCCAGCTTTGTACAATATAGCCTGTCCACGTTAGCCTAGTAATGTGTTATTTCCACCTGCAAAGGTGATGTGAGAATGTGGTGGTCTCCCCACGTATTCTACAGTCACTAGTTTCACAACAACAACTTGCCTTTACAGGCAAATACAGCGCCTTTAATGTGGAAAACTGTCTCCAAGCCCTTCGCAGAAGCTCAGAGAAAGAAGGCGACATCTGGGGAGGTGACTAACAGCTTGGTCAAAGTGGTGGGCTTTGAGGAGGAGAGGAAGGTGGACAGAGAGGGAGAGAGAGCGGTGGAGAGTCGAAGGGGTTTAGGGAGTGTATTAGGGTGTGGGGCCAAGGAGGCTAAAGGCATGACTGTCAATGGTGGGGTGAAGGGAAAAGACTTAAATTTCTATCACACCTTACACGATGTCTCAAAGTGCTTTACAGCCAATGAAGTACTTTAAGAACGTAAGAAGATAAGAAATAGGAGCAGGAGTCGGCCATTCAGCCCCTCGAGCCTGCTCCGCCATTCAATGAGATCATGGCTGATCTTCTGCCTCATTTCCATTCACCGGCCCTATCGCCATATCCCTTGATGCCCTTACTGGTCAGAACTCTATCGACTTCTGTTTTGAATATACCCAATGACTGAGCCTCCACAGCCCTCTGGGGTAGGGAATTCCAAAGATTCACCACCCTCTGTGTGAAGAAATTTCTTCTCATCTCAGTCCTGAATGGCCTACCCTTTATCCTGAGGCTGCGGCCCCTGGTTCTAGACTCCCCAGCCAAGGGAAACACTCTCCCAGCATCCACCCTATCAAGCCCTGTAATAATTTTGTATGCTTCAATGAGATCCCCTCTTATTCTTCTGAATTCAAGAGAATACAGGCCTAGTTTACTCGATCTCTTCTCATACGACAGTCCTGCCATCCCAGGAATCAATCTCGTGAACCTTCGTTGCACTCCCTCTATGGCAAGTATATCCTTCCTTAGGTAAGGAGACCAAAATTGTACACAGTACTCCAGGTGTGGTCTCACCAAGGCCCTATATAATTGGAGTAAGACTTCTTTACTCCTGTACTCAAATCCTCTTGTAATAAAGGCCAGCATACCATTTATTTTCCTAATGGCTTGCTGCACCTGCACATTCACTTTCAGTGACTCATGTACAAGGACACCCAGGTCCCTTTGAGCATCTGCATTCCCCAATCTTTCACCATTTAGGAAATACTCTGCCTTTCTGTTTTTTTTACCAAAGTGGATAACTTCACATTTATCCACATTATATTCCATCTGCCATGTTGTCGCCCACTCACTGAGCCTGTCGAGAAAGCCTTGAAGCCTCTTCACATCCTCTTCGCAACTGACACTGCCACCTAGCTTTGTATCATCAGCAAATTTGGAAATGTTACATTTAGTCCCCTCATTCAAATCATTGATATAGATTGTGAATAGCTGGGGCCCAAGCACCGATCCTTGCGGTACCCCACTAGTCACAGCCTGCCATCCTGTAAAAGACCCGTTTATCACTACTCTTTGTTTTCTGTCTGTTAACCAATTCTCAATCCATGTTAGTATATTACCCCCAATTCCACGTGCCCTAATTTTGTGAAGTGTGGTCACTGTTGGACTGCAGGAAACGCGGCAGCCAATTTGCGCACAGCAAGCTCCCACAAACAGCAATGTGACAATGACCAGATCATCTGTTTTAGTGATGTTGATTGATGGATAAATATTGGCCCCAGGACACCGGGGAGAACTCCCCCTGCTCTTCTTCCAATAGTGGCCGTGGGATCTTTCACGTCCACCTGAGAGGGCAGACGGGGCCTCGGTTTAGCGTCTCAGCCGAAAGACGGCACCTCCAACAGTGACTCTCTCCTTAGGCTAGAACAGATGGCAACTGCAGGTGAGGTTACAGAAGCGATCTGTCACTGATGAGAGAGGTTCTCCCAATGAGGTGGGACTACACAAACACATCAAAGCTTGTCACGTACAGAAAATTCTAAACACATTAAAAATGACTTTCCCAACGTTTTCTTACCTCTGCAACCCACCAGTGTCCAATTGGATCCTTCACACCACTTCTTCAGCTGTCATCTATACACAAACATTACAGTCGACCCACAGCACGCCTCACTTACCCTGGCGGGGTTCCCCGATGTCGGGAAGCCCACAGTAGCAGTCTCAAAATTGGAAAAAACCTCTTAAATGCTTGTTAACTGCCTGTTAACTAACTGTTAACAGGCAGTTAAGTGGCTAATCCTCTTCCCGCTGCTTGAACATAAGAACATAAGAAATAGGAGCAGGAATAGGCCATGTGGCCCCTCGAGCCTGCTCCACCATTCAATAAGATCATGGCTGATCTTGGGGGCTCAAAGCCACTTCCCAACCCGCTCCCCATAACCCTTCACTCCCTCATCTTGCAAATATCTGTCTATCTCCAATTTAAATGTATTTAATGACCCAGGCTCCACCGCTCTCTGGGGCAGAGAATTCCACAGATTTACGGCTCTCTGAGTTCCTCTTCATCTCAGTTCTAAAAGGGCAACCCTTTATTCTGAGACTGTGCCCCCGAGTTCTAGATTTTTCCATGAGGGGGAACATCCTCTCTGCATCTACCTTGTCGAGCCCCCTCAGTATCTGATATGTTTCAATAAGATCACCTCTCATTCTTTAGGAGTTGGGTCCCTGTGCAAACCGGGGACCCGACTCCCGGGAAAGTTGGTTGGAGGCGGGTTGGAAGCGGATTCGGGACCCGCTGCCAATCTTTTTGATTTTGCCAGTAGTCCCGCCTCCAAACCCGACCCCTGAGCGCCGGCAAAATAGCCCCCCTTGTGTATCACAACAGATACACTCTCCACCCGACCACCCTGGAACCATGCGATCTCCTGAGAGAGGCCAAAACAAAACCAGATTTTAAAAATCCCAGCCCAATTCAGGGGGAAAAAAATCTGGGGAATTCCTCTCCGTTTCCCCGCGCCACCCCCCACCACCCCCCCCCCCCCGCACCCCTCGCCTCCCCACAACACCCCCACAATGGTGATCCAAACTAGTCCAGGAGATCATTCTGGCCCTGATAATTTTCTACAGTAGCCACCTCTCGTAGGAGGTGAGAGTGGAGAAGATGTTTCCACTTATGGGGGTGGCCAAAACTAGGGGCCAGAAATAGCAATCGGTTCCCACGGCCGGTGCTGGCGGGGGGTGCGGCATTTCCCCTTTAAATAAAGCTGCCATTGACAGAGGGAGCTGGTGGGCCCCACCTGCAATGTTTAAACGAGGTCTGTCAACAGGGACGGCCAGTCACGTAGCTTCATAGATCACTGAAGATTTGACATTAACACATTCATAAAATATACACCATAAACGAACAATCTGGGGCGCGAGCCGCACATTAATATTCATATGTGCAAATGAGCTGATTTGAATGATTACGAAGTCTTAACCAAAGCTTACGGAGATTTTTAAATAAACATCGTTTGTCAATAATGTAAATCACACGTTTGGCTGCTTTTATTTATCGCCCTGTTAATGGAGACAGGTTTTCATGTCAACTCATTAAAATTTAACCAGGCTTTCAGCCTGGGTAGGCCACAATATATCAACTGCAGCACGTCTGTGAAGATTGTGCTCAAAGCGAAGTAACAGGAAACTTTCCAATTCAGGCTCCCATTGTCCCCATCAAACACTCCCAGGGCAGGTACAGCACGGGTTAGATACAGAGTAAAGCTCCCTCTACACTGTCCCTTCAAACACTACCAGGGCAGGTACAGCACGGGTTAGATACAGAGTAAAGCTCCCTGTACACTGTCCCCATCAAACACTCCCAGCACAGGTTAGATACAGAGTAAAGCTCCCTCTAGACTGTCGCATCAAACACTCCCAGGGCAGGTACAGCACGGGTTAGAGACAGAGTAAAGCTCCCTCTAGACTGTCGCATCAAACACTCCCAGGGCAGGTACAGCACGGGTTAGAGACAGAGTAAAGCTCCCTCTAGACTGTCGCATCAAACACTCCCAGGGCAGGTACAGCACGGGTTAGATATAGAGTAAAGCTTCCTCTACACTGTCCCGTCAAACACTCCCAGGGCAGGTACAACACGGGTTAGGTATAGAGTGAAGCTCCCTCTACACTGTCCCATCAAACACTCCCAGGGCAGGTACAGCACGGGTTAGATACAGAGTAAAGCTCACTCTACACTGTCCCATCAAACACTCCCAGGGCAGGTACAGCATGGGGTTAGATACAGAGTTAAAGCTCCCTCTACACTGTCCCATCAAACACTCCCAGGGCAGGTACAGCACGGGGTTAGATACAGAGTAAAGCTCCCTCTACACTGTCCCATCAAACACTCCCAGGGCAGGTACAGCACGGGTTAGATACAGAGTAAAGCTCCCTCTACACTGTCCCATCAAACACTCCCAGGGCAGGTACAGCACGGGTTAGATACAGAGTAAAGCCCCCTCTAAAAGGACTAAGAGTATTAAAAAAACAAGCCTGAAGGCTTTGTGTCTTGATGCGAGGAGCATTCGTAATAAGGTGGATGAATTACCTGCGCAAATAGATGTAAATGGATATGATGTAATTGGAATTACGGGGACATGGCTCCAGGGTGACCAAGGCTGGGAATTCAACAGCCCGGGTATTCAATATTCAGGAAGGAGAGGCAAAAAGGAAAAGTAGGTGGGGTAGCATTGCTGGTTAAAGAGGAGATTAACACAATAGCAAGGAAGGATATTAGCTCTGATGATGTGGAATCTGTATGGGTAGAGCTGAGAAATACCAAGTGGCAGAAAACATTAGTAAGAGTTGTATACAGACCCCCAAACAGTAATGCTGAGGTTGGGGATGGCATTAAATGGGAAATTAGAGATGTGTGCAATAAGGGCACAGCAGTTACCATGTGTGACTTTAATCTACATATAGATTGGGCTAACCAAATTAGTAACAATACTGTGGAGGAGGAATCCCTAGAGTGTATACGGGATGGTTTCCTGGACCAATATGTCGAGGAACCAACTAGAGATCAGGCCATCTTAGACTGGGTATTATGTAATGAGAAAGGATAAATTAGCAATGTTGTTGTGCGAGGCCCCTTGGGGAGGAGTGATCATAATATGATAGAATACTTCATTAAGATGGAGAGTGAAGTAGTTGACTCAGAGACTAGGGTCCTGAATTTAAATAAAGGAAACTACGATGGTATGAGGCACGAGTTGGCTAGGATGGATTGGGGAATGTTACTTAAAGGGTTGACGGTGGATAGGCAATGGCAAACATTTAAAGATCGCATGGATGAACTACAGAATTTGTTCAT
The DNA here is from genome assembly GCF_052327205.1 of Somniosus microcephalus. NCBI lineage: Eukaryota > Metazoa > Chordata > Chondrichthyes > Squaliformes > Somniosidae > Somniosus > Somniosus microcephalus. Next base: position 73,253,582 of record NW_028225180.1, read on the forward strand.
CCCTGTTTGGCATAAAAATAAAACAAAAAAGATGACTCAACCGTGGCTAACAAGGGAAATTAGGGATAGCATAAGATCCAAGTAGAGGACATATAAATTGGCCAGAAAAAGCAGCAAAACTGAGGATTGGGAGCAGTTTAGGATTCAGCAAAGGAGGACAAAGGGATTCATTAAGAGGGGGAAAATAGAATATGAGAGTAAGCTTGCAGGGAACATAAAAACTGACTGTAAAAGCTTCTATAGATATGTGAAGAGAAAAAGATTTATGAAGTCAAGCGGAGGTCCCCTGCAGTCAGAATCAGGGGAATTTATAATGGGGAACAAAGAAATGGCTGACCAATTACTTTGATTCTGTCTTCACAAAGGAGGACAAAAATAACCTTCCAGAGATTTCAGGGAACATAGGGTCTGATGAGAGGGAGGAATTGAATGAAATCAGTATTTGTAAGGAAATGGTGATAGGGAAATTGACGGGATTGAAGGCTGATAAATCCTCAGGGCCTGATAATCTACATCCAAGGGTACTTAAGGAAGTGGCCCTAGAAATAGTAGAAGCATTGCTGGTCATCTTCCAAAATTCTATAGACTCTGGAATAGTTCCCATGGATTGGAGGGTAGCTAATGTAACCCCACTATTTAAAAAAGGTGGTAGAGAGAAAACGGGGAATTATAGACCGGTAAGCCTGACATCGGTAGTGGGGAAAATGCCAGAGTCCATTATAAAAGATGTAATAGCAGAGCACTTGGAAAACAGTGACAGGATCGGACAAAGTCAACATGGATTTACTAATCTACTGGAACTTTTTGAGGATGTAACTACTAGAATAGATAAGGGAGAACCAGTGGATGTGGTGTATTTGGACTTTCAGAATGATTTCGATAGGTCCCGCATAAGAGATTGGCGTGCAAAGTTAAAGCACATGGGATTGGGGGTAAGGTACTGACATTGATAGAGAACTGGTTGGCAGACTGGAAGCAAAGAGTTGGAATAAACGGGTCTTTTTCCGAGTGGCAGGCAGTGACTAGTGGGGTACTGCAGGGATCGGTGCTAGGACCCTAGCTATTCACAATATATATTAATGATCTAGATGAGGAAACTAGATCTAATATCTCCACGTTTGCAGACGACACAAAGCTGGGTGGGCGTGTGTGCTGTGAGGAGGATGCAGAATAACTCCAGTATGATTTGGACAGATTGGGTGATTAGGCAGATGCATGGCAGATGCAGTATAATGTGGATAAATGCGAGGTTATCCACTTTGGTGGCAAAAACAGGAAGACAGATTATTATCTGAACGGCAATAGATTGGGAAAAGGGGAAGTGCAACAAGACCTGGGTGTCCTTGTGCACCAGTAGCTGAAGGTAAGCATGCAGGTGCAGCAGGCGGTTAAGAAGGCAAATGGTATGTTGGCCGTCATAGCGAGAGGATTCGAGTACAGGAGCAAGGATGTCTTGTTGCAGTTGTACAGGGCCTTGGTGAGACCACATCTTGAGTATTGTGTGCAGTTTTGGTTGCCTTATCTGAGGAAGGATGTTCTTGCCATGGAGGGAGTACAGCAAAGATTCACCAGACTCATACCTGGGATGGCAGGAATGACGTATGAAGAGAGATTGAGTCGATTAGGCTTATATTCGCTAGAGTTTCGAGGAATGAGAGGGGATCTCATTGAAACTTATAAAATTCTAACAGGACTAGACAGACTAGATGCAGGAAGGATGTTCCTGATGGCAGGGGAGTCCAGAACCAGGGGTCACAGTCTAAGGATAAGGGGTAAGCCATTTAGGACTGAGATGAGGAGGAATTTCTTCACCCAGAGAGTGGTGAACCTGTGGAATTCTCTACCACAGAAGGCAGTTGAGGCCAGCTTATTAAATATATTCAAGGAGGAGTTAGATATATTTCTTAAGGCTAAAGGGATCAAGGGATATACGGAGAAAGCAGGGAGAGGGCACTGAATTTGGATGATCAGCCATAATCTCACTAAATGGCGGAACAGGCTCGAGGGGCCGAATGGCCTACTCCTGCTCCTATCTTCTATGTTTCTATGTTTCTACACTGTCCCATCAAACACTCCCAGGACAGGTACAGCACAGGTTAGATATACAGTAAAGCTCCCTCTACGCCGCCCCATCAAATACTCCCAGGGCAGATACAGCACGGGTTAGATACAGAGTAAAGCTCCCTCTACACTGTCCCATCAAACACTCCCAGGGCAGGTACAGCACAGGTTAGATACAGAGTTAAACTCCCTCTACACTGTCCCATCAAACACTCCCAGGGCAGGTACCACACGGGTTAGATACAGAGTAAGGCTCCCTCTACACTGTGCCATCAAAGGCTCCCAGGTCAGGGACAGCAGGGTTTAGATACAGAGTAAAGCTCCCTCTACACTGACCCATCAAACACTCCCAGGGCAGGTACAGCACGGGTTAGATACAGAGTAAAGCTCCCTCTACACTGTCCCATCAAACACTCCCAGGGCAGGTACAGCACAGGTTAGATACAGAGTTAAACTCCCTCTACACTGTCCCATCAAACACTCCCAGGGCAGGGACAACATGGGTTAGATACAGAATAAGGCTCGCTCTACACTGTGCCATCAAAGGCTCCCAGGTCAGGGACAGCAGGGTTAAGATACAGAGTAAAGCTCCCTCTACACTGTCCCATCAAACACTCCCAGGGCAGGTGCAGCATGGGTTAGATACAGAGTAAATCTCCCTCTACACTGCCCCATCAAACACTCCCAGGACAGGTACAGCATGGGTTAGATACAGAGTAAAGCTCCCTCTACACTGTCCCATCAAACACTCCCAGAGCAGGTACAGCATGGGTTAGATACACAGCAAAGCTCCCGCTACACTGTTCCATCAAACATTGCCAGGGCAGGTACAGCACGGGTTAGATACAGAGTAAAGCTCCCGCTACACTGTCCCATCAAACACTCCCAGGGCAGGTACAGCACGGGGTTAGACACAGAGTAAAGCTCCCGCTACACTGTCCCATTAAACACTCCCAGGGCAGGTCCAGCATGGGTTAGATGCAGAGTAAAGCTCCCGCTACACTGTCTCATCAAACACTCCCAGGGCAGGTACAGCACGGGGTTAGATACACAGTGAAGCTCCTTCTACACTGTCCCATCAAACACTCCCAGGGCAGGTACAGCACGGGTTAGATACAGAGTAAAGCTCCCGCTACACTGTCTCATCAATCCCCCCCAGGGCATGTACAGCATGGGGTTAGACACAGAGTAAAGCTCCCTCTACACTGTCCCATCAAACACTCCCAGGGCAGGTATAGCATGGGTTAGATACAGAGTAAAGCTCCCTGTACACTGTCCCATCAAACACTCCCAGGGCAGGTACAGCATGGGTTAGATACAGGGTGAAGCTCCCGCTACACTGTCCCATCATCCTAGGGCATGTACAGCATGGGGTTAGACACAGAGTAAAGCTCCCTCTACACTGTCCCATCAAACACTCCCAGGCCAGGTACAGCATGGGTTAGATACAGAGTAAAACTCCCTCTACACTGTCCCATCAAACACTCCCAGGGCAGGTACAGCACGGGGTTAGATACAGAGTAAAGCTCCCTCTACACTGTCCCATCAAACACTCCCAGGGCAGGTACAGCACGGGGTTAGACACAGAGTAAAGCTCCCTCTACACTGTCCTATCAAACACTCCCAGGGCAGGTACAGCACGGGTTAGATACAGAGTAAAGCTCCCTGTACACTGTCCCATCAAACACTCCCAGGGCAGGTACAGCACGGTTTAGATACAGAGTAAAGCTCCCGCTACACTGTCCCTTCAAACACTCCCAGGGCAGGTACAGCACGGGCTAGATACAGAGTAAAGCTCCCGCTACACTGTCCCATCAAACACTCCCAGGGCAGGTACAGCACGGGTTAGATACAGAGTATAGCTCCCTCTACACTGTCCCATCAAACACTCCCAGGGCAGGTACAGCACGGGTTAGACCGGCTGGTCTGTTTGGCTCAGTGCCGGAGCGGGTACCAGCCCCTGGTTAAGGGTAAAATCTGTGACTTCTGCAGCCCTTGAACCTCAAGGTCAGCGCTAACATTTTTTACCCCCTCTGTTCTGGCTGTGTCAGACGTGGATCAGTGGGTAGCACTATTACCTCTGAGTCCAACGGTCATGGATTCGAGCCCCGCTCCAGAGAGCTGAGCCAATAATCCAGGCCGACACTCCCGGGCAGTAGTGAGGGAGTGCTGCACTGTCAGGGGGCAGTACTGAGGGAGCGCCGCACTGTCGGAGGGGCAATACTGAGGGAGCGTCAGGGGGCAGTACTGAGGGAGCGTCGCACTGTCGGAGGGGCAATACTGAGGGAGCGCCGCACTGTCGGAGGGGCAATACTGAGGGAGCGCTGCACTGTCGGAGGGGCAGTACTGAGGGAGCGCCGCACTGTCAGAGGGGCAGTACTGAGGGACCGCCACACTGTCGGAGGGGCAGTACTGAGGGAGCGCCGCACTGTCGGAGGGGCAGTACTGAGGGAGCGCCACACTGTCGGAGGGGCAGTACTGAGGGAGCGGCGCACTGTCAGAGGGGCAGTACTGAGGGACGCCGCACTGTCGAAGGGGCAGTTCTGAGGGAGCGCTTCACTGTCAGAGGGACAGTACTGAGGGAGCGCTGCACTGTCGTAAGGGCAGTACTGAGGGAGTGTCGGAGTGGCGGTACTGAGGGAGCGCTGCACTGTCAGAGGGGCAGTACTGAGGGAATGCCGCACTGTCGGAGGAGCAGTACTGAGGGAGCAGTGCACTGTCAGAGGGGCAGTACTGAGGGTGCACCGCACTGTTGGAGGGGCAGTACTGGGGAGGGCCGCACTATTGGAGGAGCAGCACTGAGGGAGCACCGCACTGTCAGTGGGGAGGTACTGAGGGAGCGCCGCACTGTCGGAGGGGCAGTACTGAGGGAGCACTGCAGTGTCGGAGGGGCAGTGCTGAGGGAGCGCCGCACTGTCAGAGGGGCAGTACTGAGGGAGTGCCGCACTGTCAGCGGGGCAGTACTGAGGGAGCGCCGCACTGTCAGAGGGGCAGTACTGAGGGAGCGCCGCACTGTCAGAGGGGCAGTACTGAGGGAGCGCCGCACTGTCGGCGGGGCAGTACTGAGGGAGCGCCGCACTGTCGGAGGGGCAGTACTGAGGGAGTGCCGCACTGTCGGAGGGGCAGCACTGATGGAGCACCGCACTGTCGGAGGGGCAGTACTGAGGGAGTGCTGCACTGTCGGAGGTGCTGCCTTTCAGATGAGACGTTAAACCGAGGCCCCGTCTGCCCTCTCAGGTGGACGTACAAGATCCCAAGGCCACTATTGGAAGAAGAGCAGGGGGAGTTCTCCCCGGTGTCCTGGGGCCAATATTTATCCCTCAACCAACATCACTAAAAACAGATTAAGTGGTCATTGATCTTATTTGCTCTATGTGGGATCTTGCTGTGCTGCAATTGTCTACATTACTACCGTGCTTAACACTTCGGAAATACTAGTTCCTACTGAGTCGCGCGCACTACAAGAAGGAGAAGTGGGATCTTCTTCCCCTTAAACAAAGGGGTTGTTAATAAATCCTCAGTTTTATTTTGGAACAGGGTACCGTGCCCCTTTAAAATGGGAATTATTTACGTACATTAATATATTAAAGGTGATGTGAGAGCAGTTTAATAAATCCTGCTTCCACAACAGCTCGGAGTTAAAACCAATCAAAAAATGACCTTTTTGTCAAAATGTTCTTCCAATAGTTTGCAGCAGGGAGCTTATTTGTTTCCTCAAACTGCCGACGTTGCAACAATATTTCCCCCCCATCGGACTTTTTCACT